>NC_136059.1:1225604385-1226164668 GCF_964261635.1 Lissotriton helveticus | reverse complement strand
GTTACAACGGGGGCAAAAGCCTGCGCTACCTACCCTTCACTATCTGCAAAGAGAGAGATCTTCCTGTTCCTCTCTGTTTGTAGGCAGAGAAGATCTTTTCCGAGAACCAATTCCGAACGATCAATGTTCGGTCAAACAATCAATCAGTGGGGGATAAAAATAGGCACGACGGATTACAACGGGGGCAAAAGCCTGCGTTACCTATCCTTCACTATCTGCAAAGACTAAACAGAGTATGGCGGCCCTGTGCTTGTTTGCAAATAGAGAATGATCCAAAAAGAACCAATTCCAAAACAATAAATGCTTGGATAACAATCAAATGGAGAGGGAAGTAGGCGCGACGGGTTACAACGGGGGCAAAAGCCTGCGCTACCCACCCTTCACTATCTGCAAAGGGAGAATACTCCTATCCTTCCCCGTTTGTAGACAGAGAATCTCTCAGGACAAAACAATCAAAATGCGTAATACTAGTATTTTCCAATGACAATCAAACAATCAATTCGCAATTTGTCGTGTTTCCACGACCTTACCCGGACCGTATGGACGGTTTCTCGTCTTCCGTTTCCAGCGCCCGATCGTCCTCTATTCTCCGTAATTGCTGTGGCACTCCTGATGGTTCCCAGTCAGGACCGTAGATCACTCGAGAGAGGTCTGTTCGGAACCGGTGAAGTTCGGATGATCGGCTGCCAGACAAGGGTCTATCGGGCAGGAGCTCTTCCCGATCGTTGCAGTCGTTCACTCTGTCGTTGGGACCTCTCTCACTGGATCCACGTGTCGCTGATGGGCCCCACGTTTGGGACGCCAATTGATGAAAAAGGGTTCAGGCAGATCAGGTCGTTTACCCCTTTTCTAGGTTTGCCTGGCGTTAGCCGCTTCTCACCCAACTCACGATTACCCAAATAAAGAGGCAGGCGCTGGAGACTGGAAGGCAGGAAACAGGAGTTTATTTCCGACGGAACAGAACACGTCAAATCAGACAACAGGGTATCTTCTCGAGGTGCTCTGACAAGTTTCTCTACGGCTCCGTCTTATATACACAGGTTTATGATGTACAAACATTCCTTATTGCAATAAAGACACTTTGAAGTACAAAAAAGGGCATGATTGGGACCCCAGCTCCAGGCCCATTCCCATACTGATCGCTCTGATGTTGTTTTCCCCTCCCGAATGTGACATGTGATTGTAATCTGCAGCCGGACATTCCAACGGGGCACGAGGGCAGGAGGGGGTGGTCAGATCTAAGGTTGGGCGGGCGATAAGATCATGTTTCGCTATGCGGGGCCGGAGGGGTACATCCACGAGACCTAGTTTTATGATGTGGGACTGGGTCGAGAGGCCAGATGTAGCCGGGGGGGGGCCACCAGAAGAGAGGAAGGGTGTTCCTGGGAGGGATGCGGGGGTGTCGGTCAGATCGAGGGGTGTGAAGGCCTTGATTAATCACCGCTCCTCTGATGTGAGGCGAGGTCCTACTGAAGGAAGCAATAAACTGCATCTGTTGGGCTAGGTGATGGCCTGGGATCTGGCCGGGCAATCGGGCAGGGAGGAAGAGGTTACCAAAAGGACCTGTTCTATGGGTAGGATGAAAGAGCGAGGGGCATGGGTTCAGCACGGAGACGAGGTCGTGTTTAGCGGTGCGTTTATGGCCCGAACAGGAGAGACCGGGGGCTGTCGGGGCGCGGGGTGCTTGCGGGGCTGGAGAGAGAGAGAGAGAGAGAGAGAGAGAGAGAGAGAGAGAGAGAGAGATGATGGCTATCGGCAATGGGCAGGGAGGTCATGACACAAAGATGGCTACTATCTATGTTCGTGATGGAGCCTAAAAGGGAACAAGATGGCGGGGCCACTGTTTCGTGACTTTCTTTACCTTCACCAGTGGCGAGGGTGAACACAAATGAACGCCGCTTATGTACATATACATTTTGTCATTTTCCACAGGTTTGGGTACTTTAAAAAAAATAATAATCGGGAAACAAATCAAACCGTATTATTTTGGACTCTCCCATTTATCTTGTGTACAGTTTGATAACCGGAGGCAAAGTCAGTTACAATAATAACCTTTAGCTGGCATCCAGAAACTAGTGGTCAACCGCGGAAGCATGTTGTTCTTTAGGGAGGAAAGGTGTGCCTCGCACAGAGACCGAGGCACGTTACACACTGCAGCCAAATGGAGTCATCACTAAGTACTTCCAGTAACAGTACATTTCCGTTTCTGGGTGAGAAAGGCGTTCTCGGATTCCAGCTGCAGTCTTGTGACCTTCACAACCCTCTCCCCATAAAATGGAGGGGCTTATTTACAAGTCTGTTGCGCCGCCCGTACGCACGGGCGGCGCGAGGACCTTGTAAATAAGCCCCGGAATCTGTGCACTGTTCTACCACCCGGTTCAAAAGCATCTGCGGGAGTCTAGGCGCTGCTGTGACCCCCAGCTCATAACCTGCAGTGTCACAACATCTATCAGGCCCGGCACTGGACACTTTTGTAGAGTTGACCCAGGCAGCGCAATGGAAATATTTCTCTTGCGTTTATGCCGATAGTTGCATTATTTACCCATCTCGTCTGGCCTTGTTATGCGCCATGTGAAGATGAAAAGCCGTATCAGCCGAGTGCTTTGCTGGAATCGTAATCCAACTACAGTGCACAGAAGCCCTGTTAGCAGTGGCATCAGCCCGCTAAATTGCCCCTCCAGAATTGACCAGTCCTCCCTACTACACAGCTCAACACTTTTCTAGCGAATCCCTTCCCCCAAACACTGTTTCTGACCACAGCGGGCCCTCCCCACACCTGTGTGGAGGCAGCAGTGGGGTTTTGTTACAAGTGGTAGCTGAAAAGAACAAGCAAACAAATCCCCCCGGCCCTCACTTACCTACCTCCGGCCACAGAAACGCTGGAGCACGCACACCGCAAGTCGGCCTGGAGCGCGCCTCGGAAGAGACGCCGGAGGGCGGGAGCGTGACGCCGTGAGCGTGCACGTTGGCGTTCACAGACCTGAGTCGGCTCGTGCCCAGGTCTGTAGCGGCTCGTGCACAGCTCCGACTCCCTTGGGGCCTAGCAAGGCGGCTATAAGTCTCGTTGGCGGCAGCGCTTCGCGCTGCAACGCCAGCGAGACCTAAAAAGGGAGGATTGGGCTGCTATGAAGATTAGCTACAAGTGGAGCTGCTTACCAGGTGTCTATTTTGCATTTGTAAGGGCCTGTGCTCTTCTCACACTTATCTGAAATGATATTTTTGCAATGCTAGGTATAGCATCGGACATGAAAGTAGCTAGATGATTGCTTGTGGATGGAGAGAAGTACTGGTGAAAGACAGGGTATGTACAATGAGATATAGTCTTAATGCACAAACCAGCCCATCAACATGTAAAATAAGGCACTGAGTTAGGGAGAGGTCTTCAACAAGGGGTATTTTTATCTCTCTGTGGTAAGGACGTGGTCAGGAATGCAAAGATAGTGAGCACATTTACATTAATTTCACCCCACAAAATTGTCCACCTATTTTACTTTGGGTCTTCTCTATAGGATGCAGCTTAGTTCTATGGAGCAATGAGCAAAGGACTCGTGTTCGGGGGCACCCGTCACACTCATGGAATCGCACTGAGGAAAACAAAAAAGTCATGAGTAGATTGCTTAAATTAAACTTAGCCTTAGGACTCATCTACACCCTAGTGGCTAAGGTCAAACAGGCTGAAAGCGGCCTAGGGTTGTTTCTGCTCGCCTAGCCCAGTAGTTTGTGCTGGACTGTCCCTATTATTGCATGACTAAAGCTGGTTTCCATATGGCTGGTTCTTTTCTGTGGTGGTATAGTGGGCAGAAAACAATGTTCCCTATTATTTTTTTCTTTACCTAAGTTCAACGTCCTAAGTGTTACAGGTAAGCCCAGTCGTGGGCCCCATGCTCACTGTCATAGGACTCAATCTCCACTCTACTGAGGCCCAAATAGACTGAAACTGGTCTAAGGTTGCTTATGCTCTCGCTAAAGAAAGGCACTGACCTGGCAGTTCAGACTGCACTGTCCCTATTGGAGCAGGACCACGGCTGAAGTACAACTGGTTGCTCCTGGTCTGAGACGGCTAGGTCACATGCATGGGCACAGCTATTTTGTTTTAGGAAATCCTTGGGGTGGTCATAGAATTTGATTTGAGACATACAGCAGCAGGTCAGGTAGGGGTCGGAGATGCCGGGATAGGTCAACTGGGGAAAGAGGTCCATGGAGGAGACGCAGCTGCATCCAGGAGTGTTTCAGATAGTGCTCATTTAAGTCTTGAAAGTTTAAGGGTAAGAGACATCACCAGTGTGGCAGTTATCGACTCGAACACAGCAACAGTGTTTACAGCAAACTCCCAATGAAATAAGACTAGAGAGACATAACTAACCAAGCTGTCAGGTTATCTGAACCAAGGAAATCGGGGCACATCACTCTTGCCTTCAGAGAACATTAATGGCTTCTGGTGGTGTAAAGTTCAAGCTACTCTGCACTATCTAAATACTTACAGGCTTAATTTGCAAGAACTTGAAACAACTAAACTTGGGATTCAGCAAGGCAAACCAGCTTTCTCAGTTTAACCAATAGTATCAAAGAGGGAGATTAATATGAGTGCTAGGTGCCCAATTCTAGAATTCTTTGCACCCAGATCGATTTGGCAACCTCCCCCAAACAAGTTGAGATAAGTTTTCTTTTTTTTTTTAAATAAAATTGAGGCCTTCACACTGCACTATGAAATGATAGGAAATACACTCCCTTGAAAAAGGAGCGCTCTATAGCAGCGTGGTTTAAACTTCACAGAAACTCCAAACTGAGCATGTAACGAGATTTCCAATCCACCTTTTATATAGAAATGCAATCACTAGGAAGGCGTTTGGTCAACACAAGAACCACCTCACTATAGTAATCAGCACTGTGAAGTGGTTGTCTCTCACAAACCAGTGCTTTATGATCATGGTAGTGCCTAGAAGAGCAGGCAACTGAGGTAATAAATTGGAACACTGCTGAGGTCTACGTTTATTAGGTGATGTCTGCAACTGTTTATATAGAAGGTGTGAAACTGTAATTTGTATTATAATACATGCTCCGGCCTCTACAGGCAAATGCCTACTGAAAATATTTTGCACCCACCAACAGAAAAAAAAAGAATCCTTTTAAGTTTGAGCAGTTAAATAAATAAAGCGTCTTAAACCTAGCAAAACTGATGATCGCTGTGGCTATCACTTCTTAATGTTGCACAGAATTCTTAAAAGGTGACCTGGGAAATTCACAATTTGGTGAGATGCTAATAAACAGACCACTCACCTGCCACAAGCAATCTGGGAGACTTCGCTGCCCATGAGCTCCAAAACTCTCCGTGGGTTTATCTCCTTGTTCAATGAGTCGTGTCCAAGCTGCCCACGGTCACCGGCTCCACAGGTAAACACGCCACCAGTCTAGTAGGCAAGACAAGCAGAGTCACTGCACTGAAATAGAGGTTAGGTAAATGAGTGGGGTTAAGCTCTACCTGTGTATCAACAACTTAAAAATACAGTCCTGCATATCACGAGATTTGGAAACTTAAACTTGAAGGGGGAATACTACCTGAACCTTTAACAAATTAAAGTCCTATCAGTTGCTTTTTTTATTTACTGGTCCTTATGTATTATTCTATTCTCCATCTACATTATGTGGTAAATGCAAACATTTTCTAAGAGGATAAGTTTGCACAAGAATTCTTAAAAATGCCAATATTCAAGGCTTGTGTGTATTTGCTGATGATTTTTAACAATGAAGAAAACACAGGTTTTTTATTACAGTGAAAATTTGTTTTGTTGAGAATTAAGATATGATTTTTGGCAGTTTTTAAGACATTGTGTATGGCATGGGTTACAGCCATAACTCTAAATGTGATAGATATGGACATTGCAGTCTGTTGCAGTGAGAAAAACACATAGATGATATTGATACCAGCTGAGAAATTAATGTATCTTCCCAATTCAACTGCTTCAAATCTAAGTTGAAAATTCTTCCTCAATTAGCAAGTCAGCATGGAAGCCAGGTTTACTTTAACAACGTAATTTGTACCAAACGGACATGTGTGATCATATCATGAAATTTTGTTAATGGGAGGTCTGTAGACTTTGATAGTAGTGATGTGTAAATAATAAAATTACTAATACAAGTAACACTACTGCAATCACACTGCTAGAGTACATGCCTGCTGTAGGTGGTTCTATTACTGCAACACCTTATGTACTGCTAAGACCAATAGGATCTGTAGTGTCCGCAAAGTTCTTTGTGTTCACTCAGGATGGTTAATCTTCCTTTTATTTATTTTTCCTATTTGCTAGTACTCTTTGGGCAGCTAGAGAAAGTTCACCAGTTCTGCTTTTCTCTCTCTCTCTGTGGTCTTGCCTGCATCCTATGTTTCGCTTTCTCCGGTCTTTGTGGGACTTGAGTTTTTGCCCCACCGGCACTGATCATGCCAACCTTACTTTTTGAAGAAAGCAAACTGTTCTCACACACTAACTAAATTCAAATGGTGCTGCTCCTGTCACACTGTTGCTATATATCTAATGCGGGTAGTAATGCTACACCCAGATTTTCTGGACATGATGGTCAGTTGTACTGCAGCTGTTACCATGTTACTGCAGCACTAGAGTAAAATGTTCTCCAGACGTCTTGCTTCTGTACAGCTGATGTAAGCATCAATGTGGCCGCCATGGGTTCTGCAACATACTGCAGACTGTATAGTTACTGTCCCGCATTCTCACATTTAGTTAAAGGTAGTTTTAAGGCTTTCACGCTGCTTTGATACATTGTGCAGGCGGTACTGTTGAAATCATGCGTAAACTTGTGTAACTGGTAAACCTTGTGAAGCTAAAGTTGCTTATGTTATACTGTTTCTGTAGACCTGCAACTAGTCTGGATAGACAGTAGAAATGCTGTCACACGGTTTCTCTACGCCGCCAACAGGCAGTGACAAATCTGCCACTGCCTCTCCCAGTTGTGATGCCAGTGCAGACACACAGCTTCCGTGCAACTGCTACAGGTAGTAGTTTGCCCTTCACACTGCTCCTATATGCTGTGTGCAGACACCATTGAGGTTTTCCCATTGTTGCTGTACCTTGCAAACCTTCTGCAACTAGCACTGCTTCTGCAACACTGCTTATTGTACCTGGTGCATGCTGATATTGCAGTTGTCACACGGTTTCAGCGAACGCAGTACTGATGCTGTGAAATGTAAGCAGGAAGTAATGTTTGTCACACTTTCTCTATACTGTGCACCAAGAAAAGCCCCAGGCCAGAGCTGAAAAATAAGATGGTAATAAAGTTTATTTATTACCATTTTATTTTCCGGCACCCAACCCGTCCCGAAATGAGCATCAGGATGTGGCGGGCCATTGCTGCTGAGGGGCAGCAGGGAGTTGTGTGCTTAAGTTAAACATGTGCATGTCTCTTTGGCCTGTCGTCTTGCGACGACCGGCCAGACGTGCATTTAAAACCTCTCTAACCCATCTGTCTTGAGACAGCAAAAGCCTCCAGTACTCCTGTGAGCGCTGACAGAGGCCACTCCCACAAATCCTGGCACTGTTCTCATGATGAAAGCAGCGCCAGGATTGGCTTAGGAGTTTGGACCCTGCCTGCCTCGACGAGAGACCATCGAGGAGAACGTTGCGCTCGCAGGTAAATGCCTTTAATAATTATTTTTTTAATGTCTCACCAACCCCACTACCCTCAGGACATGTCAGCAACCACAGGAGGCTGTGACCGCTCTTGCAAGCTCAAGAAATGCTCAAATGGGAACAGCGAGGATATGATGGCTTGTTACAAGCCTCAGTAAAGAAGTCACAGTGAGCAAAGCTGTAGACCTGAAACAATCTGCAACATTTTACAGCCACATTCAGCATGAGAGCGCTGAACTGCTTCTCAGCAGTATTTAGAAGGAAAATGCTACTTACCAATATGTATCTGTTCTTGGCATGTAGAGCTGCAGAGTTGCACACTGTGCATAGATCGCCACCTAGTGTTGGGCCCGGATGTTTGCAGTTTGTTGTTGTCCTGAAAAGTTCTCTGGAAGTCACGAGATAGGTGACTCCTCCTTAGGACCACATTGCGCATGGGCATCGGCTCCAGCCCCAGATTGTTTTTCGCCATTAGGGAAATGGTGGAGCTTTGCAAGAAAATGAAGGATGCCCATGTAATTTGTATCTAATTAAGATAATACTGGAACAGACAAGGGTAGCCAGGGAGGTGGGTTGGCGTGTGCAACTCTGCAGCTCTACATGCCAAGAACAGATGCATACTGGTAAGTAGCATTTTCCGTTCGAGGCATATGAGCAGCACATTGCACACTGTGCATTGATTGTATAGCAGTACCCACTCTTAGCGGCGACCACCCCTATCTGTTGGAGTAGTTTGGAATAATGTTTTGAGAACAGCCTGGCCCACATTAGCTTGATGTTTTGTTTGCACATCTACACAATAGTGTTTTGTGAATGTGTGCGGTGTAGCCCATGTAGCTGCTCTGCAGATGTTATCTAGGGGAATGTTCCCTAAAAATGCCATTGAAGCCCCTATATTTCTGGTAGAGTGGGCTTTAGGAGGAACAGATAGCGTACGTTTAGCTTTGTGGTAGCAAATCTGTATGCATTTGACAATCCATCTAGCTATCCCAGATTTTGAAATGGGATTACCCTTGTGTGGTGGTGAGAAAGACACAAAAAGTTGTTTTGTCTTGCGAAAGGGTTGTGTCCTTTCTATGTAGTATAGTAACGCTCTTTCTGCTACTGACTGTGGTTGCGAGAAGAAAACGGGCAGTTCCACAGATTGATTGAGATGGAATGGAGAAATGACTTTAGGCAGGAATTTTGGATTAGTACGCAGAACGACCTTATTTTGATGCATTTGCAAAAAGGGTTCTTGAATGGTTAGTGCTTGTAGTTCACTAACTCTGCGCAGAGAAGTAATCGCTACTAGGAACGCAACTTTCCATGTTAAAAATTGTAATTCACATCTGTGTAGGGGTTCGAAGGGAGGCCCCATTAGCCGCGTGAGAACAACGTTTAAAATTCCATACAGGTGAAGGTGGTACTCTGGGAGGAATTATTCTTTTAAGGCCTTCCATTAAGGCTTTAATGGCAGGCACTCTGAACAGGGATAGATGTTGTCTGTTTTGCAGATATGCTGCTATTGCAGCAAGATGTAGTCTAATAGACGTATAGGCTAAGTTACATCTTTGAAGATGCAGTAAGTAACCTTTGCTGTGTTGAATAGTCACATCTAAGGGATTAATATTGTTGTTGTGACAATATATCGCAAATAGTTTCCACTTGGCCGCGTAACATGCCCTAGTGGGAGGACGTCTAGCTTCTTTAATGACGTTCATGCAGTCTGGAGGAAGGTTTAAATACCCAAATTCTAGGACTTCAGGAGACAGATCGCCAAGTGGAGCTGAGCTGGGTCTGGGTGTCTGATTTCTCCATGGTTCTGTGTTAAGAGGTGTGGAGACAGGTGTAATTTTTGGTGTGGTACTACAGAAAGTGGTAGCAGTTTGGTGTACCACGGTTGTCTTGCCCACGTTGGAGCAACTAGGATGAGGGTCAGAGAATGCTGCTGTAGTTTGCGTACTACCAGTGGCATGAGTGGTAGAGGTAGAAAAGCGTACGCAAATTTGTTTGACCAATTCATCCATATCGCATTGCCTTTGGACAGTGGGTGTGGATATCTGGCGGCAAAGCTTGGGCATTTTGCGTTTTCGTGGGAGGTCTATCTGAGGTTGTCCCCACATCTGAAAGAATGGCTGAAGAACTTGCATATGAAGTTTCCACTCGTGGGTCTGTTGTGTTTGATGACTTAACAGATCTGCTATAGTATTTTGTACTCCTGGGACATGTTGGGCTAAAAGGAATATGTTCTGAGGTATAGCCCACCTCCATATGTCCTGTGCTAGTTGAGATAGTTGCAGGGAGTGCGTGCCTCCTTGCTTATGTATGTAATACATTGCTGTCATGTTGTCTGTGCGGACTAACACAGCAGGGATGTGGAATTCCTATAGCCCGACGCCCAGGACATATTGTTTGGGGTCAATGGCAACAAGTTTTAATGTGCATTTTGTCCTTGGGACAAGCAGGCCCACCCCCTGAAGAGCAAACCCTTTTGCTGCCAGTTTGCAGTACCACATTAAGGATCAGGGAAGGGCCCTGCCTGCAGTTAAGTTAATATTTGTGTGCATATGTTAATGCTGTTCAAACTTGTATTTATGGTTCATTGATTGAGAGCCTTTATTATTAGGCTGAGCGGTCTCAGTAAATGTAAGTTCTGACTGCACTACTGACAGTGGTTCTAGTATAAAAATGTGCACACGGTTTCAAAGTTTAGCAATATGCATAGCCTCATAATGCTCCCAGAATGCTCTTGGATTAGATGTAAATATGGGCAGAAGCTTGAAAGCAAGGTTAATGTTTCTTTGCTTTCAATATAAAATGTTCCTAAAAAATAAAAGTAGAAAAAAACATTTTTTGCTAAACTACTGTAAAATTTCAGTTACCATGTCTTTTCAGCATCAATTTGTAAAATGTGTTGATGCATGCTAGTATTTCCCCAAAATATTCATATTAGAAAATCAGTGTAACCAGTTTCAATAAGATTTTGGGAAACATAAATAAACAAGCATTGGCAAAGCCAAAAGGTCTGAAATGGTAGTCAGCTTTTTAGTTTTGGCAATGCGTGACTTGTTTTGGCATGGTTTTTGTAAAACCTTATTTGATGTGAGAGCTGCTGGACCCTCACCAATATAACAAACATTGGCAAAAGCAAAAATTGTTCTTGGTCTCAAAAAAGCACACACTGCTACATTAGTTACTGGCACTGAACAAAACTACTTTGTGTGCCTATATGCTCCTTCTGGAAAAGCAGAATGCTGTCACTCACCGTGGAGCCAGCCGATACATAGAGAGAATTTCAATAAACACAAAATGTCATGGTTAACACCAGACCAAATTAGGGGCCCAATTTTTAAAGAAAGTCTCAAAAGTGCACCCTTGGTATATTTCCTTGCATTAAGGGCAGCTAAATGGCTTTCGTGAATTCACAAGAATTTTCCCACAGTATGGCAAGAAATAGTACTCCAAGAAAATATCTGTGAACTGCATTTTAGCATGAGCAAATATGCATGTGTAGATTTGCTCCTGCGAACACCTGAGTGTTTGCAAGTTTATTTTCCCTCCAACCACTTTTTTCCAAACTCTGGAAGAAGGTTTACATCTGCCATTGTCAGGAGTAAATTTCCAACAGGTCTCAGTATTGGAAAAGAATAGAGAAGAGTTGTTGAAAACCCTTAAAAAACATGCAAGTCAGTAGGTTTGCACAGACTCAAAAGGACATTCCAACCCTGGAACTATTGTTTACCACTACCTTCAGTCCCAGTATGTAGATGTGCGGAAACATATCAACATAAAGGGATTTCTAGTATTTAAACACTACTATGGTATGAGCCCTGGCATAATCAGAGAGGCTATATAAGAGCTCTTATATGTTGAGATTGCTGCCATAATTTGTCGCCACACATCATGGCACCAAAGGGACAAGTGGATTTTGTTACAGGACAAGTAGATATATGAAGCAACCTGCCCCATGGACAAGTAGATATTTTAATAAATTCCACACCCCTGCACAGCTTTGTTTGCTACTTGCTTCTGGAAAGCTTTTAGTGATAGGAATACTGCTAGTAACTCCAGATGATTGATGTGGAGTAATTTTTGTTGCGGTGTCCACCTGCCTTGCATGGTGTGTTGCAGCAGGTGAGCTCCCCAGCCGGAGAGCAATGCGTCCGCAGTTAAGATTATCTGGGGAACTGGCTCTAGGAACGGTCGTACCTTGGATAGGTTTTTGGTGTTCCACCACTGCAGAGAGCGATGAGTTCGACCGTCTACCAACACTAGGTCTGTTAAGTGACCTTGAGCCTGGTTCCATTGACGTGATAAGCACTCTTGTAGCGGACACATTTAAAGTCTTGCATGGGGTACTATGAAGATGCAAGAGGCCATCATTCCTATGAGTTGCATGAACACTCGTGCTGGAAGGGAGTGTTGTAGCTGAAACTTTGTTAAGAGATTTTGCATGCTGGCTATCCTTGCTGGAGTGGGATAAGCTAGCGCTGTTGAGGTGTTTATTGTGGCACCAAGGTACTGTTGTACTGTGGATGGCTGTAGATGAGAGTTGGTGTGGTTTATTGTGAACCCCAAGTTGTGGAGCAGCTGGATGGTGGCATGAGTGTGTTTTACGCACTGATTGTGTGAGCTGGCTTTTATGAGCCAGTCGTCAAGGTACGGGAAGACATGGATGTGCTGTCTTCGTAGATGCGCTGCCACCACTGCCAAGCAATTGGTGAACACCCTTGGTGCTGTTGTGATTCCGAATGGGAGTACTTTGAATTAGTAGTGCTGCCAGTCTATTACAAATCTGAGATACTTCCTGGGAGCTTTGTGAATGGGAATGTGGAAGTATGCGTCCTTGACATCTAGAGTAGCCAGGAAGTTGTCTTGTGACAAGAGAGGAAGGAGTGCGACCATGTGAAAATGGTCTGACTATATGTTTAGCGGTCTGAGATCTAAAATAGGCCTTAGAGAGCCGTCCTTCTTTGAGATTAGAAAGTAATAGAGTAAACCCCCTTGTTTTGCTGGTGCAGAGGAACTAGTTCTATTGCACTTTTTTCTAGCAGAGATACTACTTCTTGCTTTAACAGTGACAGATGTTCTTGTGACATTGGACGCTGTTTGGGTGGTATGTTTGGCGGGGTAGATGTTAATTCTAGACAGTAACCTGAGTGAATAATTTGTTGCACCCACCCGTCTGATGTGATGTTGATCCAGGCAGGCAGGAATTGTTGGAGCCTTCCGCCCACAGGAGTGGAATGTTGGGGGGGAAGGGGAGGAAAGTCATTGGGTAGGGGTGGAGGCAGAGCGGGAGGTGTTGCTTTTGCCTCTGCCTTTGTTGTTGTTACCCCTGTAACCCCCTCTTTGGTAGCCCTTAGTGAATGTGGATTGGCTAGGGGTTTTGTAGGAAGAGGAGGGACTTTCTGAGGAGTAGCCTCTTGTGTTGCCTCTGTACGATGAGCAACGAAAAGAACGTCTGGGAGCTTGCTGCTGCAAGGCTCCCATAGATTTTGCTGTGTCGGTGTATTTTTTCATTTTTTCTAAAGACACGTCAACATTTGGCCCAAATAAGTGTGTCTCATCAAATGGCTGATTAAGGATGGAGTTTTGCACCTCAGGTTTAAAACATGAAATACGTAGCCAGGCATGTCTACGTAGTAAGGTGCTGGTATTGATTGCCCTTGAGGCAGTATCTGCAGCGTCTAGGGCACAACGGATGAAAGTATTAGTGATATTTTTACCTTCCTGTATAAGTTCATTAGTCCTGTTTTTGTATTTGTCTGGTAGGTGCTGCATTAGGGACTCTAGTTCGTCATAATGTGCCCTGTCGTATCTTGCCAGCAACGCTTGGGTGTTGGCAATGAGCCAGATGTTAGCTGCTTGTGCCGCAGTTCTTTTGCCAGAGGCGTTAAGGAGTTTAGATTCTTTGTCTGGTGGTGAGGCTTCACCTTTTGTTTGGGAATTAGCACGTTTAGGTGCATTGGATACCACTAAAGAATCTAATTGTGCTGGGCCTTTAATATAAACTGGGTCTGCAGGGGCAGCTTTATATTTTTTCTCAATGCGGGGATTGAGGACCCTAGCTCTATCAGGGTCTTTAAAAACCTCTGTTGCGTGCTTGATGACGCCCTTAAGCATTGGTAAAATGGCAGTAGACCTTTGTGTGTTGTCAAAAGTGTCTAATAGGAAGTCTTCCTCCACTGCATCGGTGTGTAAGTCCACCCCATGATATTGTGCAGCCCTCTGGACTAGTAGGTTAAAACCTATGGTGTCCTCTGGTGGGGAAGGTCTGGAAGGGTAGACATCTTGTGGGACGTAAGGCACATCTGGGGTGTTGTAATCATCCCATGGATTAGGTGACTGAGGGGGGCTATTAGCCTGTGCTGGGTAATGTGCAAACCCACCTTCATAATCAGAATCTGTGTGTACATCATCGTCTGGATTAGGAGATGGTGTAGGTGAGTGCTGTGGTGGAGGTGGTGTAGGAGTAGGAACAGTATGGGGAGGTGGAGGAGAAGGGACCCTTAATGGAGAGGTTGCAATGTCTCTCTTCTTTGCAGGGGGAGGAGGTGCTGGCGTCTCAAGTAGTCTCTTCTTGGAGCTGAGAGTCAATTGTCCAGTTTTATGATCCTTTAAAAGAGTTTTTTTGTAGTGGATCCGGTGTAAAAAGCTCCTGTGAGCAGGTAGATCCTTTGGCGTCGAAATTTTCGGCTCCGTATGTTTTTTAGGCACCGAGTCGGTAGCTGGCTTAGGAGTGTGCCCTTTCAAAGTGTCTTTTACGGGAACCTGTTTTTTTGATTCCAAGAGTTTTTTCGGCTCCGATGCATGTGAATCTGGAGCTTTGGTTGATTTTTTACTCGGCTCCAAGTGCGGTTTCAGCATCGATGTACCGCTGCCAGTCTTCGGCGCTGTGTGCTTGGGTGTCGAAGCAACGGTCGACGTGGAAGAGGAAGATGGCTTTTTCTTCGGTGTCGGTACTGGGTGGTCACCGGAAATAGGCTGGCTCCAGCCCGAGCCGCCTGAAGGCTTTATGGCTTCTTTGCCGGGCCCAAAGGCGGGGCGTTGGAAGCAGTCTCTCGGTGTGCACCCGAGCCCGAAGGTGAGGGTGTGACCGAAGCCTTTTTTGATGGTGTCGAGGAAGGGGTGGGGTCGACGATCTTACTTACGACCCGTTGAGCTGGAGTGACTTCCTCGGTCTTCGGCATCTGAGGATCCGATACTCTCCTCGGCGTGCTGGTGTTCTGCCACGTCGACGCCCTCTTCAAAGATGTCGTCGGGAATCGAAGCTGACGAGCGAGCCATAGTTCTTCGAGCTCGTCATTCCCGAATGGTCTTCTGGGAGCGGAATGAGGCACACGCCGAACAGTCTTTGGCCTCGTGCTCCGGTGAAAGGCACATGTTGCACACCTCATGTAGGTCGGTGTGGGGAAACCTCGACCCACATTGAGGACACTTCTTGAATGGCGTCCTTTGCATGAGCCAGAAAGTGAGGCCTAGGTAGGCCCGAAGGCTTCGAAGTTGGTAGAGAATCGCGTCGTGGATCGAGATCGAAACAAAACCGTCGAACTGGGTGAGGATTGCGTGCCAAAGGAAATTCGGTTCCGAACCGGAGCGCAGGAAACACATCCGAGCCCGATGGCGGAAAAAAAACAATCTGGGGATGGAGCCGATGCTCATGCGCAATGTGGTCCTAAGGAGGAGTCACCTATCTTGTGACTTCCAAAGAACTTTTCAGGACAACAACAAACTGCAAACATCTGGGCCCAACACTAGGTGGCGATCTATGCACAGTGTGCAATCTGCAGCTCATATGCCTCGAACATAATGTTTTTAATATATGCTTGAAGATGTCCGCTGTCCAACAGATCTCACAGAAGCATTTTATTTATTTATTCGAGTTTTATATAGCGCTGGCTAGACCCGGAGGTATCGGAGCGCTTTACAGAAAGAAACAGTGTGTTACAAATTACAGAGATTTTACATTAATAACAGAATGAATACATATTCATTACAAGAGTTATTAGCGAAAAACGAGAGTCAGGATCAAACAGATCAGGGAGAATTGGGAGTCTAAAGGAAGGAGACAGCAGCGGAGTTGAAGACGAGACAAATGTCCTAAGACGGGCTGGGTAGGTGACGGCCAAAGCGGTGTGCCAGAGCCAGGCTCCCCATAAGCTGTCAGAGCAGCTCCACCGGGGATCGGCCATGCGGTTTGGACTCCGCCGGCTTAGTGTGAGGATCAGGAGGCAAACGAAAGACACAAGTCCATGTGCGGGTGAGTGGCGGGGGTGAGGGTGGGGGAGTATGAGATATGTAGCTGGGCTGCCCTCTTTCAATTAATCATGGTTTTATTTTTCAGTTAAGAGATAAAACATACTTTTCTCCCACTGGGTTGAAGTAATGTTTGTAGTGACATCTTGACAACTGAATTGAATAACCCCACCTTGCTAGGTTTTTTTAACTGCTTTGTGATAAATACCATGGACATTTCAGATATTTAACTACGGAGGGCGAGTCAGCCTGCAGGCGGTTTTACAACGTGCAGAACAAGTTTAGCAAGCACGAGTAGGTAGTTCACGCCAAGACCGTGCCTTTCCTGAAACAATGTATGAAGCAGTTTTCTAAACATGGAGTGGTTGTGCACGTTTTGCAGCATAGCTGTAATATTGTCCTCCAGTAACAAAAAAAGCTGCAGTGTTTTCCAGCTCTAAAGCTTTCTTTTTTGTTACCCCCACCCATGACCTCATCTTCGGATTCCCTCACTACCACCCACCAAAATGCCCCATATCTCTTCATAGCCCGTCTCTCGCATACGTTTCATTTGTTTTAAAGTGATGGCCAAGGCTGGCTTTACTAATCCACACAGCTATCAACATAAAATACAGATGTGTTCTTCGCAGCAGGAATATTAACTGTCTGTCCTACTTCATGGCGAGTCAAAACTGTCACTAGATAAAACTCTGATCTATCTCTCTCTCTCTCAGGGTCATTGATCACAAGTTATCTTGACATTGTTATTGCTGCCCTAAAGCTGGACTGCAAGGAATTCTGCAGCAGATGCTTTTAAATCTTATTTAGTTAGTTATTGCTAAACACAGTACACCTTCCCTGAGGTTAGTGCCCCCTCTGCCTCCCATGTCAGTGCCCAGTGCAGCGGCACCGGTCGCACCGCCCTAAAGCCGGCCTAAGAACATCAGAGAGGAGTAGAGTGTTGTAAGGTGGACTGGCAGAGAGTATCAAGGAGTGGTGCAGAGGGTGTTGTGTAAAGTGGAGTAGAGTGTTGCAGATGGATTGGCGTGGAGTGAAGTGGCATAGAGTGTCAGAGCGGAGTGGCAGTTGAGTGGATTAGAGTTGAATGGAGTAGTGTGTTGTAGAGTGTTGTAGTGGAGTAAAGTGGAATAGAGGGAGATGCGTAGAGCATCATTGAGTGGAGTAGTAGAGCATCATAGAGTGGAGTAGTGTCGTAGAGTGGAGCGGAGTTTAATAAAGTAGAGTGTCATAGGGTAGAGTGGAGTGGCTTAGAGTGAAGTGGTGTAAATTACAGTGGTGCAGAGTAGACTGGAATAGAGTGCAGTGGCATAGAGAGAAATGGTTTTGAGTAAAGTGATGTAGAATGCAGTCATACAGTGCAGTGGTGCAGAGTTGAGTGGTGCAGAGTAGATCGCAGTGCTGTAGAGTAGAGTAGATTGTTTAAGACTAGAGTGAAGTGGCAGAGTGAAGTGGTTCTGGGTAGGGCAGAGTGAAGTGGTTCTGGGTAGGGCAGAGTGAAGTGGTTCTGGGTAGGGCAGAGTGAAGTGGTTCTCGGTAGGGTAGAGTGGAGTGGCTCTGGGTAGAGTGGAGTGGTTCAGAGTGGAGTGATTCAGGGTAGAGTGGTTCAGGGTAGTGTGGAGTGTTGTAGGGTAGCGTGTAGAGGAGTAGAGTGGCGTAGAGTACAGCGGTGTAGAGGGAAATGGTGTGGAGTGCAGTGGTGCAGAATAGAGTTGCATGGGGTGATGCAGAGTAGTGGCGTAGAGTGCATTGGGGTAGAGTGCTGTTGAGTGGTGTAGAGTGCATTGGCGTAGTGTGGTGCAGAGTAGAACAGAGTGAACAGAGGGGCGTGACGTATATCGCAATGGTGTAGAGTTCAGTGGTGCAGAATAGAGTTGCGCAGGGGGGTGGAGTGGTGCAGAGAAGCGTGGTGCAGCATAGCCTGCAGTGTAGGGTGCATTAGCGTTGAGTGGCGTGGCATAGAGTGGAGTAGAGTGCAGTAGCAGAGCACAGTGGCGTACAGTACATTCTTTCAGAATAGGGTGAAGTGGCGTAGATTGGCATAAGAGTGCAGTGGCATAGAGTGCAGAGTAGAGTGGCATAAAGTGGAGTGGTGAAGAGTAGAGTCGATTGGCCTAGACTGGAGTGGTATAGAGTGCAGTGGAGAAGTCTGCAGTGATGCATAGAAGAGTGGGGCAGAGTGCACTGGAATACAGCAGAATGGTGCAGAATAGGGAGGAGTAGAGTGTAGTGTCACAGTGCAGTGGTGCACAGTCGATTAGAGTGGCGTAGTGTGCATGGCAAAGAGTGGCGTAGAGTGGCGTAGAGCAGTGCAGAGAAGAGTGTTGTGGCATAAAGTGCAGGTGCACAGTATAGAGTGGCATAGAGTTCAGTGGCAGAGAGTGCAGTGGTGTAGTGTTGTACAGTGAAATGTTGTAGAGTGCAAAGATGGAGAGCAGAGTGGCGTCGAGTGCAGTGGCGTACGGTAGAGTGTTGCAGAGTATAGTAGAGTGCAGTGGGGCAGAACGTACTGGTTTTGAGTAAAGTGGTGTAGATTGCATTGGCAAACAGTGCAGAGGTGTAGAAAAGAGTGGCATGGAGCGGAATGGCACAGGGTAGATTGAAGTTGTGTATAGTGAAGTGGAGCAAAGTGGTATAGAGTGGCGTAGAGTGTGGTTGCATAGACTAGACTGTCTCAGAGCGGAGTGCGGTGGTATAGAGTGCAGTGGTGCAGAGTAGATTAGAGTGGATTGGCATAGAGTGCAGTGATGCAGAGTAGAGTGGCGTAGAGTCTCTGGCGTACAATGAGCTGCTGTAGCGTGCAGTAGAGTGGCATAGAGTAGAATGGTGCAGAGTAGAGTGCAGCAGGATAGAGTGCAGTGGTGCAGAAAAGAGTGGTGGCGAGTCCAGTGGTGGAGAGTGCAGTGTTGAAGAGTAGAGTGGCGTAGAGTGGAGCGGTGCAGTGATGTGGCAGATAGTTCAGTGCTGCAGAGTAGACTGTCGTAGAATGTGCAGTGGTGTATAGCAGAGTGGCGTAAAGTGCATTTATGTGGAGTGCAGTGGCGTAGAGCGGTGCAAGGTAGAGTGGCGTGGAGTGGTGCAGAGAGAGTGGGGTAGAGTGGTGCAGAGCGTGAAGTAGCAGAGAGTACAATGGCAGAGGGTGCAGTGTGGCAGAGTAGACTACAGTGGTGTAGAGTGCATTGTTTGAGTATAGTGTTGTAGACTGCATTTTTCTTTAGTATTTTTTAGTAAAGTCGCATACTGTGCAGGGATGCACAGTAGAGTGCAATGGTTTGGAGTAGAGTGCAGTGATGCACAGTAGAGTGCAATGGTTCTTAGTAGAATGGAGTAGCACCATGTGGCATGGCGCCAAGTAGATTGCTTCGGAGTTGAGTGGTGCAGGGTAGCGTACAGTAGTATAGAGTACAGTACAGTACAGTACAGTGGTGCAGAGTGCAATGGCAAATAGTGCAGTGGTGCACAGTAGAGTAGTGTCGGGGTAGGGTGTATTGTGCAGAGTAGTGTAGAGTGAAGTGGTGCATAGTAGAGTGCAGTGATGTAGTGTGGAGTGGGGTAGTGTGTAGTGGTGCAAAGTAGAATGGAGCGGGGTAGCATCTTCATTTGAAATTACCATTACATTTGCACAGACATACATTTAAGTGATAAAAGTATACAGCGCACAAACGAAATTATGTGGAAATGCCATATGTATTGATTTGTTTTGATCGTATTAGAATATTTGTTTCCACCACACTTCAGAATTACCAAAAATATGCTTCATTTGTGGTTTTCGAATTCTGATATTTTCTGAAATATCTGCGTAGATCATCTACAGACATTTACATTTTGTTGCATGCTAGAAAAAAAAATCATACAGGCTTCCGCAAGCACACTTCCAGTTGCCAGCATGGTTGTCACATAAATCGTCTTACTTTGAAGTCAGAGAAAGAAATGCAAACACCAAGCTCGCTGGAAGACAGAGCCTGACATCCGTCTTTGAACGCACAGCAAATGTGACAACATAAGAACAAGATTTAGGGGCCTGCTTATAGAACCCAGGACTGGTGGAAGAATTCAGTAAATAGGGTTTGGGCAATGGGAGGAAAGAACTCAAACTGGACAACCTAGAACAAATAGAGCCAGCAAATAGAAAGCAATCAAATGTGAGTTACAAAACACAAAGTCAATGATAAGCAATGGATGGAATGCATTCCCAGAGAAGCTTTCCGTATGTCTCCAAGATATCGTTAGTAAGGCTTCAACCTAAAGAGGGACATGTAAGGCCTACAAGGAAGAGCTCAAAAGAATAAGACCACCCCCTCACGTAGCGAAGGAGAAAAGGCCCACCTGTCGGTGGTCTGAATAAACAAAACAAATGTGCTTAGGCTCATTGGTCATCATAATGGGTCTGGGATTGAAGGCCTAAAACTGAGTCACTGGCTTCTATGCACTAGGTTGGTGAAGTAGCAGAAAGGTCTTTGTATTTCTACTATGAGCAATCAATGGTTTAATGAGTTAGATAACTACAAGGGCCCTTTCTTGCATGTGTATGCTCCCCACAGCATTTCCTTTATGTTGATCCTGAAGCACAGTCTCCTGTAAGGACACCACTACTATCTTACATGAGGGTTTGCTTTATAACTTGGGGTATTTTATACCCTTTGCAGAATTTAACCAGGAATACAGTATACCCTCTGGCCAATTCTTAATGCATGCAGCATTGAAAAGAGCAATCAGGCCTCTGTGGAGCCCAACTCATGATGAAACTGAAACATATTGCACCATACAGTTAAAGCTTAACGTGAGACTAAAGTAGTCATATGGTCTCCAATTTTTCTAAATCTCTTGGACACACACACAAAACAAATGCCTGAATGCTCTAAAGGGTTGTGGGGAGAAAGATGAGGGAGCAGATCATACACAGCCACTCTCAAATAGGCGTTTGTACAGCTTTTACACACGTCCGAATTGTTACAATTCAACTATTTCCACTGCACTTACCTTTTCACAGCGAAATTATACAGAACATTTCCCACTACTGTCACTGATGCATGCTGTAAGTGCTCAAGCCCTGACGCAACATTCTTTCACATGGTATAGTTAGGCCCAATCACTGGCGTTTTCTGGAGTAAAATAACAGACTTGATTTCGAGCTGAGATCCAAGGTCTGTCTTCTAGGAATTGGGTCTAGGTCCACTATGGACAAGATGAGATGTAGACTCATTGATTGGTCTCATTAGAAAACATTATCGCACTTGGACGAAAGTCTCCTTATGCACCGGGAATTACCAAGTGCAGGTCTGAACTATATAAATGAGCAGAGTTGGAAGTCTCTAAACCATCTACTGTGTTTACATCTGAAGAAACGAGTTGAAGTTACTGACTGTTCTGCTCAAAATTAATCCAAAATCAGATGATAAACCACTATGATCAAGCCCAATGATCTGATACCTCACTGAGTTGTCTAGGATATAGGACTGCTGTCTGAAACATTTACTCGTCTAACTTAATTATGTGATATATTTTAGGATCTGATGCACATTTTTCAGTCTTTAGGTTAAGATGATACTCTACTGTAGCATAAGGCTCTCTCACCTGTTAGTCTCTTCTCTCACTCATTGATAAATTGTTTATGCTGTACCATGACACTATTTTGCACAACTTGTGGTTTGGACTGCTAATGGTGCTTTTTTTTTTTTATTAAATGGTACTGGCCACGTTTAAAATTAAAACAAATAAGAACGAAGCATGTGCCTAAAAAGACCTTTAATGCCAATGTTTTCAAACTTCTTAAGCAGATGAGAATCCAAAAGACTACGCAGAATCTGTACTACTTCCCTATTTGGGAGTTTTTTTTAAATATAATGTTCTTGCATAACACAAAGCTGCAAAAGACGTACCATAAATCATAAAGAGAAAATAAACTTTAACAACAGGACTAAGAACACTGCTCCCTTTGCCTTACCTTTGTCAAGATGGCTGTATGTTCTTGCCCACAGCTGATGTAAACAACCTTCTGGGTGCGCAAAGGTTTGACATGGCAAGGAGACGCTCGGTCTACAAAAAGAAAAAAGAAAAATCACAAATGTGGGCAAAAGATGGCAAACGTAGCCAGAAACTACTATAATGAAGAAGGCTCCTAAATTCCCATTTGTAAAATTTAATTAACTGTAAGCCTATGTTTGGATTTAGAGTACTTTTTCAGAATAAATATGAATATTTGCAGCACTCTTTCCTCCCTCATCAAACTCGTACCACCGTTCTCTGCCATCTAGCCATTCCAGGCTCCGTCCCACAATGGCCCACGTTTTCCCATATAAGCACTTACGCTATACTCTGGTGGGCAGTATGTCGTGTATATGTTCAACTAAGTGTTGACTGCACTCGCAGCCCAGCAGGGACTTGCGCTCTGCTGTTGAGCAACACAAAACCACACTGAGCACCGCTCATGGACTAACAGATTCAAATCCACAAGGAGAACAAAGAGAGTAGTCTAGCGGTCACAGCCTGCAAGGACATTCGTCCATTCACCAACACGCCTTTACATTCCTGATGGCTTCACACCATGGAGGTATGGTGTTAGCCCACTCACTTTACTGATGGCTGCATGTCAATCTGAAATGTTATCCGAACTCCCCAGCATTGACAACAGCTGCACATTTGTGGACATACAAAAATTCCTAACACTGACCCAATTTCAACGCTGGTTGGCACACACCGCAGAAATATAGTTGGCGTATGTGGCAAGAATAGTGGCTGAACTCCTAGAAGAACAATTATGAGCCCTCGCTGCCATTACTAAAAGCTATGGGCTAGATGTATCAAAGGATTTACCTTTACTGACCAGCCCTAGAGAAGGAGTCTAAGGGCCTGCGGAGAGGACCACTCTGTCACAAACGTGCCGGATATCCCCTCTCCCATATTACAATCACATTCTATCCTCGGGGATCGTAATATGGCGGACGGGATAGCAGTCATATTTGTGATGGAGCATTCCCTCTGCTGAATTCTAAAACAGTCCATAAGTTTTTGTACCCAGAGGTAGAATATGTTTGTTTTTTGTAAGCCATTTTGAGGCAAGGATCTCTCCAATGGATGTACTTATGCAGGGTGATAAACTCGTTCAAAAGAAGAGAGTTTCCCAGAAAACCAGAAAGGACTGGGTATTAATAAACAAAACAAAGGGGGGTTCCTTTCTGTGTTGTTCAATTGACTGTTTAACAATTTTAAATACTTAGCAGGTAATCATAAAACTTTTGACAAGACATGTAAAGAAAATATAATCCAAAGGCTCTGTAAATTCCTCTTTATACTCATATTTATTAGTAGGAAAACATTTGATTAAAATTGTACAATACACAGTTGGGCACAATCTCTAGTTAATATTTTGAACTTGTGCATTTCATAACATAATGAAACAATTGGTTTTCATGTACATGTGTTGTACACATTTTATAAAAAACATCAAAATTATTACATTTGTATCAATATCATACTTTTTATGAAAGAAATAAATAAAAATCACATGAAGTCCTTATGTCGACGCGTTTCGGTGCTTGAAATTTAAGTTGTGGAAACACCTTCCTCAGGACTGAACTTTACATTAAAAACAAGATGTCTTCTTTTTCACTATTGAGGATGTGGTCATATATTTTTCAGCCTTCACGTATGGTTCAATGTTGATAATTTTCTAGCGTACATATACCGTCCAACATTTAAAATCCTAATGTTGCTTTAGTACGTTTCAGGCTTGATTCCACATGAGACTTCAGCTTCTCAGACTCTCTCTTTATATTAAGTCTTAGAAATGTAGGGATGTGGGGGTCGTTACTTTGTTCCCTCTACTCCGGCCTTGCTCTGCTCAATAGTGCAGTCACATGGACCTTATTGCTTATGTGTGCAGCGATCTCGGGTCGTCTCGTGCATCTGCGTGTAAACTCGTGCCTTACGCTAGGGTGAATGTGGGCATGCACAGCCTGCAACACAGCACTTCCTTTTACAGAGTCTTCAGTTCAGTTTAGGTTGTCACTTGATACTACTAAATCAAACAACAGCAAGCACAGAAAATAAGCAGCCATGAACCTCTTGATCATTCTCAGGTCGCAGTCATCCCACACTCAAAGCATGACTACCTCTGTCGACCTACATACCTTCTTCGTCGTTTAATCCCAGCTGTCCAGCATCATTCTTTCCCCATCCAAAGACAGCCCCCGAAAGAGACAAGGCAAAGCTGTGAAAGCCTCCAGCAGTGACCTGGGCCAGCGGGATCCCCTCCAGAGACTTCACACGTTGAGGGCTAGTCTGAGATTCGAATCCTTCGCCCAGACCAAGCTGGCCATGGCTGTTCTGTCCCCAGGTGAAAAGCTGTCCATCTGAAAGAAGGAAGAGGTACTCTAAACTCAAAGCAACATAGCATGCAACACTTTACAGTAATGAAACAGGGTTCAGACCACCAACAAGTTAAAATTCCAACTATTCAAAAAAGACAAAATTTAGTCATTCCTGTAACTCAAAAATATCTAGATATCAAACATTCCTGTCAAGGGAGAGAAGCATGAAACGGAACCCATCAGGGCGAACAGTCATGGCCTAATTATCTACCCCTATTCTTCATTACTCATACTTTATGCATTCCTTTTCACAGTACTTTCTCGCGAGTTGAGGTCTCATCTCGGAGAGAGGCATACATTGAACTTACCCAAGGATTGTGTTTCCTTGTAAAAATAAGGATACATTTTTGAAGCCTTGCTTCTTTAGTATTTAAGTATTTTTTTATTTTTATATAGCACGTTTCGACCAACAATAGGCGCTTGTGTGCTTTTGAACAAACATCTATATACAATTATTACCACCGTGAAATTACAATAAAGAAATAGAGTGTGAAAAGAAGGAAGCAAATCAGAATACACAAGAAGACACAAAGGGGCAGAGAGAAAGGAAGCACCAGAGACAGCCGATAGCAGAGGTGAAAATAGTGCTACTACGAAGTGGGAATGGAAATGCTAGGTAGGGTGGGTGGAAGAGTAGAGGAACAAATATGCAGGAGTGAGTGGGTGTAGATATTGGAATAGAAGCTCCAAAGAAAAGGAGCAGCAACAGTAAGACTAAAGAGGCAGCCAGGTTTTAACAAGATTTCTTAGTTTGAAGACTAAATACTTGAAGAGCAGGAGCCAAATGGGCAAGCGGTTACGTGCTGGATCACAGAGGCAAGTAAGCGGTGGAACTGCCAGATAAAAATCTGGTGGTTTTAATTTGTTTAGGGAATTAAGAGTAGTTCTTTTCAATTTTAACAGATGTGCTATATGTGAAATCATGAATAGTACGGACGCTCTTCCCTCCTTTATCACAATTCTCACTCTTATGAAATCCTGACAAGCAGAAACTGTAGCTGTAACAAAATGGATTTGAAATCTTGGAAACGAGAAAAAGATTCTCAAAAAAGATGTCTCATTTTACCTTTGTTTTAGAGAGAGATGGGGGCAGTAAAAACGTGTTTGTGAGAAAAGCTTCGGCATTGATGTGCAACATTAATGTTAAACAAGTATATAGTTTAGCATTTAAGAAGCTTACATGAAACGAGAAAAAGATTTTGACTAAAAGTAAAAAACACATACAAATAGTTAATTGTATCATTACCACCTCAAACATCCCCCTCGTCACATTCCTGACCGAAGATGTGAATACGAAAACTGGGAAAGCCCAGATGGCGGTACTAATTTGTTGTATTTTGCACACAGCTACCTAAAAGGCTTCAGTGTTGATGGAAATGTGATTCAGATATATGTCTCATTCCATGCTATTCCATTCCATAAAATGGAAGAACCTGCAGTTGATTGTTATAGGCCAGTACTTTGATAGATGATGCTGAGATGATGCTGGACACCCACCGTCAGAAGGACTAGGTACATATGATGGAAATGTGGTCCAGAGATATTTCTTTTTCCATTCCATTAGAATTATTCTATTTCTATTCTGTTAGAATACTTGCTACACCTTTCCTCAGAACTATTAATCTATGTTGAGCAACATGACCACCCTACAAACCAGGATAGAGAACAACAAATAAAGACCCTCAGAGCAAGACCATCATTTCTAGACTGCGAAGAGAACGGACTGCTTGCCTAGCTGCACCTCGCTACAGAAGCCGACACATTTAAGCCCTCCAGCGAATAGGGCTTTCTATAAGCATCAATCTGAATGACACGGCTGCCATGAAGCTACCCAAAAGGGCCATTGCTACTGTCAGTGGCTTTTAACATCATGTGGCATCTCACAAAAGATTTCTCAAAAAAGATGTCTCATTTTACCTTTGTTTTAGAGAGATGGGGGCAGTAAAAACGTGTTTGTGAGAAAAGCTTCGGCATTGATGTGCAACATTAATGTTAAACAAGTATATAGTTTAGCATTTAAGAAGCTTACATTAGTCGAAACGTATCTAAATTGACTAACATGTTGAATCTGATCATCCAATCTGAAGTTTAATAAATGTCAAAAACCTAAATTTTGTGATTTGTGCCATTTGCTCAAAGCTAGTAAACGATGTATAATTGCTTGCAATTTTCACGGCAGGCAAAAGTGAAGACTTTCTAAAAGATGGAGAAAATATAAACTCACCTTTTATCATTTCTCTTAACAGTACAACAATATACAAAAGGTTGTACTTAAAGCCACAACTTATAGGTCCATAATGTTTTGAAGCAAGGAGCAGCACGTGAAAGAAGCCACTGCACCAATGGGAAAACTAATGGAGGGCATCTTTCAAGAAACGGACTACACCTCAGGAAGATGCTGGATCCGTCACATAGCCTAAGGTTGCGACAAGACTGCTTCTGCTCCTATGAACTGGCAGCAAAATGTCTCCTCACCACAGTAAAACTGCTCGTCTTGGAACAACATCCGTCTATTTCCTAATGCATGTCACCCAGGGAGATGCACCCATTTAGTCTGTCTCTTTTAATGACTATGTGGCGTGTGGGAGAGGAAGTGATACTTAGCGAGGTCAGAGAAAGTGGTTGCAGTTTCCTCTGTATACACTGCCTCCATTGTTTGCACCGGTTCAGCCTCTGTCCCCGCCCAATCTCCAATGTCTGCTTAAGCAAAGGTGGAGCTATCATTGGTGCAGCAGAAACAGTGGCACTGGGGCAGAAGTCAACACTGGATTCGAGATGTGGCCATCTTGTACTACTGAATACAGGGGGGTAGAGGAGCACTCATATATTTAAGCACTTTAATATGTTTATCACACTTAACTAAGGGGTGCAACACTACTGCTTGTGTTGGCTACACAATGTGTGAAAACGGAACTGGAATGTAGACAGAGGCCTACATGCAGTGTGCACTGTTGCAAGAGAATAGATTCTCAGTAATTTCAACTATAGTCTTACAATTTGAATAAAAAACAAACAAACTACATCTTGTGTGAATTCAAATTTTTTTTAGTAGTAAACATTGTTACTCAAATATCACAATCCAATTATGTTCACCACAGTGATTGTTCACTTTACAATCAACTAGGACGTCATTTGGGAGAATCGCGGGATAGACATAGAAGAAGCAAGTTTATGATTCCATGAAATGAACTGTGTTTCCTAAACCTTCTACACCGACACTCAGAGACGATTTCACCGCTTAATTCGTGTTAAAAGAAATTAATATTCGTATCGAGAATAAACACACAGATACCAAGAGACGGTCTCACGGTTGAATTCACGCTAATAGATACCTTCATTGGTTATCTTGTAAACGGATCAGTACTTGCCATTGAGATTTCTTGAGAGCTGCAGGTATTTTTCCCTGAAGAAGGGAACGTCGGTTCCCAAAATGCATTGGGCGGCGCTTCTCTAAAATTAATTTTGATATATATACAAGATATAAGACGTGATACATATCATTTTGTGGATAATGTACAGAACACATTTCAATGTTGACAGTATTCTGTTATGATTTCTAATGTATAGTGATACGCGCACTAGTTGATTGTAAAGTGAACAATCACTGTGGTGAACATAGTTGAATTGTGATATTTGAGTAACAATGTTTACTACTAAAAAAGAATTTGAATTCACACAAGATTAGTTTGTTTGTTTTTTATTCAAATTGTAAGACTATAGTTGAAATTACTGAGAATCTATTCTCTTGGAACAATGCACACTGCATGTAGGCCTCTGTCTACATTCCAGTTCAGCCATCTTGTACTAACCACCCAGAGGGCAGTGGGGCACGTTCTTTGCTTGCCCATGGTGCCCTTGTTAAGCCACTGTGCCCCGTGACCACATACTGAGCCAGTGTTCCATTCTGATGGCTGACCTTTCTTCTCGCCTCGAACTATGCTCATCGCATCGTCCCTCACCAGGCGCTGTCCCTGCAAAAGCAAAGAAACTTGGACAGTCGATGGAGACCGATATATGGATGTTTGCTGTGCCCTAACTCCATTTCTTACATCCTCCCTTTTTCCAAGCACCTACTATTTTACCCCCATGCTTCGGTTGTGCTTCTACAGCTCACCTTCCACAGGTTCACTAAACAAACACAGATTAGATTTTGATTCACTTAAACGTGTGTTTTAGGTCCTGAAAATCTGCATTTGTACTTTTACTGCAACACTACTTTATATAAAAGCTGTGATTTTGGAGGCAAAGCGTGGACGTAACCACTTTTCAGCATGGAGTACATATTCCTCTGTCCTTTATGCCTTGACTTCTGAGCAACAATCTAGAAGTTGTGTTGGTGCTGAGAAATAACAGAGATCAGTATGTGGCTACATTTGAAAAGACACTTTAAGGACACGTTTTAACTAATTTGAATACAACTGATACCAAGTCTTTAGTACAGTGTGGAAATTTGCATGTTTGCCAGCAAAACCGTTGGCTTTGCGTAGACATGTCAATTCTTCCAGTAGTCAGAACTTTGGGTTATGCCTGTCCCCATTGCAGATAAATGGTGAAAACTATGACTTGCCGGTAATCTCTGGCAAGATGTTTTCATGCTGAAAGAATTCCATCTAGGGTCTCTACATTGGTGCAGCAGGTTTAAGAAATGCTCAAAAAGAGCAAAGGGGTATGGTTCAGAATAAATACTGGGATTTGCGTGTGTGTGTGTGTGTGTGTGTGGTTGTATGTGTGTGATATGAAACGAGATTGCTGTAGAAGACGTGTGGTATGTGCCAGCTGCGTCATGAAAGAGCAGTGTATGAAGGGAGAAGCTACTGAGGCTCTGCAGACTTCCAAGATCCTACAGTCACAAAAAATAGCTCGCAATACTGCTTATGTGAAGTGCTGGTTTAGGATTAGAAGCTCTGATAACTGCTCTCTGAATTTCCATCTATGGAAAGAGATAAACTCAAGCAGAGCTTGCACCCCAAAGGATTACCTGACCGCATCCATAAACCGCCTAGGCCTGAAGGAACTCTGGGAAACTATGGGAATGTATAACAGCTTTAAGTCTTTGGTAAATAAGACAGTAAAAGATCTATCAGTACTTGAAGACAAAGAAACGCTCAGGAGAAGGTCCCATGGTTGGTGCGTGCTGCAGAGCTATACAAATCAGGCCCTCAAGACTACCTGTGTGCGAGCTTCAGCACGAGGCTAAAAGAGAAATACCTCCGGTTTGGATTGGGAATTCTTCCTGTCCTTCCACATCTACCACCATGGAAGCGAACCGCAGAAACAACTGAGTGCCGCCTCTGCGGGGAAGCTGGAGAGAGCATCATGCATCTACTATGCATTTGCCACGGTCTGGACATAGAACGACGCTTGTTCCTGAAATCTATCTTTAACACCAAGAGGATAAGTACCTGCAGGCAAGCAGTGAAGGCTTGCTTTGGTGGAGGAGACATACAGCTGGCATGCAGGTTTGTACAATTTATGGTGGCGGCAGAGGAGAAAATGAAGAGACCTGGCACACCACAAAACAGCTCTAAATTAGGGGCTTACCCTGCTGAACCGGGGAAACGCCTGACATAATAAAGCTCTCCTTCGTCACCTTGAAAACTACGGGGCTTTGGAAAAGCCCAAGGTCAAGAAGGACCATTAGTATCCATATCATAACAATTTAAACAAACCTGATAAATGCAACTATTAATTCTGTGATTTTCAAATATAAATGCAATTCTTAAACTCTTTTAATCTAGGTTTTTACATCTCAACGTTTAAACTAAGGATTGACTAAAGCACACTTGTTGATATAGACATTCTGTTAGAGGAAGGCTCATCCAAGCTGAAAAGGAAAACCTGGCTAGGCCATTTCCTCCTATATCTCTTTCTATCTTTATTGTTTGTGCATAAATTATGAACTTTTAGTGTACTATTTTTATGAATTTATTTTGACTTGAGCAATTTCCTTTTTGTAAAGGTTTTTATTAACTTGTACAATAAATATTTACTTACTTACTTACTTCCAAGATCCAAGCGGAGTGGGAAGGAGCAGAAGGATGAAACCGAGACATCCACCAAGACACTGATGCATCTCAGCAGGAGCGGTGCGGCAGACTGAGAAGATGCCGAAGCATGGAGGCCTCTTAACAGGAGGTGCAAAGCAGGACCGGGGAGCCACTGTGGTATGAAGGCCTCTCGGAGGTGTAGGATGAGGGAGCCAACAACACATGGAGGCCTCTTTGCAAGAGCAGCATGGCAGATTCGGGTGAGTCCAAGAGAGAGCAGAAGGTCAAGCCCAGATCTTATTTTCCAAAGTTCAAGGATGAAGGCCATGCCCTGTGGGGAATGTGCATAAGGGGACTCAGCAAAGGCTCTGCAGCTGTTCAGGGCAGGGCCTGGGACTAAGCTAAACTCAGCAATCAATCTCCACTGTACACTGCCAAAGGGTGTGTGACAATAGAAGCTGGGTACATTTGGCCAGATCTGCCTGTGCACCATAAGTGCGCATGACAGTTTGGCCAGCAGTCTTGGGCTGGCCAAACAGTCATGCACACTTAGAATTTCTCCACCAGACTGTTTTGAACAGTCGGGTGGAGAACAGTCCCAAGGCTCCCAGGCACTGTCTGAGTGGCAAACAGGCCGCTCAGACCAATCACGACGCTGCTGTCATGCTGATGATAGCAGTGTCATGATTGCTTTAGGGGAGCCTGTGTGCTGCTGGGAGCCAGGAAGAGAAAAAGACAGAGGAGAAGCTGCGGCTGTTATCAGGGAAGTGTTTTTTTTGTTTTTCTTTGTCTTTATCCTCTACACCCCTGCCCACCCGCCCCACCCAACCCGGCTCGGTAGCAGCAGCCACTGCACACATATATAATGTGCTTGGTGGTGTATCACTGTTTTTAGGTGCTCCTAATTTTCAGCAGATGAGTAGCGCGAGGCAGGTGTAGTGATTTGTTAAGGATCACCTACATATTTTTTTCTTCAAGATTTAGAAGCTGAGATTACTGAGGAATACATCCTTCAGTTGCACATGTGGTAACTGGCTCAGTAGGCGACATATTTCTGAAGCAGAAAATATGAGAATATGAAGGGTGGGAGTCTAGGTTAATCTGACCACTCATCTGTAAATTTCACGGACCGTCCGGTAATTTCAGACTCTGCTCAGTTGTACAGCATTATCCCTTTTACGGACTCCTTTGTCCATAGTTATATGAACTGCAATGAAAAGTGGCAGGTCTGGACTAGTCAGATTTTCAACAGTCACACACTGGACACTGCTTTGAGGAGAAAATAAAATAGGGAAGGCTGATCTTCAGCTGTTCCCCTGAAGCATTTTTTTCCAAACTCTGTGTCGCGACACACTACTGTGTCGCCTGCCATGCTTTTGTGTGTCGCACAACGACGTGGAGATGCGCTCTAATCTTTGATTGAGCAGGACGGTACTGCGCCTATCAGTGACGCAGTACGCGGAGGAAGGCGAGGGACCATTAGGTGTGTGCGCGTGGCTTCTTCCCTTTGCGTGCGCGTCAAATGTGCAGTCCATTACCGGTGCTCGGTACATTTTTCACACGAGTGGTAGCCCGGTGACAAGGAGGAACGGCAGAGAGTAGATGGTAAGGTTGTGTCATCTGCTGCAGCTGCCTTAAAATGTGCCCAATTACATTTTTCACTTTGAACGAGGTGTGTATGCTGCCGTAAAACAGAAAGGAAAAACCAAAACAGAGCACCAATATTGCCAACTTATTCTAAAACAGGGCCTGTATTTGCCTTTAGACTAACCGAACCAAACAGTAAGTCACTGGACCAATTTTTTAGTCCTGAATGAATCCATTTTAATTAAATTTTTAACAACGTATTTTGAAACATTTATAAGATTAAGAGCATTGCTTACTTCACTCCAAACAGTCTCACACACACAAGTTTTTAACGTACACTGCAATCATTCAACCATTCATACAAGGCATAGAAAAACATAGAACCAATTTACATCAGTTATTACAAAACATTATTTACAAACAACATTTCAAAAAACACAGCATTGGGAAATTTTTTGATTTTCGGCCGTTTTAGATTTCACAATAATACTCCTAACGCTGTCTATAGCGAGGTCTACATGTTTCGATCTCCCTATATTGGGGGGGATCTCATCAGGACCACGTAGCTCCAAACGGTGCTCTGATTCTTTTAAGTGCCGATTATACACCACTTGCAAACTGTTGGATGTTTCGTGGGAGTGGTACAATTTTATGTATCAATAAAGACGTCCTCCAAAAATAGAAGAGGGACACGAGCAGCTGAATGCCCGTCAGCTGAATGCCCGTCAGCCTCGGTCAGTGAGGTCCTTCGCACTCCCACGCCGTCAGCATCCGTATTGCATTACCGGACGTCTTTATTGATACATAAAATTCTACCACTCCCACGAAACATCCAACAGTTTGCAAGTGGTGTATAATCGGCACTTAAAAGAATCAGAGCACCGTTTGGAGCTACGTGGTCCTGATGAGATCCCCCCCCAATATAGGAAGATCGAAACGCGTAGACCTCGCTATAGACAGCGTTAGGAGTATTATTGTGAAATCTAAAACGGACGAAAATCATAAAGTTTCCTAATGCTGTGTTTTTTTAAATGTTGTATGTAAATAATGTTTTATAATAACTGATGTAAATTGGTACTATGTTTTTCTATGCCTTGTATGAATGGTTGAATGCTTGCAGTGTACGTTAAAAACTTGTGTGTGTGAGACTGTTTGGAGTGAAGTAAGCAATGCTCTTAATCTTATAAATGTTTAAAAATGCGTTGTTAAAAATTGAATTAAAATTGATTCATTCAGGACTGAAAAATTGGTCCAGTGACTTACTGTTTGGTTCGGTTAGTCTAAAGGCAAATACAGGCCCTGTTTAGAATAAGTTGGCAATATTGGTGCGCTGTTTTAGTTTTTCTTAGTGAGAGGCTTGTCCTTATTGCCCGTGAGCCCAGACCTAGTGTTGGTTACGGTAAAACAGAGAGGGGCTCTGCAGAACCTATGTAACCTGGGTCCTCCAAAAGCTTCCGATATGCCCGATTGATTGTTGCGAAGTAAAAAAAACATTAAGACGGATATTGGAATACTAATTTGAAACCCATGGGAGCAAAGTTGAGAATCAGAAATGTATTAAAGCATCAAAGATAGTGCAAGGAATATGCTACTTACCAGTATGCATCTGTTCTTGGCATGTAGGGCTGCTGACATTCATATCTGTGCATAGATCGCCGCCTAGTGTTGGCTCCGGATGATTGCACATTGTTGTCCTGGAAGAGTCTTCGAAGTATCACGAGATAGGTGGCTCCTCCCCTGGACTACAGTGCGCATGGGCATCCTCTCCATCCTTAGATTGTTTTTCGCCATTGTGGCAGAGGTGGAGTATTGTACAGTAATGGATGTCCATGCAAGTAAAAGAGAGTTCGCATGAATGCTACAGCTGCGACAGGCACCGGGGAGGAGGGAGGGCGATATGAATGTCAGCAGCCCTACATGCCAAGAACAGATGCATACTGGTAAGTAGCATATTCCGTTTGAGGCATGTGGGCTGCTGAATTCATATCTGTGCATAGAATGTATAGCAGTATCTCCCTTAGCGGTGGCTACCTGTGCCAGCTGCAGCAGTCTGAAACAGAGCTTTTAGAACAGCCTGTCCTACAGCAGCTTGCTGTTTGGAATGTACATCCACACAATAGTGTGTTGTGAATGTATGTATGGTAGACCATGTGGCTGCTTTACATATTTCTTCTAGAGGGAGGTTTCCTAGGAAAGCCATGGATGCCCCCATTTTGCGCGTTGAATGCGCCCTTGGGGGAACTGTTAAAGTGCGCTTTGCCTTAAGATAACATATTTGAATGCACTTAACAATCCACCTGGCTAAGCCAGATTTAGAAATAGGGTTGCCTTTGTCTTGTGGTGAAAAGGCAACAAACAACTGCTTTGTCTTCCTAAAATCTTTTGTCCAGTCAATGTAATATAGGAGAGCCCTTTTAACATCTAGTGTGTGGAGGGCTCTTTCTGGTACTGACAGTGGGTTTGGGAAGAACACTGGCAGTTCTATTGTCTGATTGATGTGGAAGTGAGACACCACTTTGGGCATAAATTTAGGGTTTGTTCTAAGCACGACCCTATTAGCGCGGATTTGGAAGAATGGCTCTTGAATAGTTAGGGCTGGAAGTTCGCTAACTCGTCTAAGCGAAGTAATAGCCACGAGAAATGCCACCTTCCATGTTAAAAATTGAATTTCACACGAGTGTAGAGGTTCAAAAGGTGGTCCCATAAGTCTGGCTAATACTATGTTTAGGTTCCAGACAGGTGAAGGTGGGTGTCTTGGGGGGATTACTCGTTTAAGTCCCTCCATAATTGCAGGCACTCTGAATAGGGAAAGGTGTTGCCTGTTTTGAAGGTAAGCTGATATGGCAGCTAAGTGTATTCTTATAGATGTATAGGCTAGATTGCAGCGGTGTAGGTGCAAAAGATAGCATATGATATTTTGAGTTGATGCGTCTACTGGGTTTAGGTCATTGTTGTTACAGTAAATGACAAAACGTTTCCACTTTGCAGCATAGCAAGCTCTTGTGGTAGGTCTTCTTGCCTCTTTGATAATGTTCATGCAGTCAGGAGGTAAGTTTAGGTAGCCAAACTCTATGACTTCAGGAGCCAGATTGCAAGGTTCAGCTGCTGTGGATCTGGGTGTTGATGTCTCCATGGCTCTGCGTTAAGAGACTGGGTGCGGGCTTTAGTCTTTGATGAGGCACCACGGAAAGCTCTAGGAACGTGGTGTACCACGGTTGCCTCGCCCATGTTGGAGCAACTAGGATTAGCGTCATGGAGTGCTGGCGCAGTTTGCGTGCCACTAGCGGTATCAACGGTGCTGGTGGAAAAGCGTAGGCAAATTTGCCTGACCAGTTCATCCATATCGCATTGCCCTGAGACTGCGGGTGTGGGAACCTTGCGGCGAAGTACCGGCATTTTGCGTTTTGTTTTGTGGCGAACAGGTCTATCTCTGGTTGTCCCCACTGTTGGAAGTATGGTTGAAGCACTGTGGGATGGATCTCCCACTCGTGCATCTGTTGGCTGTGTCTGCTGAGCAGATCCGCTATCTGATTGTCCTTGCCTGGGAGGTGTTCGGCCATGAGAAAAATGTGTCTTTGAATGGCCCACTTCCACATGCTTTGAGCTAGATGTGACAGCTGTGAAGAGTGTGTTCCTCCCTGCTTCTGTATGTAGTACATCGCAGTCATGTTGTCTGTCCGGATCAACACAGTTTTGTTGCACAGATGTACTTTGAAGGCTTTTATTGCTATAAAAATTTCCATCAGCTCCAATAGGTTGATGTGCAATTTTTTCTGCTGCGTGGTCCATAAGCCCTGTACTGTGTGGTGGAGGACATGGGCTCCCCACCCTATCAGGGATGCGTCCGTTGTTAGTACTATTTGTGGTACAGGCTCTTGGAACAGTCGTCCTTTGCAAAGGTTTTGTGGATTCCACCAATGCAGAGAGTTGTATGCACGACTGGTCACCATCACTAGGTCGTTTAATTGTCCTTGAGCCTGGTTTCACTGACGTGCTAGGCACTCCTGCAGCGGACGCATGTGTAGTCTTGCGTGGGGACTATGAAAATGCATGAGGCCATCATACCTATCAGTTGCATAAACACTCGGGCTGGGAGCGAGTATTGGGGCGTGAATTTTTGGATTAGCGTCTGAATGCTGTTTATTCTGACTGAATTCGGCTGTGCTTTCCCTGCCAGGGTGTCTATCGTCGCTCCCAGGTATTGTTGTACATGGGCAGGCTGAAGATGTGACTTTGGATAGTTCAGCGAGAAACCTAAACTTTGCATGAGGTGAATAGTGTGTGACATGTGGCTGGCACATTGCTGGGCTGACTGTGCTTGTATTAGCCAGTCGTCCAGATATGGATAGACATGAATGTGCTGCTACTGTCGCTAGGCACTTGGTAAATACTCTAGGGGCTGTGGTCACCCCGAAAGGAAGGACTTTGAACTGATAGTGCTGATTTTGTATTGTAAACCTGAGATATTTCCTGTGTGCTGGGTGTACCGGTATATGGAAATATGCGTCTTTCAGGTCTAGTGTTGCGAGGAAGTCTCCTTGACGCAACAGTGGTAACACCTGCTGTAGAGTGAGCATGTGGAAATGCTCTGATAAAATGTATTGGTTTAAGGGCCTGAGGTCCAAGATTGGCCTGAGAGACCAGTCCTTTATGGGGATTAGAAAGTATAGTGAGTAGACTCCTGTACCCTGGTGTTCTAAGGGTACTGGTTCTATGGCCCCCTTTTTTAGCATGCTGATGACTTCCTGCTGCAATAAGTGTAGGTGGTGTGCGGACATAGGACGGTGTTTTGGGGGTATGTTGGGAGGTGTGGAGATTAATTCTAGGCAATAGCCATGCTGGATAATTTGCCTCATCCCCCTGTCTGTAGTGATGTTTTCCCAGACGTGTAGGAACTGATGTAATCTTCCCCCGACCGGTGTTACATGGTCTGGGGGTAGTGACAAGAAGTCACTGTTTGGTATTGGTAGAGGATCTGGTGGTGTTATTCCCTCATCCTCTACCTTTGCTGTTATTGCCACGGTATCCACCTCTACTGTTTTTGTTGTAGGTGTTTTGCGTGTTGTATGAGGGTTGCTGCGCTGAGCCTCCTCTTGCAGCTCCTCTGTTGCCGGAGCGACGAAAGGAGACGCCTCTGTATTGTTGTGACTGCAAGGCTCCCATAGACTTGGCTGTCTCGGTATCTTTTTTCATCTTGTCTAATATTGTGTCCACATTAGGGCCAAACAAATAACCAGGGTTCACTGGCTGATTAAGTAAAGTGCTTTGAACCTCATTTTTAAAGCCAGAGATGCGGAGCCACGCATGTCGTCTGAGCATGACACTGGGATTGATAGCCCTGGCTCCTGTGTCTGCAGCATCTAGCGTGCATTTGATGGAGGCGTTAGATATCAACTTTCCCTCTTGTATTAGGAATTCTGCCTGTTCTTTATAAAGGTCAGGTAGATGTTGGAGAAGGTGCTCAAGTGTGTCGTAGTGTGCCCTGTCATACCTAGCTAACAGTGCTTGAGTGTTTGAGTGTTTGAAATTCTCCATATGTTAGCTGCTTGAGCAGCTACTCTTTTGCCAGAAGCTTCCAAAATTTTAGACTCCTTGTCTGGAGGTGGAGCTTCGCCAGTGGTTTGAGAATTAGCACGTTTGCGTGCATTGGATACTACCAAGGAGTCCAAGGGCAGCTGTCCCTTAATATATGTAGGGTCCCCTGGTGCTGGCCTGTATTTTTTTTCTATCCTGGGGTTAATGACTCTTGCCCTAGTAGTTTCTTTAAATATGTCCCCAGCATGTTTAAGCACCCCTTTGAACATTGGCAATGTTTTGACTGATCTTTCAGAAGTGTTGAAAGTGTCAAAAAGGAAGTCTTCTTCAATGGGGTCTGCATGCATTTCCACGTGGTGGTTGTATGCCGCTCTTTCAATTAATGCATTGAAGGCTGCTGTGTCCTCTGTAGGCGAAGTTTTTACAGGGTTTGCATTAGTGTCTTGCGTGGGCTGAGAATCTGCAGGATCTACAGCATCAGTCCATGGTTGATTTTGGTTATCCTCATTGTCCACTGGTTAATTATACAGTTCACCATCCTCATATTCCACATCCTCATATGTGTGTGAGGGAGAATATGTATAGGTTTCTTGCACCTGTGTTCTGATAGGCTCAAAGAGAATTGGAGATGTAGAAGAGTCTTTTCTTTTTGAGTGGTATTTTGTAGTGTTCAGCAGAAGTGTCTGGTCTGAATTTCCTTTTCAATAGGGTAATTGTGCCAGTATATGGGTCTTGATACAGTTTGGACTGTTCTTCTGTTGAGGGCTCTTGCTCTTCATGTGCTTGAGCTGATTTCCTTTGTATAGCCTTTTTTGATTGTGTTGGTTCGACGTCCGTTGTTGGTTCGACCGATCTTTGCCGCATGTGCACCGGAAGTCCGAATTTTATCGGTCCGAGGGGCTTTTGTGCTTCGACAGTCTTTTTCGGCTGTATGACTTTTTTCGATGCCGTGATTGGTATCGACCCGACTGTTTTTGTTTGGTCGATAACCACTTTTTTGCTTGGCGTCGTCTTCGGAGCTTGTTGCTTCGGAGCGATATTTTGCCTCGGCTCGATCGACCCCTCGGCCTCGACCCTGGTCTTCGGCTCGAGTGTTCTTGTTTGCAACGTCTTCGGTTTGTCGACTTTTTGTTTCGGTTCGACAACCATCTTTTGCTGGAGTCCTTTGTTTGTGTTGCTTGGCGTCGGCATCGGTCTTGTCGGGTCGACGGCCTTTAGCTTAGGCATGTCCCTGGGCGTACTGGCTCTCGGCTCGACAGCCCTGATATGCGACGCATCCCTCTCGGCGGCCATTTTGTGTTTGGTCGGCGCCGATGGATTTGTGTCTTTTGGTCCAAAGAGTGGGAACTCTATCAGTTTCGGTTTCTGTTTTGCCTCTGAAACTTTCGGTTTCGATATTACCAGGGAATGGTAATGTTGCACCGATGGCTCTTGCCTTATATTCTTAGCCGGGCAGACTTGCGGGGCTACAGAATCGATGTTTTGATCTTGGCTAAGGCCTTCCGGCGATGCCTCGACCTGAGCCGTTGTAAGCGTTTTATTATATGTACTGGGCTCCGTACTCACGGTTGGCCCCATGTCCTCGCCGGAGTCGTCCTCAACGGCTCCGATGCCTTGATCGTCGTCCCCTACCGCGACGATGTCATCTTCCTCGTCGACGTAGTAGTTGGAGTCATGTTCAGACCCCTGCTCCAAATGCTGGTCTGAGTCCTCAGCTTCGACGACCTCTTCGTCGTCTTCAAAGATGTTCTCCGGGTCAGGCGCTGGCTTCTGCATCGTCTGCCTCGCTGCTCTTCGAACCCAAAGAGTTTTCTTTGAACGAAACTGCGCACAAGCTAAGCAGTCAGCTTCATTGTGTTCAGGTGATAAACACTTGTTGCACACAGGGTGTTTATCTATGTGTGGGAATTTTGAGTTACAATTGGGGCATCTTTTGAACGGACTTCGTTCCATCGACGAAAGGCCTCTGGTGTCGAAGAAAGGCCGCGAGGCCCGATTCGACGCTGTGAGTAGAAAATAACAGAAAGAAAGTTGTCGTCACCGATCGAATAACAATACCGACGACCCCGAAGGCCTTTTGGCCTATTAGAAAAGTTTTTTATCGATTCCGAACTCCGAGTTGGAAATCACATCCGAACCCAATGGCGGAAAAAAAACAATCTAAGGATGGAGAGGATGCCCATGCGCACTGTAGTCCGGGGAGGAGCCACCTATCTCGTGATACTTCGAAGACTCTTCCAGGACAACAATGTGCAATCATCCGGACCCAACACTAGGCGGCGATCTATGCACAGATATGAATTCAGCAGCCCACATGCCTCAAACACATGTTATTTCAGCGGCCGCTTTCTTGAAACAGTGTATGGCTCATCATAACCTCACTTAACACCTCTTTCCCTCCCAGCATGCACAGCCCCTTAAGTTTCAGAAGGAGAAACTAAGATAGCCATTTTCCTTCGGTTCCCCTACAATGCCTCTGCGCACTGAGCAGCGCAGAGAGTAAGGCCAGAGCAAAGTTGGTAAAAGCAGGTAGCTTTTTTGCTGTGCAATCCTATTCTATGAATTTGCTGTATGAGCGCGCATGATTCGGGCTTCCTTTTAACACTGTAGTAAAGTGACAAAAGGGCCAAAGAGTTAAACGCAAGCCTAGTTTAAGTGTTGAGGCTGCTTCATTTGTTTTGTTTGTGTTCAATTATGTTTGAGCCTGCTTAGCACTATTATTTCGCGTGTTTAGAGAAGAATTCTAAAGTGTGTGATAGCATTTCAGGTTGTTTAAATTAGGGCTTACCTGCAGAGTTGAACAGGTTAAAAGTGTGATCTGACACAGAATACTACCTGAATCCTTCCTACTCCCTTATCCACAACACAGAATTTTCCACTCGCCAAGACATTCCAGACATACTACCACTCACCAACAATCCTCATCTAACATCATAACCCGCCTTACCACCAGAAAAGATCAGACCTTCCTACCCTCACCTCTCACAATTATAATTACTCTGCACAACCCAACACTACACAAACCCGTTCATCCACGATTCTCATGCTCCTCTCAACAGCTCTCGTCAATCATTGATTTTAGAGCACTAAAATCAGACATGCACTGTCCCGATCCCTTTTACTCATACCCTTTTACTCATTCCAGTTTCAACAAATGCAAAAAACAAATACCAGTCACATACACTTCACATCACCAAAACTACATTCTAACATAATACAGCTTTGTTTTAACACCTTGCTTACCGAAAAACCTAATGTTATGGAGCATTAAGGATCCACTGAGAATATGCTCACTTGGGTATTATGGAAACTTCCAATGTGTGCTAAATAGAGAAGTGGAGTGAATGTATACATCAAATATTCCCTGATAACACATTGCACAGTATAGTTGGGCAGGAAACTTTGTGCCATTAAAAAGGGGGTGGTTTAAGGTTTCAGGTGGAGGGACGAGTAAGGTTTCAGTGTGGTAGGGGTTATAAGGGGCGTTTAGGGTTCATGGGTGGGTGAGGGTAAGGGGTATTTAGGGGTTTTAAAGGGTTTAGGGATCGATAGGGGTATCAGGTTTAGGGATTGATAGGGGTATCAGACCTTCAGAAAGCTTTCTGCGAAGTAGTCTGTAATCATGATTACATTTTAAACAAGCCACAGGTGGTAGCTCAGCGTTCTAGTATTAAATGTTAATAATCTGCCTGCTGCACAACTGTTTTGTTTGCTCGTTCTTAGAAAAGCAGACAGGCAAAGGGTGGTCAGGTGGTTTTTTTTTTTTAAGAATGGGGTTGCCAAATGTGGAATGTGGCCTGCACAATTCGCCTTGATGAAAAGAAGATAGCTGTTTTGTTTCTGGGATAAGAGAAATCTTAACTTTATATTTCTGCTTTTATCGCATTTTAGGGCTCTGTAAACAAAGAAGCAGTTGAGGCTGTTGCCTGGTAGCAGCAGTAGGGCGGGGGGGGGAGGGGAAGGGATGGAAAACACTGGTTTAAATTAAGCACTGCTCTTCTCCCCATCTCAATCCTCACTCATCTGTCCTTTCACCTGGTCTCCTTCCTATCGCTTCATGTCTCTTCCCCTCATACCTTTCACTCATTCTTATAGCCTCCCCCTCATTTTTCCATCCTTGTTCGTCCTAAACCTTAACTCTCTTCTTTGTTTCTCTTTCTGTTCATTCTATATTCTTCCTCTCATATCCATCACTAGTCTTCATGTTTCTCTCCATCTTCCACCGTCTTCCACTTCTTTGTTCTTTCCCTGCCATCCTTATTTCTGGTTCTTCACTATCTCCTTTGCTCATTCTGATCTCCCTTTTTTTGTTCTGACGCTTTTCTCTTTTTTCAACCTTTCCTTTCACTAATTTGCTCTCAAATGTCATTTTTGAGATATGAGAGCAAACTATCCTATAAATTGGTCTCAGTTTTCCAAAATGGGCTTTCCCCCTTCTAGTGTGAAGTGGCTTGGGGGTGATCATCGTCACTTACCACAATGTTGGCCTGGTAGATTTTTTTCCAAAGGATTCTTTTGGTTCTAGATCTGGTAGTGTACATTTCTCATCCAACTTGTTTAAAGGGTTGGCAGTGTGTGCACCCGCCCTTTTTGTGCCGTAAATCACTGGGGCATGTGTCAATGTGTGCATGATTATATTCTTGTTTCAGGCACAAACCTAACCTTACACCCAGTTTTGCCAGTCATTGTCTTTGTTAGTACAGATTCACAATTGCTTTATTAACCTTCCTGCTTTCTCAAATTTGTTTGAAAATGCACCATTTGCCCACTATTTTTTCAAAATTCTATCGGGGGGGGGGGACCCGAACCCCCATTAGGTGGTTCAGGGTCGCTCGCTATGATCGCTCACATTACCGTGTCGCAAAATGATGAATGTCTAAAAAGTGTGTCACCAACATGAAAAGTTTGGAAAGCAGTGCCCTGAAGGAAGAAGCATGGTATCTCGCATTCCTCTGGCCTTCCCGCCCTATGCCCTTGCAAAGGAGCGAATAATCCTTAGAATCGCCAGCCGAGATGCATCCCAGAAAAATGACCTACTGCAGAATCTACACTACCAATCAGTCCATGGCTGGACTGCAGAAAAGGGCGGTTGGAGCTCAGCATGCAGGGCACGGAAGGAGGCATTCTAAAACGTAGGCACTGCTACCGGGCCTGCTCAATCTATCAACTCCTACGGACAGTGCTTACGACAGCACAAAACATACGGACAAACCTGTGCAAGCAACTGCAGCTTACAAATAAACCTCAGCGAATCTCCCAAGATCACACAGCTCCCTGCAGAAGCAGCAACGATTATCAGACAGAAAATCAGACCTCAGCCAAAAAGAGCAATGAATCACAGCGCAAGCAGCAGATGGCCCACAGAGGGGCACTAATGAAAGCCAATAAATATTTACTGTGTCCGTGCACCACAGAACCAAAAGGAAGTAATGTATACCAATCGCTCACCAATGAAAGGGCAGCAAAGATGAGTGACAATGATGACAACTAGTGGTAAAATATGGGCGGTTCAAAGCCCATTACTCACAAGCGAGAGCAGATGCTTTTGCAGGCTCGACCTAAAAGGCACCAAAATATAATTGCCTCACCTCCATTAGCAAATCAGGTAGCTTAAAGAAAGTAGCCCACATTTGCAAAAAAAGACCAGTTTTGAACTTGTAAGGACATGCTATATGGCTATTTTGAAAGGTATAGGGGCCTTCATGCATTTATGTTTGTTGTAATATCAAGAATTTAACAGTAAAAGCAAGTCCAACAGGCCATAAAACCAGACTACAAACGGAAAAGGAAAAAAAAAACGACTGCACTACAGGTTAGTCCAGCGCCGAGTACAGGTGACCTTCTCTTTCCCCTCCAGCTTGAAGCAACTAAAGATCAACATTAAGCGTTCAGGAGCGGCTGATTTTTTAACAAAAATTATGAGAAAGGTTTTTCTAAAATTAGCTACCTTGGCAAAGTATGCTATTTGGAATTAAAGCTCAGACATGCAAGCTACAAATTGAATCATCACATAATTTCCCGTCTCACTCCTTTTCAAACTCTTCTTCTCTCAAATTCCCTTTTCTCCATCTGTTCAATTCTCTCCCATGCCCTTGCCTTCATCTCTGCTTCGGTCTTTCACACATATAATTCTTCTTTTTCTCAGCTCCTTATACTTTGCCCTATGTATGCCCCCTTCACGTTTTTAAGTCTTGCCTAGGCAGCGCTTACGCTGTCTCTTCGAGCCATGCTGTATTTAAGAGGGGCATGAATCTCCACCCACTTTCAGCACATCCTTTTAATTGGCTCGTTCCATCCTTTGTAAATGGTGGCTTTCATTAGTCAATACACTTAGTAGTCACTCCTTAGTATCACCTTTTTTCTTGTTGTAACCTCCCATGGGGACTGCCCCTGTTACATGTGTTGTTACTCAGTATGTTTTATTTAGTTTGTTAGCACTACTTTCTTAATGACTTTCTCCTAGCTCCTGTTGCAAGCAGGACATACTCTGCCACATCTGCAACCCTTCTGGTTCCATTTGCCTTGGTTTGTTATGCTTTATTTTGCAGCGCGTCATCATACCGCATGGGTGCTTTCACTTTAAATTTCAGCCTCAACGGAAGGTGTGTGCCCAGTTTGCATTTGTTGACGCTTTATTTTGTGCATACAGCGCAGCCCTGCCATGCTTCATCATAAAGCATTGCCGGGCGGCTTTCTTTATTTATGCACACCGCTTTCACTTTAAAATTCAACGTTTGCGGACACTTTCTTTAGAACATACAGTGCGGCCCACCATGCCTTATCACACAGCATGGCTGCGCAGCTGTCTTTATTTATGCACTGATATGATGCTTCCATGGGAGACTTCCCTTAGATCCCGGTACCCGACAATAATAAGCTCCACAGCAAATGGAATAGAACAGCGGCAACGGACTGGAGATCCGGAGGAACTATGACGGAGTAGGTCACATGACTGGTTTGGTTTCTATTCCTCCTCCCTAGACTCTAAGCTGCCTTACCAAAGAATTACGTGACTTGTGGTCCACAAGCAACAACACGGTAAACAGGAGCATGAAATACAATCCCCATGCTGCAAAGCGGCTCACTAGCTATAGTGTTTCTTCCGGCATTGCTACAAAATGCAAGGGGAGGGACAGGGCGGGCCTAAAACCATTCCTATTGCAGGTTTTTGGTGAGCAGCTGCATACTGGATGATATTTGCATAGGAAAATCATAAACGATTATTTAGAGGAATCTATCTTTGGTGTGCTCTGCTCTAAAGTTTCACTGTGGAGTTGCAGGTAATTTCTTCAAATACATAAAAAAAAGGACTTGAAAGGAGGTTAGTGGAAAAAAACACCTTTTAACTGTTTTACGAGCATGCAGATGACAGACCTATCTTCTCGCATTGGGCTTATGGGCACTAATGGACAACCTTGTGTCTTTGGTTTGATTCCTGTTACTTCAGAACTGCACCACAACTGCCCTTTCAGCAAGAGAGGTGCCCAATTCAAGTACTCTTAAGACTTTCTTGTCCATCTGCCCCTCACCTCTCTCTGTGCTTAATTTGAGCTGGTGGTTTCTGATGCTCAGCACCGGCACTTAATTGTCAACACCGGGGCTTATACCAGTCTGGATCATGGTGGCACTGTTAAAAATGACTACTGACTGCTGCCCAAGCCTTTCTTATAGCTTTGGGGTTGAGATCGGCTAAATTGTCACACTTTTAGAAGTGTGATGATTAGTAATTGTGTTGCTACTGCCACTGGATGCGCTGGCATGGGAAATGTATGGTGCAAGCTGCAGGTGCCTTCTAACGCGGGCCCTGGCACTTTGTTTTTATTTTTATTTTTTTACACAAATTAAGTACTGCCACCTCTCCTTTGCGCCTATTCAATTTTAGACATACCCATATTTCTGCTGGAAAAATCAGTCAATCTTTACAGCAAATATTGTATTTCAGCCGTCTACCAAAGCAGGCTTGGAGTAACTGTGTGAGTGTCTGAGGGTGGGGCGGATGTACATACTCACACCTGCATTCTCACACAGTTGCACCTGTAGTGGTGGTGGGAGAATCTGAGTGTGAGACCTGTAAACATAGCATTGTGTGCTGAGCACTCTAATACGCAATGCTATGACACTAGGTCCTCTCTCTTTAAGAACGCTCCTACATCAACTCAACACTTTCAAAACATTTGAGCACTCTGGCACCCATCACTCGTCACAACATCGCCCTCCAACATATGCACTTTCTCGCACTCAATTTGCCCACAACTGCACTACCTTGCACCTAACACTTTCACAATGGCATTGCTCTCTCACACCAACCAGTCTCAACCCACCTTAACTCCCTAGTACACACCTTCTCTTCGAAGCAACAATCATATACAATCAGTGTTATGCTATAGAACAAGCTTTAAGCATGATGGCATTTTGAGGACTAGTAATACCTCAAATTCTCAGAGACATGCTATGCAATGTGTATTGTGATGACTGCCAACAGAGACTCTTGCATGTTATTAGCACACATTACAATATTCGGCATTGTCATACTTATTGCTTGCCACATTACTGAAGGTGTCAACGTAAGTCAAGCCCAAGGTGGCAATCACATGATGCTGATGAGCAAAGTAATAAAAACTAGCAGTGTGTATAGCAGACTACGGGGCAAAACCTTCGTAAATCCACCGGTCACTGTCACGAGCAATCCTGAAACAAGAGCGTACAAGGAGGCTGGCATAAAATGTATGAGTTAAATATAGATAAAACTGTCATACCATCTGCAAGCGCCAAGCAATGCCAGCTGCCACAGGACACCTGGAGGATCTTCTGTTGGTTCAGCTTCCTTATAAACCTAAAGCAGAAATGCAAAAAAAATACATCACTCAGTCTCTGGTGTCATTTTATCGTACAACTGTACTGAACACGCTGAAGCTGGACATGTGTAATAACTGGGTGATCGGCTTCTAGTCAACCAACATTATTTTGGAAAATTGGGGTAATCTTAGCTGCGGATGCTGACTCTACACCTACAAGGTAGTGGTGCAACTGCATGAAAAACTAACCTTTAATATAAGGATAAATCGCTGAAACCGTTCAAAAGCAGCAAGACTTGCTGAACAGAGCAGAAAACTGCAGACTTCGATCACACCTATACCCTTATTCAATTGGGTCTCCGGTGAGAAGCAGCCTGTAATGGCAGTTGATTAAATACAATCAATAATCTTTTTTTTTTTTAAACAATATGATAATAAAAATGTGATATGCGATCTGACTAATGGCACATACCATCTCTGGAGGAAGAAATACTTTCTTCAGGCTGAAATCAAAAATTGCCCCTAAGAACGGTTTCTAATGATACAAGGAAAAGTTAAGGTAGTTAACTTGAACCAAAACTGAATCAGAGTTAAGCTGACCTCTGCTTCATCCCTTGATTCTGCATGAATGCGACAATCGCCCAAGTATGGGCAGCAGTGGGCCTTCTGTGGACTTCGAGAAGCTGAAACTAAGTCCAGTTCGGTGAAGACCCTCAGGCAGCCCTGTGCGGAACTGCAGCATCCTGAGGCGGCATTGCTAGTTTCTCAATGTAAAATGGCAGGTACATGGAAATAGGCATCCTAAAGAGCGACTGAACAGAGGAAGTCATAATGGATATATTTATGCATGCGAATGCAGATTTCTTATAGCAAATATAATAGAAGGATTAGTATGTTAATGATTATATTCACAGACAGTACACTGTATAATGTGCGATGACTTCTGAAATATAAAACTTTTTCAATACCGTGTGGATTGTTTATATCAACAAAATCAAGACAGTATCTCTTTTTTTTTTTTAAACAGAGGAAGTCATTGTATAGGGCAGCTGCCAGCGTTTGAGTCAAAGTCAGCACCTTGAACTTCTGCTTTGGGGAGGAACTGGATTAGAGTGCAAAGATTTGATATGAGAAAGAACCCACCTCCCTTTTTCTTCACAGGGGTATAGTGGAAGTTCTATCCAAGGCCCCTTTCTTGGTTGGGGCTGGCCTAATTGTTCTAAGCTGCTGGAGCATCTCTAACTTCTGCAAAAGTCTTTGTGATACTGACTGGGGCAGAAGTGGTCTGGACGGAGGTGGCTAAGGGAGCTGTAGAGCACACTGGTATCCCCTTCACTGATCTGCGGAGGGCCTCCTAAGATTATCTCAAGAAGAGTGGCGGGTCCCCACAAAAGCTCTTCTCTCTGACAGACCTTCGTTTCAACTTATGGTCTCCAGAGGAGGCACTAGCTCAGAATTTGGTGCGAAAGGCTCCCGAGCCTTGATTGACTGTAAGGTCTTCTCCAACAGGAAGGGGAGAGATAGTCTCTATAGTACTGCAAGGATCTGGCTGTGATCATATCCATCTTGTATTGTTGGGGGAAATCAACCATCGAGGGATCAAACAAGTTCACCAGTGAAAAGGCAATCAATTACTTTCTTCTTGGCCCCATGCTTAAGATAGGATGACTTAAGCCATGATTGCCAGAGCATGGAGAGAAAAGGCAGACCAGACTTCATACTTCTGGCAGCAGTATCAACGAGGTTCTGGGGCATCAGTAGTGTTGGTTCCATAGATTTCTTGCATGTACTGTGCTTGAATGTGTAATCATACTGACCATACTCTAGGACACCATGATGGAAATGGTATGAACGTAGCCGACTGAGAAACCACCAGACAGGTAGGTTATGTTACAGAGGTTGTGTTGCTATTCATGAATGGAGCATCAACACAAGGGAATGAGTTAGATACTGCAGTGTCCTTGAGAGCACCTTACTGCTTGCCCAAAGACTAACATTGCTGGTTCAGAGAAAGTAAATCTCCTGAACCTGTTGGACGACTTGTGGCTAAATGACCATAGCATGCTTTGGTAGAGAAGTTACAGCTTTCACTAAAACAATGATGTCCTCATTCTTTGGCAAGGGTACTAGATCCTGAAAGGTCGTGGGCAGGGTCATTTTACCACATAGAGCATAGGTCCTGTGGTCAACTGCACCGGTCACTGAGCCAATGACGAGGTTGCTATTCAGCTCATCCAAGTGTGCCTACAAAGTCAGGCGGATGCCTGGAACATAGATTTACAAGGTATCCTCGATCTCTGAATTGAATGTTCAGCTGTTTTATTTAGAACCAGCAGTGCTGGTTCAGACAGAGGTACTGGTGCTTGGGACTGACCTCTGGAGATGCACTGGGTGGCAACAGCTGCAGCAGGGATGGTGGAAGCAGCACTCGAGAGGACAGGAGTTGGAAGATTGGGCAGATTCCTTACACTTCACTTTTGAATTGAACACATCCAAGTAGATCTCAGAAATTAGAAGAGCATGAAACCAAAGCCTGCACTAGGTTCATGAAGCGAGCTGGGAAGGGTTTGGTAATTCCTGGTCAGTTGCAAGCGGACCACTGGTTGAGATTAGTTCAACCTGCCTGGCCTGGAGTTTACCTCCCATGATGTGGAAGGGAGTGAAGGGGGAAGGCCTGTGGAAAGTCCAAAGGAGACAGATTTGGAGGAGATACAGGAATGGTAATGGAAAACACTGTTGTAAGTCATGTGGCTTCGTCGGAGAGACTGGCGCCAACTTCTACTCTTCCAAGACCTAGAGGGTGGCGAAACACTTCTGGGCATGGAAATCTTCAAATAAACCAGAATGAAGTTCGAAGTCCACAGACGCTTGTTTTGGTATTTAGCAGAGTAGGGACTCAGAATAGGAATCTGCCGACTTTGAGGAAAGCAGATTCCAATCAACCCTGGTTTGTGGTAAAAAACAGGAGCTTGAGAAAGTCTTTATCCACAGAAGTAAAGAGTCATGCTGTGAATGCCAAAGGAATATGCTTGGAATTGCAAATCTATATCTATATCTATATATATATATATATCTATATATATATATATATATATATATATATATATATATATATATATATATATATATATATATATATATATATATATATATATATATAGGGAAATGAAGATATTGAACATAGAAAATAACATACAATGAAGGAGTACCAATAAAAAGCTTTCACAAACTTTTTTGTGACTGACTAGCAGTTATAATTGGCCATTCCAAACCACATCTGTTTATGCTGCAATAACACAAAGCCCATTTTGTCAGTTGTATTAAATTCTGCTGCCATAAAGTTTTCATGGTGTTTGCTGCAAATGAGCCCAGTGCAAAAGTCTAACCTTGCACTACCTGACACCCTGAACTTCATTACATAGTTAACATAAAATGGTTTCAATGAACAAAGTCCCTACCTTTGGCATTGATTCCTCTGATGAATAATTCAGCACCCACATATTCCCGACAACACCTTCACTGCAAAGTAGATCACATCTAGAATTTGTTTCTGCAATAGGCCGTCATGGATTCCAGGTAGCACTAAACGCAATGGACTGATCCTTCCCATTACGTCTAGGGTTATCAGGGTAAGGGGTGCTCCATCCTCCCACACCTTTCTCCGGGACCTTTGTCAGAAGAGCAATCTTTGAAACCTGTTAGCAGGCCGTGAGACCAAATGAACCCTAAGGAATTCCCTAAGACGGAATTTGGAGGAAAGCGTAGGTAAAACATTAAGGACACTCCCTGTTTTGGGCCTTGGCGAAGAGTACCATGCAGGGATATCCCAACTTGGATGTGATCACCTTCATCGCTTCAGGGTGTAGTCTGCACCCGAGCTTCTTATGAGGGACAACTTGGAGTATTCACGATCATGTAAAATCCCACACTTCTTTCCTCCATGGCCACTGCCTCAATAGTCCTCTTCTTCAGTAAGGCGAGGACTTCTGCCTCTAAAATCGAGGCAAATGTCCAAAACCATGTTTTGGGGGAGGGAGGGCAGGATGGAGGGCAGGATGGAGGCAGGGCATAGCCCTTTTGGTTAGTTGGATGATGCAGCTTTTCATCATGAGCATCTCTCAAGTGCTGGAAATGTGTAAGAACCTCCCCCTTCCATATTTGAAGATGGTTGTGTAAGGCAGGGACTATGAGATTTTGAAACAGCAAAACTGGCTGAGGATAGTGGGGACAGGACAGCACTTGGTAACAGCATGCAGTAGATCCACCCTTGCCACACGTGGTACATCTGTTGGGATGTTTGGAGGCGCTGTGGTGGTTGGTGTTGCCATAAGGCTTGTGCTCGGAAGTAGCCTTTTAACTTCCCACAGTGTTGGTGGAATTGTCAAATGGGAAGGCTAGGCCCAGTGAACAAGCCATAGCTCTGCTGTTTTTGCAGAGTTCCAAGAATGAGTTTAGATTGTCACCAACAACTTGCTCTTCATCAATGGCCACGTCCATAAGGATAAGGGTCATCTGAACAGCCTCGGAGAAGGCACTGTAATACATTTAAGTGTGGAGGATAAACATGACCATCGTATCGATGGAATAAGCCAAGGGGTCTACAAAATACAGGATGTACTTAAAGATCTGTTAGGAGGCATCCTATCTGTTGACCAAAATGCCATTTTCATGTGATCTGCTAGGCTGATGACTGGAGGGTGGGTTTTACCGTTCCCACAGAGCATGTATATAGCAGCACATGAGGCAAAAGGGTCCTCTGTTCGGAAGGCAAGGGCGACAGTGGCGAAGACTTTACAGCCTTCAGAGACCAGTTTTTTAGACTCTTTATTTACAGGCATCATGGGAAAGACATTTGGGTAATGTTCATTTTATATAAACCTTATAGAGTGCTTAAAAGACTTAAAGTGGAGCAATTGTTCGGCCAGAATTAGACTAACAAAACAGTTGTTAATTCTCTTCCAGAATTCAAAATGAGAGGTGGTCAATCGGAGATCAAATGAGAGCTTATTCCAGAGAACAGGGACCAGGATGGAAAAGGTAATTTCCAAAAGTAGACTACCTACACATAGGTTGATGCAGAAATTGCACAGAGGAAGATCATAGCAAGCAAGGATGAGTATGAAAACTGAGTTTATGTTTTTTAAGAACTATGGGGCGTCACCACAGAAGCATTTGTGAATCAGGCATAAGACCTTAACAAACATGCAACTTTCAAGAGGTAACCAGTAAAGGTTAACCAAATGAGGATTAGCTATGAGAAACAAGGAGACAACGTAACCATTCTTGCAGTTTGAATCTTAATGACTTACAAGCTGGCAATGAGGTTCTTGGAAATTCCCAAATATCCAAGATTCCTTGAGGAGGACACTGGGACCACTAGCCCTTCTGGTAAAGAGTACGATGACAACAATTTAGGGTCAACGCAGGCAAGTCCATTACATTATGCTAATTACTTGTGGACTGCTAAACCCTAAAAAGGGTAATGTTCCACACAGCAAGAAAAGGTTCCAGATTAACCTCACTGAAGAGAAACAAGGCCTGCACAACTGTGGAAGCTGGCTGGAGTGTTTTCGTGCCTTCTAAGAGCATCAGCTGCTTTTTGTATTAATGCAGTAATCTGCAGTGAATAAAGCAGACTTCCCAAAAAGGCCCAAAGGTATAAAGGATATCTCCCTCTGGCATCTTAAATTTTGCAAATCAAGATGCAAGTCTGCATCAGAATCCTAGGAAAGAAGGAGGTTATTAGTATCAGAGCCACCGTCTTCTGTGTGGCTGTATTCTTTAGCAGGAATGGCACATCCAAACAGTGTTTCCATCCAGGCAACTCGCTGGACCCAGTGAAGGTGTTTAGACAAAAGCTCATCACAAAATAGGCTTTAACCTCTTCTTTCACCAGTTGGATAATTTTTGCTAGCTTTTAGGACTTCAAAGTCAGTGCTAGATTAGACTCCAAGAGCAGTGTGTGGGTCAACATCAAAGGTAGAACCCTGGCAGTCTTTGAAATTTCTCCTAGTCCGTGGGGCCAGATCCAGGAAGGGCAGGAGGGATCTAGATCAAAGTTGCCAGAGCCGCCAGACTACAGGATTGAGCGCACTCTTGCAGAATGTCCCAAAATGTGCAGGAGTTGTCTTGAACATATCGAGCATAACTAGGAAAGCCTTGATCTGCTCAGGCTCGTCGGAGGGTGCCTCGACTCCACCGGTCATTCAATGTCAGGAATTTGTCTGATGAAAAAGAGTCTGGTCTTGAGACTGATGTTCGTTTTCTGTAATAAGATCTTTGGGAGATCATTCTGTGTCAGGAAACTTATCTGAAGGAGAAGGAGTGTGCTCTGGACAAAAATAGTTTGACCTCATACTCCGTGTAGGAAAGTGGAATATTATATGGTATGGCTGGGTAGCCTTACCATGTAATATTATCACAATACCCCAAAGATGTCTTTAGATACACACTAATAAATCCTTAGCTCAGTCCTGGTAGAGTGGCAAAGAGCAATCAGGCTTTGCTAGAGGAACATGTCTTAAGCATTTCAGAGTACCAACATGGACGATAAGTAATCAATCAATCATGTTGTATTTGTATAGCGCGGCTAATCGCCCAGAGGTGTATCCAGGTGCTGTGCTGCATGTATCGGTTGAAAAGCTAGGTCTAGAGCCCCTTCCTGAAGTGGTTCAGTGATGGTGAAGTGTGAGGGTGAAGTGTGAGGGGGAGGGCGGAGTGGGAGGGTGTTCCAGGCTTTGGGGGTGAGGTGGGGAAAGGAAAAACCAGCAGAGCGGCTGCGGCAGCAGATACGTGGTGTCTGAGCGAGGTGTGCTGAACAGAGGTTTCTGGTCAGGCAGTGGTTTATGTAGCCTGGTCATTGGTTGAGGAGGGCTTTTTATGTGTGGGGAGGAGCATGAACTGGCATCTCTTCTAGAGGGGGAGCCAGTGGAGGTCTTTCAAATGCTGGGTGATGTGTGTCCTCTTGGGAGGCTGAGAATCAGTCTGGCTGCTACGTTCTGAATTGTCTGAGTCTTTGCATGAGTTTGGTGGTCGTGCCGGCATAGAGTGCATTGCCGTAGTCGAGCCGGCTGGTGATGAGGACCTGTGTCACAGTTTTCCTTATGCTGACGGGGAGCCATCTGAAGATTTTGCGGAGCATGCGGATGGTGTGGAAGCAGGCTGAGGCAACCGTGCTCACCTGACGTTTCATGGAGAGTTCGCTCTCCAGTATGATGCCGAGATTGTGGGTGTGGTCTTTCAGTATGGGGGGGGGGGGGGTAGGTCCAAGCTACACTGGCCAAAGTGAGTTGCGTTTGCCAGAAAACAGAACGTCCGTATTGTCTGTGTCCAGTTTAAGGCAGTTATCTTTCATCCATGTTGTGACGTTCTTCATGCAGTTGTAGAAGCTTGTCTTTGTCTAGGTGGGGTTCTTGGAGGGTCATCTGTGTAGGGGAAGATGTTGATGTTCTGAGATCTGGCGATGTTTGCAAGTAGTGTCATGTAGATGTTGAAAAGGGTAGGGATAAGCCTTATAGTACTCCGCAGAAGGTGTGCTTGGGTTGCGAGGTGAAGGGAGGAAGTGGACTCTCTGTGTGCGTCCTGTTAGCAAAGATGCCATCCATCTGTGCGCATTGTCTGATTCCCATCTGGTGTAATTGATCGAGGATTGTGTGATGGGAGATGGTGTCGAAAGCTGCAGAGGGATCAAGGAAGAAGAGGACGGCTGATTCTCCTCTGTCAAGTAGGGCTTGGATGTCATTTGTTGCTGCAATCAGTGCCGACTCAGTGCTGTGGTTGTATTTGACACGACTCGAGAAAAATCAGACACCAATTTATAAAAACGTAGTGTATTTCCATCTTAATTTAGGCACCAAAAGGAATAGCATACATATAAATGAAGTTATAGATTTTTTTAAGCAGTATTAAACCAGTGACCCAAAATACATAGACAAAAAGCATTGCGGTCAATGGCAACATCCACCAGTGACAACTAGTCAAATATAGGTTGAGTGATGTTAAACACTTACAGGGTTACAGTCATGCATGCGCGCCCCTGGACCAGGCCACAACAGTCAGATCAATTTTACCTAGCCCATGGAGTCCAGGTGCAGAGTTGCACTGGCTGTCCTTGTTGCTGAATGGGAACCCTGGATTGTGCTGATTTTACTGCTTACACGATGCAGAAGAAGCAGAATGGAAAACACAACAGATACACAGCTGCTGACATCGGATGATGGTTGCACGGTGCTCCCTGTAGATGCAGTGTCAAGTGTGGGGGGTCCATTACTGTTGTGGTGATCTTCAAGCCTTGGCAATGCTAAGCTCAGCAAAAAGCTTCTGGAACTTCACTGGGTCTCGGGGAATGACGTAGCTGCCCGAAGCTTTGGGGTAGGTGAGACTACAACTCCCACAGTGCACTGGAAAACCTGTATTTAGGTGACCTCACTAAGGGCCCGATAGCCAGTGATTCTTTGGATCTGGTGAGTATTTTTACCTCCAGTTTGCAGAAGACTAGTGCCACTAATCTAGGAGGGACTGAGGGTGCTTCTGCCTTCCACAAGGGTCGAGTTTTAGCCAAAGATGAGGGTCGTTAACTCAGTGTCAAGTCTGTTGCCTCAGGGACAAAGTATCCTTCTTTTACTTTGGTGCTCTGCACAAAGTCCTGTTGTTGGTGACACAAGTCTCTTCTGGGTCCTTCCTCGAAGTAAGTTGTTCAGATGTGAGGTTCTGGTGTCTGGGTCCCTTAAATCCTAGATTCAAGGGAGTTAGGGGTGTGGGTGATGGTAGCCATTGGGCAGCTAGTCCGTGCAGCCAATCCATCGCTGAGGTTACCACATTGGGTGGTGTAGGTCACCTGTCCTACCCAGAACCCACCATTTCTGCCCTCCTAAAGATGGCAGAAGTTGATTTTAGGAGTACAGATCAGGCTGCCCACCCTAGAGGTGCGGCCGACCTTCCTGGAGGGGTACACCTCCAGCATATATAATTTTGACGCCTTGCCCGCATGCAAGAGCAGCTGGGGCAAGGGGAGGGCTGTGTCCTCCTGAGAGGGTCAGCCCAGATACATATCAGAGGCGGGTTGCCTTTGAAACTCACTGCTCTGATGTGCCAATTCACGAAACCTGATGGGGAGAAGGAAGATGTGACCTCCTTCCTGCCCAGCCTTTGTTCCTGGCTCCTGGGAGTGATCACATTGCCTGGCAGAAGGTCATAATCATGTCTTGGTGGCGGCAGGCGCAGGAAACTGCGGGCTGGTCAGCCAAAGTACAGTGAAGATAGGGCAACCAGATGGGCACCTTTCAGGGTGCTATGTGGGTGCATGCCATGTTTTCCACTCCCATTGGTCCAATCCTCACTCAATTTTTTATCTTATTCCCCAGATGTCCCTCACCCTATGGCCCTGATGAGACCCTTTATCCACAGCAGGGTCGAAACGCCGTTGACGATTGTAGGAAACGAACCTTGCAGACAGCACTTATGACTGTATAAAGTGTCTGTGTATCTCTCTTGTTCATAACTAATAATGGTCGTTTTCCTTGAAAAAACTATTGCTCAGAAACCTTGTAAATACTGTCACCAGTAATCACTCATTTGTTTTTTGGTTCTTCACAAAACACTGGGGACACTTTTGCACTGTAAAATAATTTGTAATTGTACATATTTTGATCTGTTCCTTCAAATACAATTGCATTGTCAAAAATCCTTCGCTGTGAGTAGCCCTTCTCTCTTTAACATCGTGTATAACCCTTGTAATACATTTTGCTATTATGCTTTATTTTTACTAGACCAAGTAATTAGATCACCCCACTGGAACCGCTGTTTTCCATATAATGTTTTCCAGGGCAAACCAATTGTGTCAGGGGTGAAAGAGCATGTTATCGGATACCAAACAGGACATATTTTAGTGGTACCATAATGGAGCTGTCAATCTCGAGAGTGCCCCGTTGGCAGCCCATTTCATCCAATAAACTGTTAACACTTATAGGGTTTTCAAATGGGTGATGCTACTATAGGGACATATAGGCTTGCACTTAAATGTCCACACTTTAGATATAATACACTCTGCCTCCTGGGCTGAGGAGGCCTACCTTAGGGGTGCCTAACATATATTAGAGGCAGTGCATTTGACTGTGCCGCACATGGTGAGGGCACAGTTGAGTTTGAGCCGTTTGCACTGCTCTTGCAGTGTGCGATGGCAGGCCTGCTGTTAGTAGTTTGCATGGGGCACCCAGGGTGGCACAAAACCGTGCTGCAGCCCTGGGGCCCCTTTACCACCTATGCCCTGGGTACTCTTGCTACCATATACTAGGGACTTATAAGGGGGTAACATCTCTGTCAATTGAGATTGCCAATTTACACATATCAGTTTTAGGAAAGAGCACTGGTACTGAAACCAGATTAGCAGGCTTCAGAGCACTTCATAGTGGAAAACCAGCATCTAGCAGCGCAAATGGGGACAAAAAGTGTGGGGGGAGGTGGGGCATCGGCAACAAGCTTTTTTCTTACACTCCCAGATGGCTATTTTGCATACAACAACGAACAGGAGGGGTCTTCTTACTCCAAGACCAGAGTCTCCATGCAGATGTCATGTGGATCCAACAAGGGCATTTTCTCAAAGCATCTGGGACATGGCTTAAGCCCTGAAATCTGCGCAGGAGACATTTGGCCTAGTCTCTGGCAAAACAAGCGGAGGTATTTTTTTAATTTGCGGTAGTTGATTTTTTTTTTTTAAACAGTTCTTTATTGAGATTCATCAGAACACCTTCTCACAGGGAGTAAAAAAGGGAGATTGCCACGCCCCTGATTCTCAGGCCACAGGGAGTGTCAACCGATTTTTTTTTATTCTTTCTCTTGAGGTATCCGGCGCCAGGGAGCGTCAACAAAATCTTTTTTTTTTTGTATAAAGGATTCTGCAGGCTTATGCCATATGTCACCGCTGCTTGTACAAGACGGGAAGTGGAAGTCAAGTACCTTGGTAGCCCCTATTATTTATTATCTGAGTGTGGTACAGCTTATTCACTTTAGGAAGCCGGCGGGTGAGGTTGAGCATAAGGAGAGTCTTCCTAGAAATCTGTACAAAGAGAAACAAAAACTTTGGCAAAGATTGCGGCAAAGGTTAAGGCAATCAGGTTGGAGGGCTAAAAGAAAAACAACCAATATTACAGTTAAACCTATTTTCAAGGCGCTCCAAGATGGGGACTGTAATTTGGGGGTTTGTAACTCTAATGAGCTTGAACCTGAGAAATCCTCTGTAGAGTTAATATCATCAGAAGCCCAAATCCAAGCCCAAATCCGAACCCAAGCACGAGTACAAGTGCAAACCCAGACGGCACAGAAAATTGCACAGAAAATTGAACAGAAAATGTCTCAAGAGCCTCATGGGTCTCCGGGCAAGCCAGCGAGTAACCGAGAGAAACTTGATGTGCTTTCCGAAGCAAATGAAGCAGCAACAATAATTGCTAAAAATACATTAACAACATCAGCAACATCAGCAACTCTGGATTATGAGAGCGGCTTAAAACAGACAATGTGTAGCCTACAAAAAAACAATAGCTCCATCAGAAGGCCAGAAACCAGAGGATTGAAGGCTCAGGAGGGAAAAAATGAAAAAGAAGGCAATGAAGATAAAGACAATGCTAATAGTAAATTAAAACATAAAAATATCACTGAGAAAATTAAAAACAAAAGCAAAAATCCTACTAAAACTGCTGAAAAAGAGAAAGAGAAAGAAAGCGAGAGGGGTAAACATAGGAAGCAAGAACAGATAAACGAGCCTTACCTGGAAGACAAATCTGATGATCAAGTTGATGAGAAGTCGGAACTTATGGCAAAAAAGGCCAAGAGGTTACAAGCCATCAAAAATCTGAAGGCCGCAGCAAAATTAACAGGAATACCTGACGAAACCCAACCAAGGATTTCTAACATATTTGCTCCAGTTTCAAAGGATGCTTTGAACGAAGATATTAAAATCGACAATTGTAATAGCAATCATACTCCAAATGAGAAGCAATCTGATGCAATGCCAGCTGCGATCAAGAACTGCCTTAGAGTCGATTTAAATGTAAATGGAGCTAAAATAGATACGTCAATAGATAGGATCAATCAAAATTTGGATATGAATCATACCTCCGCTATTGGACAAACCACTGTTGTAGGGGAAATGCTACAAACAGAGAGTGAAGAAGTATCAGAGGAATCTAACTCCGAACTTTATGAAAATGGATTATCCATTTCTAGTAAAATGGTAGAGACAAGCGCAATCAGTGAGGATGAAAAATCACCTAGGGCTAACATGGAAGTGTCAGAGCAGGTATACCAGAGAGGTATAACAGACGAATCTGGCAGAGACACGATACCTAAAAAGAAAGTGGAAAAAAAGAAATCAAAACATAAGAGACTCCACAAACCAATGGATGATGAAACAACGGACCAGGGGAGCAATCCAGACCAAATAAAGAAAAAATCTAGACATTTTCGGAAAAGTTTAACCCCTTCATCCATAGGATATACAGAACCAAAACACTCGAACAGTGGGGCAGGTGAAAGGGGCAGAGAAAGACTACATATTGATACAGGGAATCCAGGATTAGCTGTAGAACCGTCGCTGGGTGCGGTCTTGAAGAGCATCAAGGATTTTCATTCAGACGTCAAAATGGATAGTCAAAGGAATCACGATGCTATTCAACAAATCCGAGGCGCTATCCAAAAGGTTGACAATATCTGTACTGAGATAGTGGATAGAATGGCTTCGGTGGAAAATCGCACTGAAAACTTGGAAGCAGATGTTATTAAACTCCAAAGCAGAGACAAGACCCAAGCTGGTGTTATTGAAGATCTAATGACAAAGGTGGAGGATCTTGAGAATAGAGGTAGAAGAAATAACCTCCGCTTCTTGGGAATTCCAGAAGGTGCAGAGGGAAGCGACCCAAATGGATATATTATCAACCTTTTAAAGACTGCCCTACCGGAGCTTCAAACATGGGAACTGGAACGTGAAGTTCAAAGAGCTCATCACTTTCCACTGACACTCTCTAAGCGGTCTCAAAAAGGGAACCAGTACCCAAGAGCTGTTCTGGTCTGCTTTGGAAACTTTCTTTTACGTGAGGCGATCTATGACCTGGCCAGACCAACGAGTAAAAAAGAATATCAAGGAAACAAGTTTTTTGTTCGCCCGGATTTTGCCCACGCAACGGAGGAACGCCGCTGGAGGATGCAGCAACTCTTCTCCCCGTTTGAAAAGACTGGAGCAACTGTCTACCTTCTTAACCCAGCACGGTTAAGAGTAATCTATAAAGGAATATCTAAGAACTTTACAAGTGAGATCCAAGCGGAGGCTTACCTACATGAACTTTTGGAATCAAGAAAAATGGGGGAAGCATCTGGGGGAGCTGAAAAAACACAATAGGTCAAAAAGTAAAATTAAGGCAAAAATGAAACTCAAGGCGGAAACTTATTAAAAAAAAACCAACAAAAAAACCACAAATCAAACAAATAAAAAAATAAAAAAAGAGGAAGTGGCGGTCAATAGGATAAGTAGACTACTATGGAAAGAAGTATTTCTGTAGGGAGGTATATATAGCACTAGTGTCAGATCATTGAAAATTTCAGCCGGGGAAAAGGGCGGTAGCGGTTCGGGGGGGAAAAAAGGGGGACGAAAAAAAAATATGCCAGCCGGTTTATTATGTATCTACAGTCTTTTTTTTTTTTTTTCGGCGAACGGTGATGCTCGGATCACTCGGTCGCCCACACCTGGGGGCCTCATGTCCCAGGATGCCTCAGGAAATGGCGGGGGGGGGGCGGGCTCTTCGAGACAGAGGGGGGGGATATACAGGCGGGTCAATAGGGTAAAAGACATAGTTCGAACAATTAATATAGCGGGTCCAGAAGACAAGATAGATCCAATAGGCACTAATGGCTAAATTAAAAATGTTGTCTATTAATATATGTGGGCTGAATGATACAAACAAAAGGCAGAGAATTGCTCTGGGTTTTCAATCAATCGGTGCAGACATAGTCTGTTTGCAAGAAACTCATGTTGAGAGGTCACAGGCACATCTGCTAAAACCACTAGGATATAGAGTCATTACTGCTACAACTCAGCCCAATAAAACTAAAGGGGTTGCTATCCTGGCACAGGGGGAGAGATACAGTTCGTAAAATCAGGTGCAGATAAATTTGGCCGATGGGCCATTACAGAATGCAAGTATGGAAAAGGGAATAAACTTACGATCTGCTCTATATATGGCTGTGTCACTGATAATCCAGAACTATTAAATGTTTTATCAAATGAATTAGTGCATTGGCCGGCGCAACTGATTGTGTGTGGAGATATAAACTTAAATCTCCCATCGATGTGGTACTCCGCGCCAAACTTTATCTATCATGGTAGAAAACCTAAAACATTTAATGCTCTTAATGATTTCTGTAGTACCCATGCGATCTCTGATTGTTGGGAGATGAAATTTCCAACCAATCCTAGGTATACTTTTTTTTCCACACCCTCATCTTAAATTTTCCAGACTTGATTATTTTTTTGTGTCTAATTTCATATTACCTTTTTGTTCAGTGGCTCGCTTACCAAGGGTTTTGTCGGACCATAATCCATTAATTATTACTGTAGAAATGGGGGGTCACTAAAGTGCACGCAGTAATTGGACATTTGAAAGAGCTTTATTGACTAATGCCAAATCCTGCAATATGATGGAAATGTGGATTCCAGACTTTTTAATTAATAACCTTGGGAGTGCTCCTTTAGAGGTTGTCTGGGATACATTGAAGGCCGGAGTACGGGGAGAAACCCTTAGATTCTCGATCAGGCATAACCAAGAAGCTAAACAAGAACTAATCAAATTACAAAATAATCTCCTCAGCAAAGAGGAAGATTTGATGACTGCTGTACAGAATGACGCAGACATAGAAGGAGCTGTAAGAAGAGTGGCAATCGCAAGAAATGTAATAACAGAAATACTAACTACCAAAACTGTATTAAAAGCTACCATGAACAGAGAGAAAATCTACGAGCTTAACGAACAGGTAGGACATCAACTAGCTGTCCGTACCAGACAGCAGACTAGTAATAATACAATTACTAAAATTAGAGATCCCATTAAAGGTATTACTAACGAGCCAAAAGAGATTAGGGAAGCTTTTCATAATTATTACAACGTTCATTACACCGAGACCGGGAACAATCAATCTAAAATAAATGAGTATTTGGACTATGGCACAGGGATTCAATTACCTAAGACTGACAAAGAAAAACTTGAAGAAATACCATGTTGGATTGACATCCTTCTGTCTATTAATAGCCTACCCGCTGGTAAAGCTACGGGTTTAGACGGAATTCCAACGGAATTCTACGCTAAATTTCATAAGCAATTAAAAGAAATTATGACCAAACTTATAATACAGGTATTTCAGGGGGGGCATGCACCGGAATCTAGGAACAAGGCCAAAATTATCGTCTTTCCAAAAAAAGACAGGGATCCGACTGAACTAGGGGCTTACCGTCCTATTACCTTGATAAATAATGACGCAAAAATGTACTCCAAATTATTAGCTACTCGACTAGCCCCGGTTATCCATAAAATAATTTCCGTCAGGCAGCATGGATTTGTTCCCCGTAGATCCACCACAGATCATATTCAGAGGGTGATCACACTCTTTGACATGGCGGAAGTAACATGAGAACCTATGGCATTAATTCTCTTAGATGCCGAAAAAGCTTTTGATAGGGTCTCCTGGGATAATTTATGGACTGCCATGTCAAAGAGTGGGATTGGGGAGGTATTTATCAACGCGGTACGCAAGATGTATGTCAACCCAAAAACCCTGGTCTCGATTAATGGTGAAAACTCCGCTTCAATTGAAGTAACAAGAGGTACAAGGCAGGGTTGTCCGTGCTCCCCGCTGTTATTTGCCATCTTCATTGATCCGTTCATCCACAGACTGGAAGAAAATACATCTATAACTCCCATAAAGACATCTAATGGTGATACTAAGTCTTTAGCGTATGCTGATGATATTGCTATCTTGACAGCCGATCCGAATAAATCTGTGGAGGAAATGGAAAAAGAGGCAAACAAATTTGGGGAAATCTCGGGGTATAAACTAAACCAATCTAAAACCCAAATTATAATCAATAATAAATGTAATTTTGTGGATGATAGAGTAACGGACAAAGCAATATATTTGGGTGTCAATCTCACTGCTAATCTAAATAACTTGGTTAAACTTAATATGGATCCCCTAATTAAACAAACCGAAAAAGGCTTTAAAAAATTACATAATTTGCATCTAACAATCATAGGAAGGTGTAATGTAATAAAAATGTTATCTCTTCCCAAATTTGTATATTTTTTCCGCACTATTTGTTTGAATTTTGAACCATTATTATTTAAGGAAATTGATAGAATTTTCTCCCACTTCATTTGGAACTATGGGAAAACTCGTAGAGCTAACAAATGTATTACCCTATCGATAGATAGAGGTGGCCTGGCACTCCCCAACTTAAAAATGTACTGGCGGGCAACAATTCTTAAATACAGTAATTTATTGCTTAAAATTAACCGTGAGGATACTACAGAGAGATCAGTCCCATCGCCTCAGGAACTTATTCTGGGTAGTTTGGCAGGTGCACATTTGTGGCGGCTGACGTAAGCCTGTCACTTTAAGAAAGTGCGGTTTAAAACTCTATCGGGAATTTACGCTGCCTGGAGCCAGATTCGTAAACATTTAGGGCTAGGCCGATTTTCGTATTACACAACTTTTATAACTAATCAAAATCTCCCAGAGATTTTCTCGGATTCATGTATGACACGGTGGATTAGACTTGGTATAGTACAAGTCGGCTGTTTTTATGAGCCAGCTGGCTTGATGTCATTTGAATCTCTAAAAAACTAAATATGGCCTGGAACACAGGGACTTTTTTAAATATCTACAGGTGAGGGATTTTATCATGAAAAAGGGGGGAGGAGGTATGGCTATGCATGAAAATGATTTAATAGAAATAGTTGTACAACGTAGTAATGTTAAAATTGGGGTACTATATAATGATCTAATGACTGGCGTTCCGGATGATATGGATAAAAATATATTAAAATGGCAGGGTAAACTTGGGCTATCAAGTTTAGCTATACAGAACTCATTTCAAATGTCCCAATCGCTATTAATGTCCTCAAAGTTATATGCCCAATTTTATAAAACTTTTTTTCATTATATCATACTCCTTATCAACTAGCTAAATGGAGCACCGGTAAAGGGACCTTCTGCCCCAGATGTTTGATGCCAGACGTAGACTTAATCCATATGTTTGCCACTTGTGGGGCATTATGCGCTATTAGAAGAGAGATATCTATCTTTCTCTCTGAAGTAATGAAGACTAAAATAGAAATTACAACTGCAGAAATAATTCTGGGGGTAGATAACGAGAACCACCCGGATAACATAAAGGGTTTTTTGTTTGTTTCTATGGCCGTGTTTCGAATTTGCCTAGCATCTGGGTGGTTAGATAAGGTTCCACCATCCTTTCAACAGTGGCGGGCTCGACTACTCTCGACTTATAGTCTGGAGAAAGCAATTTATGGCAGGAAAGGTTTAAAAAAAAAAAAAAAGAGGGGTTTAAAAATTTGGTACCCATTAACTCATTGGATGGATGGTCTATGATAGACGGTTTAAATTGTTTATCTAATGTATTACTGTGATTATTAATTGTCTTGTATATCTGGTCCCAAATAATTACTCGCTATGTTCAGTTTGGGAAGGGAAGGGGAAGAAAAAAAAAAAGGGGGATAAAAAAAAAATATACATATATCTACACACATATATATATATATATATATATATATATATATATATATATATATATATATATATATATATATATATGTTACATGTTCAAACTATGCATATATCGGACTATGTATATATTTATAAAATTATTTGCCTGTATTGGAGGGGGGGGGGGGGGGGGGGATAAAATGTTAAAATCTTAATAAAGAATTTGCGGTAGTTGTAGATTGCTTTTACTGTCGCAGTTTGTTTTCTGAAGCTGTGAATTTCTGGGTTTCCTTCGGTTTTGAGATTCATAGAGAGGGGGGAAAGTATTTTTGGGTCTCAACTAGTTCCAGTGAAGCACAGCACTGAACTATGCTACTTTGTGAACAGAGGTCCTGTCTGCAAAACTAATCTCCTTTAAAAAAACACAAGGTATGTGTGCCAGGAAAAGAAACATTCAATCACATCTGGGTGTCCATTTTCTGATTCCCAAATGTGAGAATGAGTGCTCACTTAAAATAAGGATTACATATGGTTCAACACAGACTACAGCAAATACCGATTGGAAGAAGGGCAACTCTGCACATACTGAGGTCGAAACTGTGACCACTAAATGGAGCCATGTTTGGTTCTTAACTGTAAATACAGCTCAATAACTATTGTACTGAACATGCACAGAAACACCTGCTTGAGGGGGAAGCAGACACAGTACCAACACGGGTGTACTTGAAATAAGAATGCTGTATTGTAATATAACCTAACAAAGAGAGGGACAGGGAGGGCTGTTTTAATATTCACATCTTTTCTTGATACAACGCAAGGCAAACGTATCCTGTGGTGAATTGAAATGCTTATGCTTGTGAAATGCAATAAAGTATGTGTAAAAATAAAAAATAAGAATGCTGCAGTTAGGTGGCATCATCCCAGAACAGTTGAACTCTCATACAACCAGAGCCCACAACTGAACAAATCAGCAATTCTATGGCATATTCATCAGACGCAAGTACAAAATTGAGAAACAATTGTAATGGAGACCAATTTATTTTGAATACACAGTTTTGCAAGGTAGTCCTTAAAATCTATTTTACCAGTGAACAGATTAGAAGAAAAACAATTCTAATGGCTAAAACTCAGATGAATTCTGAAATTGCTGCTTCAATCATAAGTACACATGAGAAAAACAACCTCCTTGGATAACATTCCTTGTACACTTGATGCAGACAAGAACTTACTCTTCTTGGAAGGTAATGTGTAAAAAACCGAGGGCACCTGAAGATGTGATGCAATATTTGGCTAATGTTTAACAAAAAATACATGCAAAGTTCATTGTATAAGGTTTAGGATGGATGAGGCTTCGTGATGACTTCCTATTTAGTCTACTTGTGTAATTTTTGTTTAGAATAATAATTTGGCACCCGACTAGCTTGGATATGGCGACATGGTAACCCGGACTAACGTCTTACAAATTACAGATCCCTTCTGATCTTCAGCAACCCTTATTTGACAGCGGATCTGAACCCAACTAACTTTCACAGCTGGAAGGCTTGTGGCTTCTCAAACCCTGCCAGCTATATGGAACAGGCACAACTCTGGATTTTGAACACTTCCAGACATTCTTTAATCTCGCAGAAACAGAACGTTTCGAATGTGTCACTAGCTCTCAATCAAGGACAACCAGGCAGCCAGGCACCAGACTGTTCACACTCGGTGTATGTGCATCAATATCCAGAATTGAGGATCGCACTATCAAAAGTCTATAACATATTAGCTACCACTTGCTCGGAAACTCCAACAGTTGAGGTGCTAATAGAAATCCCTGGCAATATATGGTGGACATTATGGTCATGGGTGGCATTACCCTCAGTATGCATGCAATGCCAAGTGAGTGCAACATTAGTGGTCCCTGAACCGGGAGAAGCATGCCAACACATTCCCTAGTGCCTCATCAATCTGTTTCTGTAACTGAGATAGACTTGGAGCTATGTTCCAAATGCAATGGTCCATCACGCACTTCCAGATCTTCTAGAAAGAGGTCTTCTTCCCGAAGCATGACAAAACTAGCATATCTAAACCTTCAGACACAATAGTAGTATTGATAAGAGCACCCACTACATCATGGTTATTCTGAACTTATTTCCAGTGGCTTATTTGACCCCATCTGCTTCTGCATTCATAATGTGTCTCTTCCCTCCCTTTCTCCATGTACTTTCTTCTCTAACCTCAACTCAGACTCGGTCCCTTCTTTCAAACTGCCAGTAAGTAATGTGAAGTACCACAACAAACTCCTGTCACAGCATTTATATATACAACCCAATTCGACCACCACTAAATCCTGGGTGGCAAAGTGCGTCCTGAAACACAGTGAGAATAAAATGGGACTTTTGTTTCTTAACTCCAAAGTCCCCGCCAATCATTTCTCAACTACACCCAGCCAGTCACTTTATTGGTATTGGTATATGTTAGACGCATTGATTAGGTCGGACATTCTAAAAAGTCCATGCCGGGAGACTGTAGTCTTGAGCTTCAGGTCCCCCGGCCTGGTCCGTCACATACTTGAGATGGCCAGCCACGCCAGACATGATAGGGACGCTATTGGCATTTTTCCCCTCCGCTTTTTTTTTTATAAGCAAAATAGTTTCTCTAGACAGAGGGGTGCAGGTGGCCCGCTGAATGATTACCTAAGGCCCGATCCTTCAATTCAGCTCAATAATCGCTACAAGGCTCTCTCCTCTCTTGAAGAGATCGATTGACTGGGGTTGTGTGTCCAGGGGGATTTAGCAGGGGGGGGACGGGGGGACGGGGGGGGGGTTGTGACGAGGCAGTATGGATCCTTTTGACGCCTGGCTGCCCCACTCCATCCTTCACTAACGTATTTCCCACTCTTCTAACCTCCGTGGCTTCGATGCCCGTCGAACACCACGCGGCTAATGTAGCTAGCACTGAGCAAGTTGCTCCTGCTCCTCAGAGGTCTTCCTTGGTTCTTGCCTCATGGAATATAGCGGGTCTGGAATCTAAGACAGCTTCTGATGATTGGTCTCTTTACATTGAGGGTGTTGGTATCTGGGCCTTCCAGGAAACATGGTCAATTAATCCTGTGTTCCACGCTGGCTATTTAAACTTTTCAAAACCAGCATTAAGAGGTCATAGAGGAAGACCTCTGGGTGGTTTAACTTGCTGGGTAAGGCAGCTCGAGGGGATCACAGTAGAGGAGATAGCCTTGGATAGCCCGGATATTCAAGTTATTAGAGTCAAATCTGCTAAAGGCCTCGATTTACTCCTGCTTAATGTATATGCAAGGGGGCAACCGGGGGGAAGGTCCTCTCAGGTTATTACCGCCCTGGAGTCGTTCTTGGCTGTAGGAACGCCTAACGTCAACCTTGTAATTGCAGGTGACTTTAATACTTGCTTTGAGCCCCTAGATACGGAGGATGGTAGGCTCAGTATTGAGGTGGATGAGATCTGGGGTGTGCCTCAACTAAACCTTCTGCCCATCAAAAAGTGGTCTGAAGCTGCCCTACAACTTAAAGGGCTGTGCTTGGAATGGGGCCTTAGGGTCGCCAACGATAGGACAGCGTCTGATGCCCTGGGAGTGGCGACCTTCGACAATGGGCGTTCTAAAAGTCGGATCGACTATATTCTAGTGAATGTCGAGTCCTGGCACCTAGTCCTTGACATGGTAGTTCAAAATTGCCCCGAAAGTGATCACAATCCGTTGGTCCTTTCCTTGAACGATGGGAGCTTTTGTAGCTCTCTTGCCATTGATCCTGACTTAGGTTGTAACCAAGTAATCTTGGCTAACAACCTGAGAAGGGTACGCTGGGCATAGGTGGCCCTTGATAGGAAAGTGCAAGGTATTAGGGCTCTAGTCTCTGGGTCATTGAAGGAAATGAATGAAGGCGGCACTCAAGAGGTCCTTAATGATAATCTAATTCGGATCCATAGTAAGCTCTTTTCAGGGCTAAAAAATTATTTTATTAATACCTAGCCAATTAGAAAGATCCCCAATTTTAAACCCAACTCCTGGTACAACGGGACATGTAGAGTTGCCCATAAGGTTCTAGTGGCAGCCATTAAGTCTAGGAACCATTGTATTATTAAGCAGTCTCGTTTGGCCTATAAATCTTCTTTAAGAAAGGCAAAGAGAGACTGGGATGAAGGGCGCTGGCAGGATTTGCTGTCAGCATGCAAAGGTAGGAATATGACTCAGTTCTGGGATTTGATAAAATGGGGAAATGGACAACAATCAATTATTCCAAATAATAATGTTGAACCCCAGCGGTGGGTTGCCTTCTTTGACACCCAATTCCAGAATAACAGCATTAACGAGGCACCAGCTACTCTTTTTAACTCCCCAGCTATACCCCTGCTCTTTAGTACTAAAGAGGTTGAGGTAGTTTTGACGGCTGTCCCTACTGGCAAAGCTCCTGGGCCAGATAGCATCCCAGCCGATTTATTTAAGCAGGAGAGCGATTTATGGATCCCCTATATTACGAACCTCCTTAATGCGATTGCAGGGGGAATGCCGATTCCAGATTCTTGGTGCGGTGCGGAAATTATCCCAATATATAAGAAGGGTGATCGTTCTGCCCCGGCTAATTATAGGTCTATAAGCCTTATCGACGCCCTGCAGAAAATTGACGCAAGAGTGATTCTGGGCAGGATCCAGTCCTGGATGCTCGAAGAAAGCATTCTTACCCCGTTACAGGCCGGGTTTCGTGCCCATATGGGGACACTGGATCAGGCCTTTAGATTCATCTTGCTTTACTGGAAGGAGGTTATGCTAGGTAAGGGTATGATTTTTGCCGCTTTCGTGGATCTAAAATCCGCATTTGACTTAGTCCCTCGATCCAAACTGTAGGACGTCCTGTTGGCCTTGGCGATGCCTAAGGAACTGGTTTCCTTAGTGGTTAGGCTTCATTCCTCTAACTATGCTCAGGTTCGCTGGGGGAAGCCAGGGGAGGTTACAGACAAATTTGTAGTGGGGAAGGGCGTCCGGCAAGGGTGCGTCCTGGCCCCCACACTGTTTTCACTCTTTATAAATGGGGTTGTGCGGTACTTTGACAACTACTCAACGGATGCGCCCATGCTAGCAGGCCAAAGGGTCCCCCTGCTCATGTTCGCCGATGATACGCTGACTTTATCCAGGACGAGACAGGGGCTCCTGTCGGCGCTGTCTCGTTTCGAGGAGTTCTGCTGCGACCACGAACTGGTGGTCAACGTTGAGAAGACTAAGTTCATGGTTCTCCATGGGGCTAGGCCCGTAACATCAAGAGTTTTCATGAGCGGGAAACTCTTGGAGCAAGCTAACTTCTTCACCTACCTGGGAGTCACCTTTAGCGATAGATTGAGTTGGTCACCACAACTGAATCTACTGGTGTTGAAACACTCTCAGCTAGCTGGCGTCTTGTTAAAAGAACACAGGCAGTCAATCACCAAACCTATAGTCCCTGTTGTCAAAATGTATACCATGAAAATTATTCCCGCAATCCTGTATGGGGCCGAAATATGGGGAGCAAGTATTTTGTGCCACCTTGCTTTGGCTCAGAATACATTTTTGAGATCAATCGTGGGCCTCCCCAAATCGACTCCCCGCATCCCCCTGCTGTTAGATCTTGGTTGCCAAGCAATAGAGTATATTGCACGGTTCAGGATGTTGGCCTTCTGGAGAAGGCTTTGGATTACACCTGAACTTCACCTATTTGCCAGGGGGCTGACTGAAGTTAGGGGGTTGGATAGTGCTAACAAAATTCTGTGGTTAAGTAGCATTAATTCCTTGCTCATTAACATGGGTATGAGAGAATTGTGGGATTGTCCAGAGACTGTGGAATTTCCATTTAAAACTGTGTATAGAGCAGCATACTGGAACCTCATTAAAATTAAGAGGTACTCGTCCCTAACCTGTTCATCCCTGACCAGAGATTTCTGTGAGCTTAAAGAGGAACCCTTGATGGAAAGCTATTGGGATCTAATAACAAAGCCCAGAGATCGCAAGCTCTACCATCAGTTCCGGGTTGAGTCACTCCCAACTAGGAAGTTCACATGTAAATGGTCATTAGGTACAGGGGACAAGTGTCCGTTTTGTCCTGAGCACACTGAAGATATTAACCACCTTTTTTATGTTTGCCCTGCCTACCAGCACCCTCGAAGTATGTGGCTTAAACCCCTATGTAGAACTCTAGGGACCAGCTCTCTACTGGTCGCCAACAGGCTATTGAAAACTGGATGCAATGATATTGCTGTCACAGGGGTCGCCAAGTTTTTGAGCTGGTCTTGGGCTATTCGGGGAAAAAAGAGGGGGCCTTCTTAGCTAAACATCGTTACCTTATCGTATGGCTTGGTTGAGTTTTTAAGGCTTTTTGCCTGTTTCTATGAAAAGTCTTGTGTATGCGTTATATTTAATCTAGTCTTATGAATTGTTTTATATTGTGACTTCTGTAATTTATATTTTTATGATGGAATTGGTCATTTTTAATTGAGAGATTTTATGATGAATACTGTTGTTTTGTACTGAACTTTTATAGATTTCCTGTCTTAAGATGAACAATCACAATAAAGACTTTTTGATGATGTTAGGCGCGTGTATCACCCGTAGGTCTCGCAGCGCCAGAAGAATACTCAGATAACCAGTGTATGGTCTCTCCTTAATGCTGGAAAAGCTAACCCTAGGTCAGCCAATTAGCATTAGCTTTAAAGTAATAAGTCTAGAAGTTATTCTCTATATGAAAATGACCCTCGATTATTTGATCTATGTAATGGTCATACATCTCACCATTACCGGTGCTTATTCAGTAGGATCATTTCTTCACCCCACAAACCTGCAACCATATACCGTCATTTCTACTACGATAACTCACTCTACCAGGACCTTTTAAAATCAGCAAATCTCCAGAGATACAGTACGTGGGAGCGGGGGGGCGGGGAGGGGACCTTGGCATCCATTTTAAAAATGAAATGATTACAATGGATTACTATCAGGGCCAGAGTCACTATTAGGACCCGTTGCCTGACGCACAAACACACAAACTGAAGGGCCCCTAAATAACTAAACAATGATTAACAATTGTGCTTTTACATCAAGTGCAGATATGGAACACACTTCTCAGTAAATATCTGGAGCAAAACCAACCATCTATTAAGAAAGAATCTGAAAACTGATACTTTTTCACTCTGTCCATCTTGCCAACTCACTTCTACCAGGGTGCATCATGTGGCAATTCTGTTGCAAAAGCTGCACCGGAAATTGTATTCAGTCACACAAGCACGCCACTGTCCAAATTTGAGTTCTACTGTCTGCACAAAGACACTGAGGCAATTTACTATCACAGAGACATTAGGATAATCACTTCTGAAACCCAAAGGTTGAATATATTGCTTTACCTTGGTATGGAGACCGATACTTCCATGGTTGCATGTCCAAGTTGCCCTTCACTGCTTGAACCCCAAGAGAAGATCTGACCGTTGCTGCTGACTGCTAAGCTATGCAACTCTCCGCATGCAACATGGACAATGTCTTCTCCCGCCAAGGCTTCCACTTGTTCTGTAAGATAAGCAGCAGAAAAACATGTTAACAAGCTTTAGGACAATTGTTAAAAGTCTGTGTATGGCATGGAACACACATTTATGTTATGGAACACACATTTTCTTTAAGGTGGTTAAAATATTTGAACCAATGTAGGACATATTTTGACTACATAGTATGCCTTTAGAGCAAGGGTTCCCTCATTATTTCGTAAAGTACAATCGTTTGTTAGGGTGTGCTGAGGGCTGCCCCGCAAAATGGTAATAGTCAGTCCAGGTGCAAGGTGAGTGACAGGCTCCTTGGCTGGCAGGCCCTGGCGTGCGGGAAGCCTCAGAGGAGGAAGTGACGCATAAGTGAGCTGGGTGCTTGTCTGGGCCAGAGTCTGCTTTTTCTCTCTAGCCTTATATGGGCAAGTGTGACGGGACAAGGAAGTGCAAGGTTTAAAGAGGTATGCATGTCCAGTGGCCACTGAACTACGGTGGTGTTGCAGTGGTGAGTGACAGGCCTGGCCTCCGGGTCCAGCCGGTCCGCCTCGCCAATGCAAGAAAGGAGAACAATCGCAAGAGTGGCGGTTGGGAATTGAACCCCAAAAGACAGGGTTCTCTCGTTATTTAGTTGGGTTCATAAATTGTGATTGCATTTATATAGCGCTTACTACCCCTGACTAAGCGTTAAGTGCCCTATAGTGAGTAGCACGCAACTCCGGAACCCAAGGTTAGTGGTTAACACAGTGATGTTGTTGGTTATTGGGATGTGTTCTCAAGAAAGAAAACAACAACATTTCAAGCATTTACTGCAGTTTCCTTGTGGTAGATTAAAATTAATACCAGTTTGGTTATTAATGGGGACTATGTGGTTCCAGGCAAATGGTTGGTGAGATGAATAGATATACAAATTGAAATTAGTTTTTGTTAGGTGGCTGAGACAGGGTTTTAAAGAGGGAACGGTTGTGGTCTGTGAAATAAGGTACGAGCCGTTTGCAGAATTACAATAAGAGTGATTAAGGCAGACAGCCATGAGAATGAGAGGAGTCTATATTCGGAATTATAAGGCATGCAGAGGATGGAAGGTAAGGAGAGGGTAACTGAACAAAGAAAGCAGAGGAATTATATGGAGGAAAGCAAGTTCCATTTTTCCTGCATGGCTTTAGAATTATATTTTTTAAGGTATAGTAGGAGAAGGCTTCATGTCATAACAAACAATCTGAGAAAGCAAGCTATAGAAAGAAACAACATAATATAATAAGCTCCATGTTTGGGGCAGACAGCTTACATATGTGGGTCCATATGTGCACACTAAGGGCTCTAAGTTGCTGTTTGCCAAGCCTAGGACAGCCCTTTTTCTGGAGTATCAAAACCTAGGCATAGAGTTTGTAAGCAGCCCAAGCGGATTTGGTGTAAAAAAAGCAAGTCTCATTTACTGATCTTCCCTCACGATTCACTATTAAAGGTTATTTCACTAAATTAAATTTAGTTATTTGGCCCAGGCTAGGAGTATCTTGCACAAATTTATAATATGTAATCTAATCCCACTCCAGGTTCTTTCTATAGCACAGCAGAGCAACCGTAGATACCAAAGGTAGCTAACGTTAACATTACAAGTGTATGTTCTGTGTGCTTGTGTATGTTGCCAGTGTTCTACATGCATTGTATGCGTTAGTGAAGGAGGCCTGTGAGTCCCATTTTCAAAGCCCCTGGTCTGTCCATGAGCACCAGATTCTGGTGAATTTGTTTTCCCAGACAGTGCAACTGTATTGCTGACATTCCTGATGTAGGAGGTGGAGGCCCAGACATGGAAATGGGGACACAGGAGAGAGAGGCCCTATAAAAATTCGATTTGTTTTTTTTACTGAGAAGGTCTGCTGAGAAGTCTACTTTGGTAGATGGTGGGAGTGAAGGGTGGGACTGCAGTCTCTATTCACAAGAGTGAGAAGGGTCTTTTAAGTAGGGCAGCTTTTTATTGATCTATTTATCATTTGACACTGATGGGCATCACTGCACAAAGGTCAAGTCTGCAAACCAGCCCGAGGAGGAATTTGAAGAAAAACAAGCATTGGCAAAGCGAATAGGTCTCGGCAATGGCAGAGCTCCGAGCTATTGGCGCCGTCAATGGTATAGGTCGCATAGGGTTAAATACTAACACAATTTCTATGGAAGTCGACACCGAAATCCAGTCTATTGAATATGTACTTTTGCGAGCATTGCGCAGTTTCAGTCTTCTCTCATACTGTATTTCCTCATAAGGGTTACCATTATCAATTAAATACGTAGTAATAGAAAATAATATACTAATGGTGGAAGATTTTCACCAGCATTAGGCATTATATGACAACAATAGTATATCATTATCTGCAGCATTCTTGAATGTGATCTCCAAGATGGTGATGGTGCGTAGATGTTATTATGCATCCATCTTCACAAATTCCTATCTATTGAATCGATTTACGACACCTTTTTAATGCATGGGACATAAGAGATGCTGGCTTACGGAAAAGAAATTTCATTTGTACACTCATGTTTAGAGACTGCATCGTAGAAGCAGGCAGAATATTAGAATGCATGATGTATGTAGCAATGAGAGGCTATGCTGGGAGAACGATAAAGTTATGCTGAAGCATTTACGTGTTTTGGAAGAGATAATGAAGGTCTACTGAGCCTCTGCAAAGCTTCCATAGAGAATTAAAATGTGCATTAAATAATGTGTTTCATTTAACTGCAATAGAAAACTTTTGATTTGCATTAATTGAAGGTAAAGAATGCATTTAACAGAGAAAACTGACATAGAATGTTATAAGATATCTGTAAGGTAACGCATATAATTACACGCTTTTAAAAGTTTAATGTTGAAATTTAAACTTGCATAGTAACGTACAAATAATAACCTGCGAGACAGAAAAGTTTTAGTAGTGTTTAATATTGACGTACATTTCATTAAAGAATCATTTTAATTAATAAGAAAAGATTAAATGCATTTAGAAATGTGTGCCTATTAACAATATTAATATTTTTTGATTTAGCAGAATTCTGCTTAGGCCTCAAAAGGTTTTTCTTTCCTTAGCTAACGTTGAGTCATGTAAAAACTGTCACCCCAGCTCTATGAGAAATTTCTGTAAAATTTCCATTTGTATTCTCGTTAACAATGGACTCACTTCTCACAGGTAGAAAATTGTAACAACTTTGTTGCATCCCAGCCGAAAAGCGTCTGGGAACGGACAGATGGCAAAATGTACTGCCTATTCCGATGATGTTACTAGATACTAACTAAATGAAATATAATGATCCTAGAGAAAAACGTGAGAAAAGGATTACTTCTTTCAGATTTGTATATTTTACTGATCACACATAACCGCCCATCGTGAGTGACCAATGAAAACCCCATGGACTGATGGAATTGATATTTAAGGAGTGTAAACCTGGTTGTATTGGAGTAGAATTGCCAAATTAAGTAGGAGTTAAGGCTGGTTGGCTGACTATTCCCTGCTCGTCATGCTGTTGGGTTTTTCTCTGACCCCTGCATGTTACATATCCTGAACTGTATTCTTTTCTTTGCCCCAAATCACTCATTCTGAGAGACAGACATTAACAAACTGAACCTTAAGCGAACTGAGACCTTATCCTGGTCTACTGCCGGCTGGTTTTCGGGCACAGGGAGATAACCTTTCTCGGTTGAGGGGTTATTCTGACTCCTAATGTAGCAATCGGCGCTGCATAACAGACACAAACTGAAATCTTGAGGACAGAACCCGAGGCAACATTGAGTGGTTTGTATGAGCATCACTGAACCTGTAATTTCTCATGTGATGTGTGGTTTTACTGTGCAATTTCAGCATATTACAAAAAATCTGATCTTCAATTTTTCTGTTCATCCGCATTTTTGAGGCATTAGATAAATATTTTTACTAAATTACCTTTATCGATTCGGTCTTATTCTTTTGGTGATATTCATTGTCTCTAAGAATCTATACTCATGGCTGATAAAGGTGCAAAGTTGTTTTGAAACATAAGTTTAAGATAAGTTATCTATTCCAAGTCCTCATAGGATAATTGTTCATCCCGAATATCATATTCCCTTTTAGCTCAACACAAGATCCATCAGAGGACCTAAGTGACGTTGGTAGTAGTTAGAAGTAGTTTTCTAACTGACAAGAGGGATAGATTTTGAGAAATGGGCCTAATGATTTGAGTTGAAGCTATACCAGAAAAGATAAGTAGTAAGTAAAGGTTTTGTTGCCCAGACAGACCGATCGCCCACCCCGCTTCCGCTGGAACAATGGGTGTTGTATTAGAACACGTTTCAGCTGTCAAAGCTGGAGCAGCTTGAGTAGTGCATGCAGGAGGGTCTTCGAGCTGTTCAGACCTTTAGTCTTACTTCTGTGTCGACGCACAGGTGTTCTGCCGGAGGGATGGCTGCCGCTGACTCTGAGGAGGATGAGTATGAAGAGTGGCTAGTGGAGTCTATCTGGTTGAGGGTAATGAGGGCGCCCAGTTTGGAACTTTTGTGGAAGGGATGCTGGTCTGATTTTTTGGGGAGGTGGAGGTTGTCATCATCAGGTGAGGCGGCTCTGCCTTTCCTAGAAAGTGGAGGTGGCGAAGTGGTTTGTTATACTGAGGTAATAAGCAGGGGGGGTTCCTCTTTTCCTAGACTGAAAAACATGCCCAAAAAAAAACTGACGCGCCTCATTGAAGTTCACAAAGTGCTAGTTAAAAGAAGTGGACAGCATAATGCTGCAGTGTCATTCTGCTTCAACGCCTCTTTGCATCACCACACTGCTGAATGGAGCTCAAAGATGTAGTTGAGAAATCATCATAAATATCCAGAGAGCTCCAACCTGCAGTCCGTGTTGTCTATTGCATAGCAACATTCATACAGCGTGTACTAACTGTGTGTGTGTGTGTGATGCTGAAACGCTTGTGTACATGGGCAGCGTTTTACATCTTATAGGGCATGGTTGGAAGTGAAAACACCGTCCTGAAAAATAAAAAAGTAGTCCCGAAACAATGCACTACTATGTAGCAGAGTATGCTTAAATGTAGTTGGGCGGTGCGCTCAGGGAGAGTTAAACACCGGAAAAGGCAAGACCTATGCATGCCCTTGACAAATGGGGAGGATGAAAAATGGAGTGGTGATGGTACCAGCAAATGGGAAGCCTATGGGCTGTAAGCTCACGATGTAGCTACAGCATGTCTCGGTTTGAGACAGCGCATGCGCCCCGTCTAGAGCCGAGACCTAAAAGGAAGTCAGAGCAGATTTACGAGTATTGAGTGGTTGAATTACCGAAGTAGTGCTAGTTGAGTTCCTGGTTCTGCCAGGCATTTGTTAGAATTAAATTACACTCCCTGATTTTTGTCAGAAGGGGAGAGAGTCTCATGGTGTCTGGAACAAAGGCAATAAGGAATCACCAGCCCTTTGAATTCATGTTGGCTGAGGTAACCCTGACCTTACAACGTGAGGAAAAAAATCTGTTACACTGGATGAGTATGCCTCAGCAAAGCACCCTCCTACAATTGCTGTCCTGCAAACATTTTTGGGCTGGCAATCAGGAATCCTGGTCCTTTTGGCCAATCACACTATGGGCATTGAAACACCCCCCAGATGGTGACCGGTACCACAATGTATCCACACTGCAAGAGTCAATCCTCTGGAACAAGGCCAGCTTCTAACAGTTAGCTTGCCTAGGCAAAGCAATTTATAAATAGCAAACAACAAAATGTTTACTTATTAATTTCCGATATTTGATTTATCAGCCGGTGCACTATATTATAGCTTTAAATGGCTGATGCCATCACTTAATTTTGTATCCTAGTGATATGGGGATTTTCATATAAAGCCTGGTTAAGTACTCAGTTAATGAGAAACAAACTAGTACTTGCAGTGGCATTTTCTGAGATCAATGAGTTTCAAACCTGAACAAGATTGGTAATTTAGGACAGAGAACCTTGAGTAAAAACAGAACACAGAGCCAGCTCACAATATTGATCAGCTAAAGTCCAGTCTGATGCCCAGCCCACTCATCCATTCATAATTTTCTACTGGATTGTTTTTTGCAGATTTATATAGCGCAAACTCGACTCAAAGGTACTGGAGAGCTTTACATGAGCACCAGTTACATTGCACAAGGGCACATTCATTTTTGGTAGGCACTGAGACATTAAGTGATTTCCCCAGAATCAAAGGATGGTGAGCTGATGGCGAGACTCTAACCTTGTTCCCCATTTGGCAGGTATGGCTCTAACAGGCACCAATTCTCCCTTTCCTGCTATGCTATGGGCTAGCATTGATGAATATGAAGTGGGTAAACAAAAGGAGAAACGGGCACAGCCAGTAGCCTAGCAATAGAACCATGGGCTCTGGTACGAACATTGTAAATGCGTCCCTGCTTGCGACCCTACAATTCCGGTCTCTTATTCTTGCAGGTTGCCACTGTTTCCTATCTTTTTCTCCCTCCTTTTACCCTTTTCTGCCCCTCGTAATTTCTTTCTCTGGGTTAAGACTGATGGAAAAAAACCCGGTCATGTGGCTGACTCTCTTCCAACCCTAGCTGCTAATAAAAGAGGATGGCCTGTTTGGTCATGCTGCGGCCGGATTTATACTGAAACCTTTACATATGCAAATGAGTCTCGTCAGCTTTGTTTTAATGGGATGGCAAATTTACGGGGGGCAGCTATCCATCACAACTCTGCTCTTGTGCCTTTTGATGGACTCGTCACCACCCCGGCATCCCCTCCGCCCCCCAAACTAATATGTGGCATTGCCCCACTGAGCAAAACAAGGTGCAATATATGCAACTAAACTTGAATGAAAGTAAAAGACTACCTACCCTTCTAGGTATATGGTCCTAAGATGACCCTCGCTTTCAAATGGTTTGTATTCCCTTTCCAGTACAAGCAACTAAGAATTCTTAGACGTCAAAGAAGACATTTTTGCATGATGCTGGCTGTGAGACGTCAACATTATCGAATGTGACATGTATGTTCCTGCATCCCTTTCAGGAAACTTCGAAAAAAGTGGTAGAATAGTCATAATACTCATTCTTAAAGCAGAATACTCATTCTTGACTCATGCTGTACATCAAATTACCTAAGCCAGTTACTGTGATTGTTTGGGATAAAGCCCACTTTTCATTACTAAAAGCCTACATTTTGTCAGCTTAAATAAAGCATGGTTAAAAGCGAGAACACTATCCAGATAAATAAAAAAATGAGTCCAGAAACAATGCCCTACAATGCCCGCTGCGCATGTTTAAAATGTAGTTGGGAGGTGCGCTTGGGGAGGGCCAAACACCGGAAGAGGCATGACATATGACAAATGGGGAGGACGATAAAATGGAGCGGGGATGGTGCCTGCAAACAGGGAGCCTATTGGCGGGCTATAAGCCCACGTTGTAGATACAGCATGTCTCTTTTTGAGACAGCGCATGCATGTCAAAAGGAAACAACCACAACCAGGTCAGTGCATCTATATAATGTTTGTCTGTTCACATACTGTTTGAAAGACTAATTCACATTTCAGAAAATAAGTTCTTGTTATATGCGCACATTGTTTTTGAAGTATGAACGTGGTATGGTTGTATATTTATTTCAAACTTGCTGCACAGCACTCTGCCTCCTCTTGCAAGGAGCAGTCAACCACGTAACTTATTTTTTTTAATTATTATTATTATTATTATTATCCATAACAAGCAGAGTCGTTTAAAGAGCCCTTAACCAGAAGAGTGTGTCCTTGCACGGCTGAAAGCCTGAGTGCCGCTCAGCTACAAGACCACGCGTCTCTTCTGTGGGAAATATGTTGACAATACGATATTAATTAACATTTTGGCTTTTAAAATCTGATGCAATGAAATGCAAGGTTGCGGTTACTTGCGCACTGCTAGAATGTGCAGGGAGGAAGCCACTTTTAACACTGCAATATCACAATACATGTGTATTCAAATCATAAAAAATGCTGCCTAGTAAATGATATCTTATTGTCTGCAGAACTGCATATTTTTCACCAGAAAGCAACACTCCCTCTTTCCTCCGGCTGCATTCCATGGATTCATAAGATAAACAAGGCCTGAAGCAGCAGTACTCTACAAAATTACTTTTAAAGTATCAATGAACAAAAAAAATGGCACTGGTTTTCAATAGCCGAGCTGCACAGCAGTGACGCAGTTTTAACCGCATAACTAAGTCTTCTATAAAGGAGGTCTCATTCTGTGGTATCTAAATGAATTGCATTCCGACTCACTGCAGTAGACCATTTAAAGAGGCTAAAAACAAAAAACTGAAAGCAGCTTGCTCCCCTGTTTCTGTAACGCGGTTGACCGCTTCCTTTTTCGGTGGTTTGTGTGAGGCTTCGTGGGCCCTTTTCACTTAAGCACACTGAGCCACCACTGGGTTTTTTTCTTGTACCATTTTGCGGCCAGGTCAGTGTAACGCATATTGCTTTATATTGGCCAAAGGAAAAATGTACTCGGGAACGCAGGGTCGGGGAGCAGCAAGGGGGTGAAGTCATGAGGTACAGAGTCAGTAACAGTAAACCCACATTTGCCCATATTTTACAAACTCTACCCCCAAATCAATTAACAACAGGGAGACATGCTACAGGAAAGGGTCTGGCCTACTTATTGGTCAGAAATGCATCAATTTTCACAAATTTATATATTGTAATTTTACTTAGTAAATGTCTAAATCTGGTGAAAACAAACCCAGTTGGTTTTCTGGCATAAAAGTATAAACCTAGGCCGTAGTAGCATCGGAAATTGTAGGTAATCTATACAAAAGTGTATTTAGCAAATATGATTAGGATGGAACCAGATTGACAACAACAAAAAACAAGCATTGGCATAGCCAATCGGTCTCGCCTTTGGGACCTTATAAGTGTTTAGCAAGAGATATCGACTTTGCCATGTCTTTAAACAGTGCTGTACAGAAGTCTGCAACATGCTGAAAAGTTATAATAAAGAAGTGTCAGAAGCATTTTTGTTACCTTATATATGACCAAGAAAGCATTATGTACAACTGAACAACCATATTAAAAAAGTATTAACAATAAATAATGTCGATTTTTTTTTGTCCTTTTAATGCTGGCAACTTCTATCTGCCTGTCCCAATGGTTGCTTGTTATGGTTTTTTTTGTTATGGGAGCATAAATAAGAGGAGGGTGAAGGTTGGGAAATAGTACCTGTATAACAGCCAGTGAGAGAGTTAGGTAGTCAGTCAGTGAGAGAGAGAGTCAGTTAGTCAGAGTCAGTGATAGAGTTAGTCAGTTAGTGTGAGAGAGAGAGAGTGAGTGAGTGAGAGAGAGAGATTCAGTCCGTTAGTCAGTTAGAGAGTCAGTTAGTCAGTTAGTGAGAGAGTCGGTCAGTGAGAGAGAGTCGGTCAATGAGAGAGAGTCAGTCAGTGAGAGTCAATCAGTGAGACAGTCAGTCAGGAAGAGAGTCAGTCAGTTAGTGAGAGAGCGTCAGAGAGTCTGTGAGAGAGTGTCAGAGTCTGTAAGTGAGAGAGTTAGTCAGTGAGAGAGAGTGAGTCAGAGTCAGTCAGTGAGAGACAGTCAGTCAGTGAGAGAGAGAGAGTGAGAGATAGAGTAAAGTGAGGAAGAGTATAAGAGTAGGAGCAACAAGATCAGCATGACGCCAGAATGTAGGGGCAGGTGTGGAGAGGAACATTACTGACAGGGTGGAGTGTGAGGAGCAGCAGTGTAGGAGGGACAAGAAAAGCGTGTGAAGCAAAATGCAGTGGCAGTTTGCCCTGATGGGCATCTAGGCATCCTCCTTCGTTGTGTTCAGGCCCTCCAAAATAAAAGTCCTGTGCTTTCCAACCTTATCCAGCACTCCTCACTTGGACACCATCTACTTCCCTCAGCAGTGCTTTCCAAGTTACCCTTTCGTCCAGAAACCTGGTGGCTCAAGTTAATTCAAATTATTAACAAAAACTAATCGCTACATAACCAACACAGAGTAACTGCACGTTGATACGATGGTTTAAATTCAAGAAATCAGTTCTCTCATTCCATTCAAAACGGAGTAACTCATTAGTATTCAGCAGGTTTGACTATAGGAGCGTAACAAGGCAGTGCTTAGCAGTAATGCAAACAATGAAACTGCGACCCATTACCAATTTTGGTAGTAATAAACGATTGCTAATTGGGATGAAGTGAGACCCTCACAGCCCTGGATCCCAGTGGAATAGCACCTGCTGAACTATTGCTAGCTACGCCCATGTAGGGGTATTGAAACAGTTTTTCTAATGGGCCTCCCTCAGTTATTTTTGCACCACTCAACAAGGTCCAAAACTTTGCAATCAGAGCTTTTTACAATCTATAAAGGCATATTCCTACTCCCCTATACAGTCACTAATGTGGTTGGCTCTCTGCCAAAAAAAGTACCATACAAAATCCCATGGCACTTGTATTCAAATCAGTAAATGGCACAGCAACTAACTACTGTCTAACATACTGTCTACACTCATACCAAGAATTGACGGCCAACTAACCAGAACGTTTTCCACCCTAAGCCTCCTCCAGGTTTGGATCACTATTAGGCCCTCCCCACTGTAACACCTTACCAAAAAACATTCAGACAACCACATCTCTGCAGGAGCTCAAAATGGTACTGAAAGCTTGAAGAACGCAAAAGAGTACAGCTCCCTCATATCGAAGTAAATCCGTGTATTACATGCATATATGCTTAAATAGGTGTAGAAAGGCAAATTCAGTAAATGTAGGACTGTATTTGTTCGTGTTCACCACACTACTGGTGCTATTAATGACGCAAATGTTGGAGGCACTCTTAGTGATGACATAGTGTTGCTGGCTTCCCTCTCTGTTTCCTGTCTGCACAGACATGATGTCGATTTTGTTTTCCCCCTGCATATTTATAGCATCACTATATCCTCTCTAGACTGTTGATGCAGATTCGGATTTCCTAACTTAAGTGACATGGCCTCGTTTTCCCTCTTTTTTTGTGCCCTTCTGCCCCACTCGTTTTTTGTGCCCTTCTGCCCTCTGTGTCACTCGTTTTCCCCTCGTTTTTTGTGCCCTTCTGCCCTCTGTTCCACTCGTTTTTGTGCCCTTCTGCCCTCTGTGTCACTCGTTTTCCCCTCGTTTTTTGTGCCCTTCTGCCCTCTGTTCCACTCGTTTTTGTGTGCCCTTCTGCCCTCTGTGCCACTCGTTATTCCCTCGTTTCTGTGCCCCTTTTTCCTTCTCTTACCGTCATTGTCCCTCACCGCCCTCGCCTCTATCGTCCCCTGCGGCCCCGCCCCCTGACTGCCCAATGACCATTCACTGCCCGCGCCTCCCGTCTCCCAGCTGCTCCTCCCTCCCTCCTCCCCATATATGCCGGTCGCTGCGCGGTCGTCGCGCCTAAGGCAAGCCCGTCTGCGCCTGGACTGCGCCCAGCGCCAGAACCCCTGGCCCCCGCACCCGCCACAACGACCGCCGCCACGACGACGGCAGCACTCTGCACGCTCTCCGACGGAGCCACACCTGCCTCAAGGCCGCCCCAAAACGCACACACTGCTCCTTCACCTGCTGGAACTGCAGCTACACCAGCCTCAGAGCCGACGAACCACCCGCCAAGAAAGACCCCAACCACCTCCGATGCATACTACTGAACACCCGCTCGGCACGCAAGCATGCCGTCGAGCTCTGGGACCTGCTCGACACAACATCCCCGGACGTCGCCTTCCTGACAGAGACCTTGGTTAACGACTCCTCCGCACCCGACATCGCCATAGCCATCCCAGACGGCTACTAGATCACCCGCAGAGACCGCACCAATAGTCAGAGGAGGAATCGCCATCGTCCACAAGAACAGCATCAGTGTCTCGACTAGCACCGACGACGTGCTCAGCACCGCCGAACACATGCATTTCCAGATCCACACAGACCCTAACTCCACCCTCAGAAGCACTCTCGTCAACCAACCCCCCCGGACCCCACCCAGTTCAACGACTATCTCCGACTTGATCAGCACGCACACCCTGACCTCCACTGACTACATCCTCCTCGGAGACTTGAACTTTCACCTTGAGGACAACAACAACTCCACAACCCTGATCGATAACCTCGCCAACCTCGGACTAAAGCAACTCGTCACAACGCCCACCCACTCCGCCGGCCACACACTCGACCAAGTCTACTCTTCATGCCTGCACATCTCCGTCAGCCACACCACCGAACTCCTCTGGACCGACCACCACTGCATCCACTTCGCCTTCCAGAAACCCACCACACACCACTGCACCCAACAGATCCCCCGGCGCTGCTGGAGCAAAATCACCGAAGACCAACTACATGCAAACCTCGCTCTCAGCCCACCCACCGAACCCTCCAACACCGATGACACTGCCCACAGCCTCAGGATCCAGGTCTGCGCCAACACCCTTGCCCGCTGAAGAAACCCCCCCACAGAGACACCAGCAAGAGGGCCAGCTGGTTCACCCCAGAACTCCTAGCCTCCAAGCAAGCCTGCCGGAAAATAGAGAAGAAATGGCACAGTGAACAAACTCCGGACAGCCACGCAGCCCACGCCCACGCCCACCACCACGCCCACGCCCACCACCACCACGCCCACCACCACCACCACCCCACCACGCCCACCACCACCACCACGCCCACCACCCACCACCACGCCCACCACCCACCACCACGCCCACCACCACCACCAACAACTCCTCCTCCTCCTCCTCCTCCTCTTCCTCTTCTTCACCACCAATGGTGTTGTGGTGGTCCTTGTGGTGGTGGTGCAGATGCTCCTGCTGCTGCTACTGTAGCCATTTCTCAACGAATAGAAGCAGTTATAGTTAGCTGGAAATTTTACTGACATAAAACCATTGAAATTCCCACGTTATAGTTAGTTGGACTCACTATAACTCGCGCGCCCGCAATGCACTGCTGATGATGTCACATATTACATCATTCATGACATGGTTAGTGACATCACTGATGACATCACTGATGACATCTCAAATGACATCACTGATGACATCACTGATGACATCACTGATGACATCACTGATGACATCATCCAGTGTCTGTGTGTTTCTGTAATGCTCAGATTTGCACATGCATAAAGGAATCATAAGTATTGTATTCATACAGTCTTTCTACATATTTTCTTAGGAAATCCGGATATGTGATGTTTAATAATACAATTGTCTTTGTACATGTTTTAGAATGGTTCACATAGTCAGAATTTTCTTAGAATTACTTGGATTTAACCAGTTATGTTTGTGTAAGACGCAATTCTATACACAGAAAGATGTATATATATATATATATATATATATATATATATATATATATATATATATATATATATATATATATATAAAATAACCAGCAGCGATAGTACTTTTTCACTGTTTGTATAAACACATGCAACACTGGAGGTCACCACGTTTTCTAAAAATAAGTGTATAAAAGAGCATTACAAACGTAACTATGTTGCAGCGTGAACAAGGGCACCTTGGCCCGAAACGCGTCGCTGGTTTTGTGGGTGATGTGGCAATACAAAATTACATCTTGCTGACTTGCTGGTCCAGTCCTCTACTTGCTGGCGTGGAAGCGTGGGCTGCGAGCGCAGAGCGTGCAGAGGAGGAGCTGTGTTTATATATATATCACCTCACTCTTCCCCAGACGAGGAAAAAACGGGCCGCACTCCAGGGTGAATTCTTCAAAAGGATATTTATTTTGTTACATTAAATATTGAGATAAGGGTTGACCACGTTCCTGGATCAACGCATTTCGGTGTTGCAGCACACCTTGTTCACGATGGCGATATAACCAGCACCTCCTTTACTCACGGCGGGCCCCATCTAATCCAGAAGACAGTCTTTTTAGTTTTCAAAGGAGCTGCAGCCCATAGTCATTCGCGTTTCGCAGCCGCTTGTTCACGCGAACAAGCGGCTGAGGCTGCGAAACGCGTCGGGTGGTGTTTGTGCCATAATAAATTTCATCTGAAGAGAATGACTATGGGCTGCAGCTTGTTGTTTGAAAACTAAAAACGACTGTCTTCTGTATATATATATATATATATATATATATATATATATATATATATATATATATATATATATATATATATATATATATATATACACAGTTCACGTTTTTCTAACTTAGCATTAGCACTTTAAGGTAATGAGGTCTTGCAAGATATAGTAGACTGAAGAAGGGGTAAGGGATACCACCTAAGTATGATAGAGGTATTGACAATGTTAGGTTAAATACTTGAGTACTATAACATGTTATGATAATAGCTTGAATAAAATATATAATAATTAGATTTAGATGTACATATATGAAATTATTTATATAGAGCAGTATTTTAAATGGATATATTTATATATTTTTATGTATTTAATTTTGGAATATTCCATTATCTATTTATATTTATTTCGCTTTATGAAATTTTAGAGATTTTAATGTGTACATCTACCACAGTCAAGCATTTATGCATCTATAATAGTTTATCAGTACAAAAATGAAATGTACAAATCATGAATTAGGAACCAAGTTTGACAAACAACAGTTTGTTGAAATGTATTTATGAATTGTTTGTTTTCAACTGTTGTTATCAAATTGAGCGCATTGATGCAATGATGGATTATGTTTATAACCTAAACAGCTAATAATTCATTTTTAGTCTAGAAACAAAAATTGAAAAATGAAATTTTGTTGAGAAGTCTGCTTGGCCTCATGTTTTGCACATTATGTTTAGCACTTTAAAAAAACATATCACATGATAAAAGCTCAGCCAATGAGAAAACAGATGTTGGTTCAAAAATGAGAAAAAAAATGTAAAAAAAGCAAAAAAGCGACGACCTATAAAAAGAGATGCTATTGGTAGTAGGGCGTCATGTGATCAAGTCCCCGTAGGAGGGAATCACGGTGAAGCCGGCATGGGTCCAGTTGAGGGAATGAATCCGCTGTGAAGTCCGTGTACAGCATCTCGGAGTGATTGGTCCAGTGAGAATCAATCTCAGGGAGCAGACGAGCGGCGTGGCGATCGGTCCGGTGTTGCATTGCCGGACCGATTGCCACGCCGCTCGTCTGCTCCCTGAGATTGATTCTCACAGGACCGATCACTCTGGGATTGGTACACTGACTTCACAGCGGATTCATTCCCTCAACCGGACCCATGCCGGCTTCACCGTGATTCCCCCGATTGTGCCTCCACTTCGCAATCCTTGCACTGCCACCAACCCAGTCCTGAAGAAGATCCAGATTCAAGTGGATCGAAACGCCGTCAACCGTTCAGCGCGATCATAGGCGCTTCCTACAAAGTGATTTATGAACAATACAAATAGAAATGTACTCTTCAAGTCACCAGAAATCCTCTATCGTCATTTAATCACTGTATATATCTCTGCACCAGTCACTTCGCGCCATCCTCGCTGATCACATTGTCACTTGCGCCGCTACCATGTTCTTCACTCATGCACACCTAGCACCAAGTACAATTTTAGTTGCCATCCATTGTTTTAATTGCTTAAGTGCAGTGCTGTCACAACTGCCAATTGCCTTGTTTTCCTTCCTTTACTTATATTCCTACATAAAATGATGTCATGAGCATGTGTAATAACCAATGAGTCTCCTTACTTCCTTTTGATAATGTTGGATACATATCATTTCTAATTGCCTTTGAATAATACCAGTTGGGATATTATATGTTTGTATATCATACTTTCTACCCCAATCCCAACACGGTTGACGGGTGTTTGCTCCTGTTGTACATACAAGAATGGAGTCTGTGTGGGGCAGGGAAGGTCTTGTGTCTGTCTTCTCATCTTATTCCCTCCGTATTCCCATCTCATTGTCCCTTTCGGGTGGCGGCAAATTTTATTGGGCTTCTGCTGTCTCCTTAAGGTCTGATGCCCTCATGTCATCTAGTAATCTCCCCCATGCTCTTGCAGTTTCTAGGTTCCCTATGCCTTGGTTTGCCTCTCTCAGCAAGATTCTATTTCCTGTATCTGCCCATTTCTGCAGCTCTCGTTTCCAGGTGTCTATTCTTGGCCCCCTCATAGCCTTTTAATTCTTTGCGATTTCTCTCTTCACTAAGACATATGCTAGGTCCTGAACCCTCCCAGTGACCTTTGTCTTGGCTGTGTGGTGGAACCAGCTTAGTATGCAGTGTCCTGGTGTATGTGGTACCTCTTTGTCTATAGTACTTTCAACTACATTTAGCACCTTCTCCTAGAAGGAGGTGCTTTAAGGTACCTTAAGGGTACGCTCAACAATGTTTTCCCAGTCCTTTTCTGTAATTGGCACCCCTAAATCCTCTTCCCACTGTGCCCTCAAGCGTTCCATAGGTTTCTGGACATCTTGTCTGATTGCTCTATAGATGCAGGAGACAGTCTTTATCCTGCCTGCCGACAGGACATGTACCTGCAACAGTCCAGTGATCTGGATTCTGTCGTTCCCGTGGCCCACTGTTTCTTGAACAGCGTAGTGAGAGCTCTATGCAGCAGGAAGCGTCCCTCTGGGAGGTCAACTCCTCTCGGAATTCCTCAAATGGGAGCATCTGGGATTTACTAAAGAGGTCCCCAATTACTGTCGCCCCTGCTTCCTTCCAGTTGTCTAGTCCAGCCCAATTCACTCTGTGCGGTAAATATAGGAGCATTTCTATGGATATGTCTGGGGAGTAGGGGACTCCGCATCCAGCTTGCTGGAGCCATCTTGTCCAGCATTGCGTTATTTTTTCTTCTTCCGTTCCCCTGTGCGGTCTCTGCTTGAATCTGAGCAGGATTCTCGCTAGAACTGTGACCTCTTGGGCGAATGGGGACTGTGCCCTTTCCGGGTTTATACTGTCCACCAGCCATCTCACAAGCCATTGGAGCTGTGCTGCAAGGTAATGTGCCTCAAGGTCCGGGACTGCTAGCCCATCCTCCCCGCCCCCCGACCCCGGTCATTGTGGAGCGTTGCAGCGTGGCCAGGGATACTCGCTGGAGGCCTGCTCCCCAGAGAAATGTTTTTACTTGTGAGGTCAGATCCCGAAATGCCGTGCCCGGGACTTATATCGGGAGTGACCCAAATATATAAAGCAGACGCTGTAATGCCACCATTTTCAGTAGGGCCATCCTGCCTGCCACTGATAGTGGGAACGAGCCCCAAAAGTCCATGGAAGAGCGTAGGGATCTTATTCCCTTGCCTACATTGCCCTCCACTAAGTCTGCAATTCTGTGGTAAATTGTCACCTCCAAGTATTCTTGGCAGGTGGGTTCCCATTGTAGAGTTTCCAGTCCCGCCGGTGGGCGTCTATCCGGTGTCGTGGGGAATAGCTTAGATTTTTGCCAATTCACCCTCAGTCCTGAGAGATGGCCGAATTCATCTAACATGCCTTTGCCACCCTCTAGGTCCCTTTCTGTGTCCTGGAGAAAAAGGAGCAGGTCGCCCGCGTACAGTGCAATGCGGTGGTGGGTTTCTTTAATCGTCAGCCCAATGTAGTCCCACCCCGTCCTGGCGCGGCATGCTAGTGGCTCCATGGCTAGGGCGAACAAGAGTGGGGACAGTGGGCATCCCTGCCTTGTTCCTCTCTCTACTCTTTGGCTTTTAGAGATGACTTTCCCCGTACGCGCCCTGGCTCTTGGGTCTGTATACAGTAGCTTCACCCACCCCACAAAGCCCTCGCATAGGCCCATCTCTTCCAGGACTCAGTATAGGTACTGCCACTCAAGGCTATCAAACCCTTTCTCAATGTCTACTGCAAATACTGCAACGTCATCTTTGGAATAATCCTCAGCCCCCAATATAGCCATGAGACGTCTGATATTAATGGCAGTGTTACGGTGTAGGATGAAACCCGCTTGGTCTACATGTACCAGTTGGGACATATGAGTTAACAATCTGTTCGTTATTATCTTGTTCAATATTTTATAATCCATGTTCAGCATGGACAGCGGCCTGTAAACTGTTCTGTCGTGGGCTGGCTTTCGGAGTTTGAGGATAGGTACTATTAGGGCTTCTCTAGTGGTGGTCAGTAGCGTTTGTAGTTCTCTTGCCGTTTCATAGATCAAGATCAACCTAGGGGCTAGTTCCGTCACATATGTCAAGTAGAATTCGGCAGGCAACCCATACAATCTCTGGCGTTTTATTGTGTGCCATATGTTTTATGGCAGCTTTCGCCTCCTGTAAGGAAATGTCCTTCCCCAGGTCCTCTGCTTCCTCTGGTTCTAGCCGGGGCAGTCTCAACCCTTCTAGATACTCTCCTATTGTTTCATCTCTACACCAGGAGGCACTACGATATAATCTCGTGTAGTATTGTGCAAAGATGTCATTGATCCCTTCCTGAGTGTATTGTCTGTTCCCATCGTCTTCCATTTCCACTATTGGGGACCCCCCTTTATTTGGGTTGGCCAGCCACGACAGTAAAGAGCCCGATTTGTCTCGTTCCGTGTGTATGCGGTCTAGATATTGCTTATAATCAAAGCTCTGTAACCTCTCTGTCTGGCGCGCTACTGCCTCTCGCACTTCTAGGAGTTCCTCCAGCAATTCTGGGTGTCCCGTTCATCTCTGTTCCAACTCCCTAAGCTCATTTTCAGCTGTAAGAACTTCTGCTGTTAGTGTGCATCTAACTCTTGTTGTCTCAGCTATGCAATGGCCTCGTATCGCTATCTTGAAGGCTTGCCATCCCTCATTCTCTTGATAGTATTGTGTGATCTTTTCTCAGAATCCTTCTTTACAAACCTTGTCTTCCAGCGCCTCAGGGTGCAGTTTCCAGGTAGGGATGACTGGGTTAAGGCTTGCCCAGCCAAGGACCAGTAGTGCGGGATTGTGGTCGGATATCGTCCTAGCCAAGTATTCGGCTGTGCTTACCTGTCCGTGTATGTCTGGTGTGCATAGAAATGTGGCTTTTCGCATGTACGTCATGCGTCGCTGAAAAAAATGAGTAATCCTTGTCAGAGGGATGTAGGGTCCTCCAAGAGTCTACCAGCCCCCTATGTCCCTGCCAGTCTCCAAACGCCTGCGCATGTTGGGTAGTTGGGGAATCTTGTAACGGAGGGTGCGACCTATCCATAGTGGTGTCTGCTACAGCAGTGAAGTCTCTACCTATGAGCACTGCAGACATGAGGTATGGGAATAGTCATCTGGACAATCGTGTCAGGAACTGTGCTTGGTCTGCGTTTGGGGCATAAATACTTAGGATGCTCACCTCCCTACCTCCAGTGTCCCTCGTATTGCAACATATCTGCCCTGAGGGGCGATCAACGTGTCTTGTTACCTGAAAAGGCACTCCGGCCCACACCCAAATCATTACTCTCCTAGCATAGGCCAAGTATATAGTGTAAAATGCCAGTCACCGCCCACGCTTCTGCAGGGCTTGACCCTCTTTGACTGGGAGATGGGTCTCTTGATGGAGTGCAATTTGCACTTCCCGTCTGTTGAGATCGGAAAATACTTGATACCATTTGACCATAGGGTGCATATCCCGTATGTTCCAGGTTAAGCACTTATACTATATAACATTTGCCATGTATATTTTCCTTCTTAGCCTTCTCCCCTCCCCTCCACATCCCTTCATATTCTCCTCGTATGTCGGTCGTTTCAACCCATTTCTGGTGGTGTGAACCTGTGATGCGACTCGTGGTACCCCAACCTGTGAACAAACAACATAACATGTCCCCCAACGCCCCTTCCCCAGGACAAGCAGGTGGTTTCCCATCGCTCGTAAGGGGGTGAGTCAGTTGGCGCTTCAGGCGCATCCGCCCGCCAGCACGCCGCTCAGCTTGTTTACTGCATCCACTGTAAATTAGCCTTCTCTCAGTGTAATTAAGTTCACCTGTGTACCCTAGTGTCCGGTTTCTTCTTTCCAACTCTCTCGCACCCCCCTCCCCCTCCCCCACCCCCCAGCCCCCCCACCTGCACCTTCAGATGATCTCATCGGCCATTCCTGGTGTCAAGATGGGGAGCTCACAGCTCGGAGCCTCAGAAATATTTGAGTACTGTTACGAGCTCAAGTCTGCTCCCGATCCGCCGGCCTCTGGATTGTCTCAGTCTGTTTTTTTCCCGCTGATCAATGCCACTACTTGCATTGCATTTCACCGCTCCATCTGTGTCTCTACTTGTGTTGGTGCCATTGTGCCTCTTTTGGGTCCCCTGCTGCGAGATCTTCTGCTCTGGCCCCCCCGGCATCTTTGGTCTCTAGGTGGTGACACTCCGTGGTGTTGTTCCAGCCAGCTCCATGCTTCCTGTGAGGTGGTGAAAAACTCCTTCCTGCCTGGGGTGAACACCTGCAGTTTGGCCGGGTACTGCATGGCGTATTTATAGCCCAGTTGACGGAGTTTTACCTTGACAGTCTGGAAGGAACTTCTTTGCTGTTGTAGTTCTCTGGAGAAGTCTGGGAAAATTCGCACCACCACGTTGTTGACTCTAATTTCTCCTTGTCGACGGGCCTGTGCCAGTATGTGGTCTCTATCTCGATAGTGTAGCAACCTTGCTATCACCGGCAGTGGTGGAGCTCCCAGGGCAGGTGGTCTCCCCGGAACTCGGTGGGCTCTCTCAAGAGCATAGAAAGGTGAGAGTCCCTCTGGTGCCACAGTCGGGCGGAGCCACTCCTCCAGATATCTCACCATGTCTGTTCCTTCTGTTTTCTCGGGTAGACCAGTCACCCTAATATTACTTTTTTTTAGCGGTTTTCTGCATCTTTCGCCCAGAGTCCTAGTACTCGCACCTTTGTTTCCAGCACGGTGTGTTGTGCCTTCCTTTCTGTGAGTGCCGGACCGGATTTCGAGATTTGGCATTAATTTGTTGCGACTCTTTCTGATAGACGCCTCTGGTCGTCTCGCAGTAGGCCCAAATCTACCCCAGATCTACCCCAATCCAGTCGATTTTGGTCTCCAGCCTCTCACTAGAGGCATTTATGGCCTGTAGAATATCTTGCAAGGTCAGGTTTTCTTGGGTGTCCTTCGAGGAGGTGTGCATTTCATTCTCTTCAGGGTGGGTGTCAGTCTGCACATCCTCCTTTTCCTTTCTCTTGGTCTGCTTTCCCATCTTCTTTCCCCTATGCCTCTAGTTGCTGTGCCTTTCACCAATGGGTAGCTTTCCCGTTTCTCTTCAGGGGAGCACCCAGTATCGTACTATCTTTGTTTCAGTTTCACCGCTTGTCCCCAACGCTTCAGGATGTTGGGTGGGTATTGTTGGTTCTCGTGGTTCATTTGATCAGTCTTCAAGCACAGTCTTGTTGCTGAGGGGGTGCAATAGTCTCTAGAGATGCAGGGGAAGCATAAGCAACCATTCATTTTAGGGATGCAAGGGAAGCCCCTGCAGCATTAGTTGCCTTTCATAGTTCGGATTCTGCTCCCTTTGCGTCATCAGGCGCTGTCGTAGTTCTGGTACTAGGTGGTTCCCCAGTCGACATTAATGCTACACTCATTGGGCCTCAGCCCGGGAAGCTTGGTCTTTTCCCTCCTAAGTCCCTTGGTTGGGGGAGGACCCGTGTCTGTGGGGGGTCAAGATGGGGGAAGAGGGCTCGATCTGCTCTCAGTATCTCCTATGCTTGCCGCAGCTGGCTGCCCCTATCGCGCTCCTTCCTCCCGGGCCTTCCTGCACTCAGCCCTCCACGCTGTGGTCTTGTCCCCTGCTTACCATTCTGTTTCTTGTTGGTAGGGTGGATCTAGGCTGCCTCGCAGTGCCTCTTCAGTTTCAGGGCTCAGCGGGAGCAGTCGCCATGTTGCTGCAATCCTCGCTCCCGATGGGCGCTGCCATTTTGCCTGAGTGCTTTCCCCGCCGCACGGTCTTTCGTTTTCAGTTTTCCACGCAGACAATTTCTATTAGGGGGTTCCTGCCAGTTTGGGCTGTTGGGCTATCGTTTTGGCTCTTTGTATATCACTTGAGAGGTCAGGATGGTGCCAAACAGTGGCCGGCGGGACGGAGCTCGCAAGCTCTACCACTTACTCCATCAGCGTCCAACCCACGCCCTCAAATCTGTTACTCTTTTCGTGATCTACAGAGTCTAAAAGCTCTCCATTAGACTACCCTAAATGTTAATCTTGTGAAAATGTAAGTACTATCAACACATTCAGTTTCAACCGCTAAATCGCCCTCACGTTCTCTCCACCTCCAACATCCTCCCTCCTTCCCTCATGCTCTTTATCTACCCTCCCTCTCTTCCCCCCTCACTGCAAGTAACTCCAGATAACCTCTGGACACCACCGGTAAATGTATCGATATGGAAGCAGCAGCTGGCTGTGGTCTGGTTGCAGGAAATGTCAGCTGGAGAGGAGGCATGGACTCTTACTCATCTGGGACTCCACCAAAGACACTGCTTTTAATTTAAATCGTGTGAAGGGCTGAATGCTGCCAACACCAATACTGGTTTGTCCTCTTTCCATCCCTTAGCCCCCCATCCCCTACCGTTCTCTCTAATTCGGTCTCCCATTTTTCCACTCTCATTCCCTCCTCTCTCAACACACTGCATGAAAAGGGCACCCTGATTACGAAAGCTCTGCCTTACCAAAGACATAGCATGCTACACAAAAGCGGGTATCATGTCTGTAGATTAGAGTTCTTTACAAAGTTCAAAAGCACAGCAATCAATAACTTAATTCTCCGTATTTATTGACGTTATGCAACAGCAGAACTATTTGAGACTATACAAAATTGCACTGCTTCTCCTTGTTCTTTTCCCCCACCGTCTAATCAAAGTTGGTTACTCATCCTTAGAAGCACTACCGAACTCCAGCCTAATGTACGAAAGTGGCTATGGTTTGGGAGACTAACTAGTTTTAATCTGACTTCTCTCAATCTCCAAATTCAAAACCAGTGCACTATCTACATCTAATTCATTATGGCCAACTCTTAAACATGCAACCAACTCACATCTGATAAGTCATAATTAGGAATTCATCAAACATCCACAGCTTGCTAGAGCCACCTCACACAACATTGTTCCAACCTCATCTAGAAATAACCATTCTCAAACAGCATAAGCTTGACAGATCCAAGTAAGATCGGCACTAGACATCATATAATTCAGGAAGAGACAATATTCCAGAAAATGCTAAGTCCATCAGCACACTCACCGGTCCACATAAATCAGCATCAAGAAGATCTGCATACGCCCCTCTGCAGCATGAAGTATATGGTGCCTCTGGGCCAGGCTAGTGCAAGCGTCATGCTGTGTTTCTACATGGGATGGATGTCCCTGATTATTTACCAAAGGCATGCATCTTTATGGATGTAAAGGTATTTGTAGTGTGCAAACGTATTAAGGAAACCCTGTGACTGACGTATGCTAATTATATTAGCCAGCAGTGGTGTTTTGCTAATATTTTTAACTGGAACGGTTAAGAGATACTGGACTGTTGGGGAAAGGCAGAGAGACTGGAAGGTGAAGGTATAAATGGGTTAGGGGGACTAAGTTAACGTAATTTGTACATTTTAGCATTCCCAAAAGTAACTGATCGATTTCTCAGTGGGAAAGCAGGAAGTAAATTGAATGTTTGTGCTCGAATTTGGCCAGTTGGGGGAACTGCGAAGCGATGGTAGTTATTTAGTCTAAAATGCTCTATTGTGCTGCCTTCTATGAGCATCCCTCCCCTTTTTCCTCTTTGTACTAGATCCCCCACAAACAAGATGCACTCCTCAACTCACTCACACCGGTTCATAATTTTTTTAAATGTCCATGTAGCAATTTGCAAAGGTTTACCAAAGTATACCTGAAAAGCATACTCCTAGCAAGCTCATTAAGTCCATTTGTACATGAGCATACATGGTCAACACCAGCACTCAGTCATGCCCACCGGCTCCCGGTTCATGCCTAATAATTCTTCAAACATCTTTTAATATATACAGGCTTTGTTGCCGCTCTTGCTAATAACCAGTAAACCACTAGAGAATGCAAATGGACAGGTCGGTCACACCGGAAACACGATCTAAGGGTTTCATGGTGTATATACTTTGTAACTGTTTCGCTAACACTGGTTGAGACTTAGGCCAGAGGGCAAGAAAGTTGCTGAGGTAGTGTTGGGTACTTCAAGCTTGGGCTACAAATTGCATATGGTGGGGTCATTTATCACCTGATTGAGGCTTGGCTTTTAATAGGCGTAAGAACAATCAAGTCACATACAATACAGTATGTATTAAAAACTGCACAGGAGAGGTAGGCGGCTTTGAGACGGACTGGCAAATAAAATTAACTTGCTATTCAACCAAACAGGCAGCTCTTAATTGTCAATATGTTTTTAAGGGAAAGACTGTTCACTACTACCTTGCGGCAGAGTTACAACGACCCTCTAGATGGATCACCCGCTCCTACAAGAGGTAGGTCTTTACTCCGCGCAGGGAACTTCAGATTTATTCCAAGAGGCTTTCTTACCAAAAGTTACCTCCTTGCAGACACTTCGACAACTTCTTTTGCATTGCACATAATAGCTTTTGCAGGGCCTGAGCCATCTACTCGGAAACAACAGGCTATGCCCCAGGGAACCTACTTCACACACTGCGTGGCTTCAGGGAGAGCGTAACCCTCTCAATGTCAGTGGCTTGGTATGACTATCACAAAAGGAACAGGAGTAAGACCCATAAACCACGTCGGAACTGGGTAGTGTATGCATATAGAGAAACAATGTTCCAACAGGTATCACTTAGAAAGACAGTTAAACATGCATGCAAACTGTATTACAAAAGCAAGAAACAAGGAGCCTCAATGAAGGTGTTTGAAGGCTGTTAATCGCCAAAGTTACATCAAACGAAATTGCACAAGGGCATACAGTTAAAGCAGCACTGTACAGAAGGAATCTTGTGACAACCTAAAGGCACTTGGTGTGTAGTGATATATACAAGTGAAAGGTGACGACGCAAGTGGGCAGAGTGAACAGCGTGAACGGCGCAAGGTGAACAATGATGGCAATATATACAGGTAACAAATATCTATATTAACGATTATTTGTCATTTTCTTTCTCAATACAGGATTTGCGCCCAACAATTGCGCTGTAGTGTCGACGACGTTTCGACCCTCGTTACTTGGGGTCGTCTTCAGGACTGGGTTGTCAATTTGTAGGTGTGCTGCAGGGGAAGAAAGGGCGATGAGCGCAAGGGATGGGCTGGTGTGCGTCAAGAGTCAGGGGTGACAAGTGACTGTGAGACGGGCTAACAGGCGACGAGTGATTAGAAGGCGATGCTCCTGGCATGGGATCAGTGGGGGTGTCCGTTAGTGGTTCTTGACGTGAAGAGATATAAAAAAACCTCTCCGGCTGGTTCATTGATCTATCACTCCCACAGGTTAGTAATTCCGTCCCCGTACACGGCCCCCGACCTCCGCACAATGGCTGTTCATGCATGCTGTTGTCATACCCATAGCCGCCCGTGCACCGACTAATGCGGTCTATCTTACGGCTGATTACATCTTCTTGATCCCCCGCATGACTCCTTGCCCTGCTGATGCGGTCTATCTTATGGCTGATTTCCTCTTCTTGATCCCCCCGCATGACTCCTTGCCCTGCTGATCGGCTCCCTGTGCCAGCCCCCTAATGCTAGTTAGCCTAAATGCGCGCCACTTGCGTTCCCCGGCTATTCACACATGGCATTCCTTTATATATCTCTTCACGTCAAGAACCACTAACTAACCCCCACTGATCCCATGCCAGGATCATCACCTTCAAATCACTCATCGCCTGTTAGCCCGTCTCACAGTCACTGGTCACCCCTGACTCTTGACGCACACCAGCCCATCCCTTGCGCTCATCGCCCTTTCTTCCCCTGCAGCACACCTACAAATTGGCAACCCGGTCCTGAAGACGACCCCAAGTAACAAGGGTCGAAACGTCGTCGACACTACAGCGCAATTGTTGGGTGCAAATCCTGTATTGAGAAAGAAAATGACAAATAATGATTGTTAATATAGATATTTGTTACCTGTATATATTGTCATCATTGTTCACCTTGCGCCGTTCACGCTGTTCACTCTGCCCACTTGCGTCGTCACCTTTCACTTGTATATATCACTACACACCAAGTGCCTTCGGGTTGTCACAAGATTCCTTCTGTACAGTGCTGCTTTAACTGTATGCCCTTGTGCAATTTCGTTTGATGTAACTTTGGTGATTAACAGCCTTCAAACACCTTCATTGAGGCTCCTTGTTTCTTGCTTTTGTAATGCAGTTTGCATGCATGTTTAACTGTCTTTCTAAGTGATACCTGTTGGAACATTGTTTCTCTATATGCATTGGTATGACTATGGCATGTACTGTGTAGTTGATTACTTTCACGATGGGACGCTTATCCCCTTGACTAACTAGTTAAGGAACACAGAATTTCCACGGACAGATTCTGAGATATAAATGCCTCCTAGTAGCTCTTAAAGCAGTCGGAGGTAAACCATAAGCAGAAACAGCATTCCACCCTCTTATACACATGATGTTCCCTATAGGCACGAAAAGACAACTGTTCTACTGCCTAGTTAAAACTATCCAAAACAGACCCTACCTGGTTTTCAGATGACTACGAGCCCATAAGGAAACAGATGTCGGCGTACATTCACGCATAACATCCCACCCCCACAAAGTATCATGAAACTGCAGTTTTTAATTTATTCAGTACAACATCCTCCATAGGGCTTACCTGACCCCAGTGCGGTTAGGGAAAATAAGGCACAGGAAACACTACTTCCAACCCAAGAGAGAGCAGAAACATAAGCAATCTATAAATATCAAAACAGAGTAATTTCCAGTCAACAATTGCAATAGTGAGTATATCTCTGTATGTTACGTTATCACGCTTACTTCCTCCGATCGAGTACGATTCAGGAGGATCAATCCAATTCGTTCAAATTCAACTTATTCCAACCAATAAAATCAGGACCTCAAAATGAACTACTTGCTGAAATATTAATATAGGTAGACATTTTGTGAAATTATTTCTCGTTTAGATGGTAATGCAAGTAAAAAACGAATTCTATTAAATAGACTTACCAGAGGTAAAATCCACCACATAAGGTATGTCCAAAACGTTATTCCCTCGATTTTTGCGAGAACTCCACAAAGAAATAGTTACCTTCTCTCCGGGTCCTACATTTAAGTTGTCTAAGGGGATTTAACAGAAATAAATTCCACTTTATATACTAGACTTGTATTCAAATATTTTATGCATCAGAGATAGGGGTAACTGCTCTCCTCCTAACCTTTAGTATATCCGACACCACGTGTACGTGTTCTCCGGCCCGAATGCAGGTGAGGACTATGCCCGCTTGCTGCCTTATATCATACTTCAGGAATGAGAATCGAAACAGGACTAAGATGCCGTGTAAAACATAATGAGCGCCATCTTTGAGTAGTGAGATATATTCACCACACATTTAACTATTAAGTGGATCTCTAGATTATCGCAACAGAAGCCTCAACTATGTTTTAAAATAGTGGATGAAAAAATAACCTAGGATAAAAGGAAAGAACATCACAGAGAAGCGTGACTATTATTTAAATACCGTCTTAATTGATAGCCTTTACTCTGCACACAGGTTCATATAACCCATAATAATAATACGGGTTATCTACAGCTTGTTAAAGTAATCAGGCTATCGCAAAATTCTTTATAAATTACCTCCTTCTCTCATCTATTCTGTAATTAGAAACAAAATTATTAGATATTATGACAAAGAAATTCAGTCTCACTGGCACTTGGGTTGAGCAGCAGTAACTTAAAATAAGCCCAGATCATTATAATGCATAACAATCCTGTATGTGAGATTCTAACTGGCTGTATTCACCCAAAAAGTTTTTTACATCCATCAATTCTGCCTTTCATTACAGAGCATACTAGTGCTTACTTCATCTTGTCTTTATTATTTGTTTATTTCTGCTGGGGAAGCCTCATTCTATATCTAATTCAGAACATAATTAATTTTCCAAGAAATATTGCAATTCTCGATCGAAATGTAATCAGTCTTCAACCCCCCTAAGGCACATTATCCATTTGGCTTCATTCCTGCGCAGTTTAAGTTCCCGGTTGCCTCCCCGAGGATCTTTTGCAACATGTTCAATGCCAAATAAAGTAAATGTTTTATTGCTTCCTTGTTTCTCACAATTATTTACATGTTGGGGAATCGGATATCTGCCATTGTTCTGTTTTATGGCTCTCCAGTGCTCACTTATCCGAACTCTCAAAGGTCTTATTGTGCTACCCACATAGATTTATTGACAGACAAGAAATTTCGTGTTACAATTGATGTTGGTAAGTATCATGTATATCTGATTGGGAATGGTGCTAAATTCTCTGGTCTTGTCCTGTGCCCATCTGCACATTCCACAGTTCCCACATTTGAAGAACCCTTTCGACAACAGTGTTAGCCATTGCTCTTGTTGTGCTAATGGTGGGTAACTAGGGCTAAGCATGGACTCGAACGTCCTCCCTCTCAAATAATCTAGATATCCACGTAATAGTTAAATACGTGTGGTGAAAATATCTCACTATTCGAAGATGCCGCGCATTATGTTTTACGCGGCATCTTAGTCCGGTTTCGATTCTCATTCCGGAAGTACGATATGAAACGGCAAGCAGGCATACTCCTCAACTGTATTCGGGCCGGAGAACACATACACGGGTGTCGGATATACTAAAGGTAAGGAGGAGAGCAGTTACGCATATCTTAGATACATAGAATATTTGAATACAAGTCTAGTAGTAGTAGTAGAAAAGCTTTATTCAATTTCACAAAAATATGAAATCATAAAAGCAACAATTAATTCGTTAAATCATACAATCCCGTGAATTACAGATGAGAACAATAAATAAATCCATAAAAAGCTTTAAGAACAGATTAAACTTTTTCTTTTCCTCAAAATACTTTTTTAAAAAACGGTCATTATTCCAACACAGTATACATCATTTAAGGATTGTAGGAGCAATAGAGTCGGGCGACATTGACGCCATGAACCTTGTTTTTTTAAGAATGGTTTGATCCATCTGTTCCTTTCTACTGAATAAAATTTACAAAAACATATTACGTGCAGTGTAGATTAGTCTGATAGGTTGTCGCACGGGCATTTACAGAGCATTCTGGACCAATCGTTTACTTTAGGGAATGTAATTAGGCGAAAGAAATAGTCAAATCTAAATCTTGTCAGGATGTACCTATCATACCCCTCCTGACACCAGACCAAATAGGGTTAGATTGAGGCTGAGACCAGGGTGAGTTGATGTTGTAATACAGTTTTTAGGTCTCGCCTGTCGATGCGCATGCGCATCGAGCTTGCGAGCCTATTGCAGCTTAAACAACTTTTAACTAAGAAGCAAGGAATCGTGGCGATTCCTTGCAGTGCCCGTGACTTTTAAGCTCAATGCGCATGTGCATTGAGCTTAAAAGCGCGTGCACAGCCACAATCTCCCTCAGCCGCATTCCTCCGACACCTTTTGAAGTGAAGCTTAGCTTCACTTCAAAGGCCCCGGCTTCTTGACACCCACATGCCGCTCTCCCCGCTCCGCCCCCTCCCCTGCCCGCCGTGTGCATTTCTCCTCCACCCCCTCCCCACAGCAATGCCCTCCGTCTTGTTTGGCTTTGAAATTCTGGACACCCTACTTCAAAGCCCCAGGCACCCCATCTGCTGCCTTCCGCCTGGCATGTGTTTGGTGGATCCCAAAGGCGACGCTACACCGGGAGGGGAACTGAGGACACATCGCCGACCAGCCAGCATGCATTCTGAAATCTGAACCCCATTTTGAGCTCCTTAATAAGTTCAGGGTTGTCATTACCGCCTGCAGTACATGTATCGTCCCAACAATAGCACGCGTTGGGCCAGATCTGGTTTCCGCTTTTTTTTTACTGGAGCCTTGAGTAACGTTGCAGACCATTAGTGTATCGGCCTAGATTTGCAAGATTAATTGTCCAGATGTTTCCTAATGTCTTGTCCTTTCTTTCCCACATAATAAAAATCTCTCAGCACGTTTCACCCCCAGCACCCCGTCCCTTGCTCAGTAAAACCACAGTATATCGTTTGTATGCTGCACGTCGCTCCATCTCAAGATGTGGCGTGCTGCAGCCTTGCTTCTGCAAGATTAAAAGAACTCGCACAGGCAATATGACTCGCTATTTCTTTTACGAAATGAACTAAACAAAATACATCTCAGCCGCTAAATTGAAAACACGGACTTCATGCAAGTATTTATTTATTTGATAGTTTGTTATAGCGAAAACTTGACGGGTATCAGAGCGCTTTATACATTTGCAGAGAGCAGCGCAGTGATAACAATTAAGTCATGCAGTCACTCACCCTCAACCCCTCACTCACTCTCAACCCCTCACCCTCACTCACCCTCAACCCCTCACCCTCACCCTCACTCACCCTCACTCACCCTCACTCACCCTCAACCCCTCACCCTCACTCACCCTCACCCTCACCCTCACTCACCCTCACCCTCACCCTCACTCACCCTCAACCCCTCACCCTCACTCACCCTCACTCACCCTCACTCACCCTCAACCCCTCACCCTCACTCACCCTCACTCACCCTCACTCACCCTCACTCACCCTCAACCCCTCACCCTCACCCTCACTCACCCTCACCCTCAACCCCTCACCCTCACTCACCCTCACTCACCCTCACCCTCACTCACCCTCACCCTCACTCACCCTCACTCACCCTCAACCCCTCACCCTCACTCACCCTCAACCCCTCACTCACCCTCAACCCCTCACCCTCACTCACTCTCAACCCCTCACCCTCACTCACTCTCAACCCCTCACCCTCACCCTCACTCACCCTCACCCTCAACCCCTCACCCTCAACCCCTCACTCACCCTCACTCTCACTCATCCTCACTCACCCTCAACCCCTCACCCTCACCCTCACTCACCCTCACCCACCCTCAACCCCTCACCCTCATTTACCCTCAACCTCACTCACCCTCAACCCCTCACCCTCACTCACCCTCACCCTCACTCACCCTCACCCTCACTCACCCTCACCCTCACTCACCCTCACTCACCCTCACTCACACTCACCCTCACTCACCCTCACTCACCCTCACCCTCACTCACCCTCAACCCCTCACTCACCCTCATCACCCTCACTCACCCTCAACCTCATCCTCACCCTCACTCACCCTCAACCTCATCCTCACCCTCACTCACCCTCAACCCCTCACCCTCACTCACCCTCACTCACCCTCACCCTCACTCACCCTCACTCACCCTCAACCCCTCACCCTCACTCACCCTCACCCACCCTCAACCCCTCACCCTCACTCACCCTCACCCTCACTCACCCTCACCCACCCTCAACCCCTCACCCTCACTCACCCTCAACCCCTCACCCTCACTCACCCTCAACCCCTCACCCTCACTCACTCTCAACCCCTCACCCTCACCCTCACTCACCCTCAACCCCTCACCCTCAACCCCTCACTCACCCTCACTCTCACTCATCCTCACTCACCCTCAACCCCTCACCCTCACCCTCACTCACCCTCACCCACCCTCAACCCCTCACCCTAACTCACCCTCACCCTCACTCACCCTCAACCCCTCACCCTCATTTACCCTCAACCTCACTCACCCTCAACCCCTCACCCTCACTCACCCTCAACCCCTCACCCTCACTCACCCTCACTCACCCTCACCCTCACTCACACTCACCCTCACCCTCACTCACACTCACCCTCTCACCCTCTCACCCTCACTCACCCTCACCCTCACTCACCCTCACCCTCCCTCAACCCCTCACCCTCACTCACCCTCAACCCCTCACTCACCCTCAACCCCTCACTCACCCTCAACCCCTCACCCTCAACCCCTCACCCTCACTCACCCTCAACCCCTCACCCTCACTCACCCTCATCACCCTCAACCTCATCCTCACCCTCACTCACCCTCAACACCTCACCCTCAACACCTCACCCTCAACACCTCACCCTCACTCACCCTCAACACCTCACCCTCACCCTCACTCACCCTCAACACCTCACCCTCAACCCCTCACTCTCACTCACTCTCACTCACCCTCACTCACCCTCAACCCCTCACCCTCACTCACCCTCAACGCCTCACACTCAACACCTCACCCACCCTCACACTCACCCTCAACTCCTCACCCTCACTCACCCTCAACACCTTACCCTCACTCACCCTCAACACCTCACCCTCAACACCTCACCCTCACTCACCCTCACAACACATATTGTGTTACAATAGGTGTCACATTTGCGGAAGATAAAACTATTGGCATTGTTAAAAACAAAGCTATTAATTACGCTATTTTCAAAACAAGCACATACATAAAAAATGTGTCCTTTACAATACCAATAGCTCAAACTTTCATAATGCGAGACCTATTGCATTGCTGTGCTTCTCTCCCCTGCTGCACTCTCCTGCTCTCTAGATATGTGGCATAACGACCAGAGCTGCCATATAAGTCACGTAAATACAAAACATGTTGGATTCCAAATGCTATAGGTGTCACATTCGCGAAAGTTATATTATATTATATTGGCATTGTAAATGACAAAGCCATCAATTTAGCAATTTTAACAACCAACAAATAAATAATATATGTCATTTACTAGACCAATAACTACAACTTTTCTAATGCGAGACATATTGCATTCCAACCCCACTCATCCACGCAACCTCACTCATCCACGCAACGCCACTCACACACGCAACGCCACTCACACACGCAACGCCACTCACACACGCAACGCCACTCACACACGCAACGCCACTCACACACGCAACGCCACTCACACACGCAACGGCACTCACACACGCAACGCCACTCACACACGCAACGCCACTCACGCAACGCCACTCATCCACGCAACGCCACTCATCCACGCAACGCCACTCATCCACGCAACGCCACTCATCCACGCAACGCCACTCATCCACGCAACGCCACTCATCCAATTGCAAAACGAAAAAGGTCAAACTCTTCTATTGCGAGACCTATTGCATTTTCAATGCTTGTTTTATTTAGTTCCACTCCTAGCCTTAGTGTTTCAAGATGGTTCCAACAAAGTGACTTTAAATCTTTCCTCGTTATGTTCTGAAGGGAGTCTGGCTTGTGATAAAACTCTGGTCTCCCCAAGTCATTTGTAAAGTTGTGTATATAGCTCAACCATGGAATCTTAGCTGCTTGATCCAATCCCAAGGAATCTTTGATTATTTCTCTATTTAAAACTAAGTCAGGCGAGGTCCAGACTCTATGCCATAGCAGTAAAGGTTGCATGCTTATCAAATCGCTAATATAGCGGATGCCCAGTTCAGAATGACAATTAAAAACAGAAGTACTGGGGAGGAGCCGCGCCAGCGACCAAGATGGCCGCTTGAGCATCGGCTCCGCCGGCCGCCGCATCCTGACTTGCCATCCGGCACATACTCCTGAGCCCCATCCCCACCATTGTGTGGAGGACCAGCACCTGAGCCACTAGGTGAAATTCTGAACAATTTGAGCTTCGGCGACATAATAACGTCGTCTGCAATTTTGTGGCCTATTGGTGACGACGCCGGGACCCTGCGTGTGGCGCTGCCCGCTCTGTGGTTCGACAACATCGGCGAGTAGGACCGGAAGTGCTCGGTCGGAGCCCGACCTACTGACGCTGTGTCACATCTGGAGTGTCTTCGGGTCTCCCCCTACTTTAAGCTTCAACTGCGACCACCTGTTGGGACGGAACACCCCGCGATCGACTGGTTTTGATGCACGTTGGTGACAATATTGACTGGGCCTTGTTCGATCGGCGGAGGTGGTGTCTGAATCGGAGTTGAAAATGGCAGCAAGAGGGGACCCTGAAAAGCCACCGCCTAAAACATCTAGGACTACCAGACTGGTTCAGTCCAACAAACTGGACAAGTACAACTTTTCTAAGGGTTCCCCGGTCGATGAGAAGGGTGCTCCGGCGGGAGGTCAGGAGAGTGATCCCACCGGAGAGGACCCGACGAAGGACCTAATGGCGGCGATTACCGGGGTCCAGTCTTTCCTGGGTAAGATGGACACTAAATTGGACACTGTGTCAATCGAGGTGGGTCTCATAAGAGCGGATCTTACTAAAACCACGGAGAAGGTCAAGACGTTAGAGATCAAAACATCGAGCCTCATTGACGATGTGTCGGAGGTGCAGCGGGAGGTGAGAGACCTCAGGGCGGCTAGGACTCAATTTGACCGAAAGTTGGACTAGTATGAGGGACGAGCGAGGCGCAATAACATTTGCATTCTTGGAGTGCCGGAGAAGTCGGAGGGCCTAGCCCCGGATCTTTTTGTGGAGGATCTCATCCTCAAATATCTCAAGCCCAAGGGCCTAAGCAACTTCTTCACGGTGGAGCGGGCCCACAGGGTTCCTGGCGGCCACCCGAAGTCAGGGGCGCTTCTTCGTCCCATGATAGCACGGATTCAGAATTTCCGCGATCGGGACGCTATCCTGCAGGCAGCACGGTCCTCTGGACCGCTGGCATTTGAGAACGCTTCCTTACTGTTTTTTCCCGATTTCACTCAGTCGGTACACAAACAGCGGCAGAGTTTCATGGCAATTAAATGACGGCTGCGGGCTTCGGAAGTGAAGTACTCCATGTTGTTTCCGGCTCGTCTCCGGATCGAACACGAAGGAAAAACTTGGTTTTTTGACAATCCCGAGGCGGCAGTGGACTGGCTAGACCGAGTCCGGGGACCGGATTCAGAGGGAGGTGCCCGGGCGGAGAATGAGGAACAGTGACTTTTTATCCTGTGCTTGTGCCGACTTGACGTTGGTGGTGGCAGTGCTGGTTCGAATGGGGCGTTTTTATCCCCCCTTGATATTTTTGAAATCTAATTGCACAATTTTTGGCGGGGGGAATGTGATCGGGTTTGGGATTGTGGGGGATGGTGGCCTGTTGTAAGGTCCTCCTCCGTTTTTCTACGTTTAGATAATTGTAGTTAGTCTTGGGGAAGACAGGCACACTGCTAGTTGGGGATGTGCATATGTTGCATGCAGGGGTGCAGGGTGGGGGGTTGGGAGGTTGGGTTCTGGGTTTTTTTGTTTGTTGGTTTGTTTGTTGTATGTGGCCTGTGTCTGCTATGGGTGCCGCGGAATGCTTCAGAACGTTTGATAGATAAGTATGGCTTCCGCTAGATTGGGCTTTGGTTTTTCCGTCCTCAGTTGGAACGTGAATGGCTTGGGGGATAAGATTAAGCGTGCTACGGTGGGGCAACTAATTAGACGGCGCTCGCCAGATGTGGTATTGTTACAGGAGACCCACCTTCTGGGCAAGCGCTGTATGGCACTACATCGAGGGGGTTACAAACTGGTGGCTCACGCAGGTTTTACTTCTGGATCTAGGGGGGGTAGGGATACTGGTGACGAACTCCTTTCCGCTTACTATACAGGCGACATGGTCTGATAACGGGGCAGCTATGTCGGCATCTCGGGACTTTGGGAGGGTAGGACTGTTACATTTCTATCTATCTATGTCCCCCCCGCACTGCAGGTGGATACCTTTCGTGATCTGAGCAGGGTGTTTCTTACATTGCCCATCGTAAATGTGGTACTAGGAGGAGACTTTAATGCTGTGATGGATGGTGAGCTTGCCAGGCATCCCTCCTGTGTGTTGTTGCCCTCCCGTAGGTGGCTGGCGGATTTTGTCTCCGCAACTGGTTTGGTTGACGGGTGGAGACTTCGACACCCCGGTGACTCGGAATACACGCATGTATCCGCGGCACATCACTCTTTCTCAAGGATTGACCATGTATTGGTGCCGGCGTCCCAGGCGATGTTTATTCAGGAAGTGTGTCATTTCGCAAGGGGAGTGTCCGATCATTCGCCGAACTGGCTTCAACTAAAAATGGGACTAGGTGATGTGGCTAGGGTGGCCCCCATTGGCGCATGGCGCTTGAGAGACCCCACTATTAAGAAGGAACTGGTGCGTGTCACTGATCGTTATTTCCAGGAGAACGCGGGGACGGTCGATTCGGGATGCTCCCTCTGGGAGGCCTATAAAACTGTTGTTAGGGGGGAGGCGCTCTCCCTAATCTCCGGGCAGAAGAAGAAGAGCAGGGCGGAGAGACAGGATTGAGGTGGCGTTGTTAGCCTTGGAGAGGGAGGTGTCCTCTGATGGGGACCCGGGGGCGGGGCACCGCCTCGGGCTTCTCAGGGATGAATATAAGAACCTGGCGCGTGATAGGGCGAAGGTGCAGCATGCTAACACCCAGAGCAGAATTTACGAACACGGCGATAAGGCCGGAAAACTGATAGCGTGGTTGGAGATCACGGGCTCAGGTGCCACGACGGATCCACAGATTATAGTGGACGAATTTGCCCGGTATGAGGAGGTTTACACATCGATCGGGGACTATACTGTGGAAGATAACGCAGAGGTCATACGGGATATTCCGATGCCCGTCCTGTCCGCTGAGCATAGGGAGTTTCTGGACTCCGCCCTTACGAATGACGAGGTGGCGGCGGCCATCAGGGGGGTTCATTCCGGGAAGGCCTCTGGCCCGAACGGTCTCCCCATAGAATTGTATACACTGCACGCCGACCGACTGGCTCCATTCTTGAAAGAGATGTATGTCGAGAGTAGAGACAATGGTATATTGCCCTATGACCAGCGCATCGCGAATATTTTGGTAATTTATAAGGAGGGTAAGCCTCGATTGGAATGCTCCTCATATCGACCGATTTCCCTTTTGATTGTGGAACCTAAGGTACTGGCCAAGTTGCTTGCTGCCCGATTCGTGAAGGTTGTTACGACGCTGGTGCATCCGGATCAGTCTGGTTTCATGCCGCGCCGGAATACTGCCCTAAATCTCCGTCGACTTCATGGAGTAGTGGCGGGAGCGTCCCGCATTCACGAACCGGCAGTGCTTTTGTCGTTGGACGCCACTATAGCCTTTGATAGGGTAGAGTGGACTTACCTTTTCGCGGTGTTGGAGAAGCTGGGGTTTGGTCCCGAATTTATTCGTTGGATTAGTCTTCTTTATTCTGCTACGTTGGCTCGAGTGGTCATTAATAACCATAAGTCCCGGGATTTCCCGTTGGGGAGGGGCACCCGTCAGGGTTGTTCCCTCTCACCACTCTTGTTCGCCTTGGCCCTGGAGCCGCTCGCGGCTTGGGTACGGTGGGACAGATCAATTAAAGGGCTGTGATGGACATCGAATTTCGCTCTATGCGGATGACATTCTTATGTATTTAACCTCCCCCCGACATTCCTTGATTGTTTTCCTGGACATCTTGGCAATTTATGGGAGGTACTCGGGCTTTGCCATTAATTGGGCCAAGTCAGTCCTCTTCGTGTTGAGCGGTGATCCGCCTAGGGTACCAGCGAACTATCCAGTGAAGGTAGAACTAGTGAGCTTTCGCTACCTAGGAATCCAAATATCGAAGGATCCTAAAGTGAGGTTTAGTGCGAACCTGGGACTCCCCTTGGCCAGACTGCGTTGCAATGTGGCAAGATGGAGGGAGTTACCACTCTCTTTGTTAGGTCTGGTGGTTCTATTTAAGATGATGGCTCTACCACGTTTTTTGTACGCTTTACAGAATTCCTTCGATCCAGTACCCCCCTCATACTTCAACGAGATTGAATCTTTGCAGCGCCGACTTCCCTGGGGAGGGAAACCACTGATTGCGCTATCTAAGTTGATGCTACCCTGGTACGACGGAGGGATTGGTTTGCCTAATATTAGGAAATACTACTGGGCTTCCCAACTAGCTCCTATTAACCACGCAATTTACGGCTCGCCGGTTGACCCGGGGTTTGCTATGGATCGTGGCCAGATACCGGGGGGTGAATACACTAGGGTTTTGTACGCTAGACGTGGCAGGTTTCCTCTGGTGGGTCCGACGTCAGGGGCGACGCGAGTGTGGCATGAGGCTAATCGTGCTCTTAAATGGGAGGGTAGAATAACAATGGCCACGCCTTTGTGGAACTTGGAGGGACTAGGTGGTTTGTGGAAATCGAAGGGTTTCGATCGCTGGGATCTAATCGGAATTTCGCAGGTGCGAGACTTGTGGGGCAAGGATGGGATTGTAACATTCGAGGAACTGCAGGTCAGGCACCAGTTACATGAGAGCGAGGGGTACCGTTACCTACAGATTAGGCATGCGCTGGTGGCGGCTATTCCTCGTGATGTGAAGCCACCGGTAGCCTCCCCGCTAGAGGACCGGCTGTTGGATGGGTACCTCCCTACCAAGGCGATTTCCCTGGTTTATAGGAAGCTGGTCAACCATACGGAGGATCCCCTAGTGAAACTTGGGGAACAATGGGTTGCTGATGGCTTGGTCCTGGATGAAGAAGATTGGGGGGGAGGCTGTGTCTTCCCCTCGTGTAGTAGCGGTCCCTATGAGACTACGACTGGTGCAGCTTAGGATTCTTCATAGATCCTACACCACGGGCCCCAGGTTGTTGCGGATGGGGCTGGCTACGAATGCAGATTGTCGCAGAGGGTGTGGGATGACTGGAACGTTTATGCATATCTTGTGGGAGTGCGCGGAGGTTCGTGACTATTGGATTAAGATACATGAGAAAATGAGTGAGGTGTAGGCCGTACAGATTGCATTGGAAGCACGCCGTTGCCTGCTCAATGTTTGGGAACCTTCTGACCTCCGAGCCATGGTAAACTGTGGGTCACTCTTGCATGCATGATTGCCAAGCGTAATATTGCACAACTATGGGGCGCTAGTCGAGCTTCTCAGCTTGGGAAATGGATGGAGGACCTTGACTGGTGCATGTTCCGGGAGAGGTCTGTGTATGTGGCCAGGGGGAAACCCCGCAAGTGGGGGAAGAACTGGGATGTTTGGAATGCTTACTGTGGAGACATCTGTGCACCACCGGATTTAGATCCTGTCCGTGAGGAACTGGATGTCGCTTGAGCCCACTGCACATACTCCTTTATATTTTTTGTAATGAAGGAAGTCTATATTCTCCGCTTATTGTTTGCAGATACCCATGGCACACTGGTAAAAGATTAAAAAAAAACAAAAACAGAAGTACTTTGAGGAATAGCTAAAATAAATCTTAAAAAAGCATTTTCTACCTTTTGAATGATGAGGTGTCATAGGCTCCCCAAACACCTGCTCCATAGATAGCTGTGCTTATACACTAAGGGCCAGATGTAGGTATCCAAATACCGGTCGGTAACGGCCGAAAATACCGATTTTCGGCCGTTACCGACCCGTATTTGGATACTGAGATGTGGGGCCACCTAAAATACAGATTCGGTAATTTTACAGAATTGGTAATTTTGTTGTGCTCTTGCCATTAAGATGGCATCGTCGGCATACAGGAGCGATACTATTTGGTTATGGTTAACCTGGGGTGAGTCTCGTACTCTAGCCACCAGTTCTTTTTCCAAATCGTTGGTATATAAAGTAAAAAGAAAAGGGGCAAGTACGCAGCCTTGTCTGACTCCTCTCCTCACATGAAAACGCTTGGTGCATTCATCTTTTAAACCGAATCTCACCTTGGCTGTAGCACCTGCATAGAGTTGTCTTAAAAATAATATAAGTGCCTCATCCACCTTTAAATCTGATAAAATCTGCCATAATCGCCTATGGATTACGCAGTCAAAAGCAGCGATTAAGTCGACAAATGCTGCGTATAATTTGCCTCCCTTGGCCTGAATATATTTTCCATGTAAAATGGAAAATTTTAGCACCTGCTCTACTGTGCCCCGTCCCTCCCTAAACCTGTATTGTACTGGGCTTAATACGTTAGTATCTTCCACCCATTGTTGGAGGGCATTCAAAATAACCCTGCCTGTGACTTTCATAAAGGAATCCAGCAGGGATATTGGGCGATAACATGAGGGATTATCCCGGTCCCCTTTTTGGGTCTCGCTGGCAATGCATCCGCAAGCGGATGCATGTGTCCAGCTGGAGACGTATAGCGATCAGTCTGGGGGGAAGGAGGACAAGAGGGTGTACGAGCTTTTTTAGCCTGGATTCGTGTGCGCGAACGCGCACGTCGCCTCCGTCCACGCGTGCGCACACAGTCAGACACCACACGCGCGCTGCTTACTTTCACTTTACATCCCCCCACCAGTCATCGGATCTTTTTACACACGCATGCATGCATGCATACATACACACAGACACACGCGCACACACAGGCACAAACACACACACACACACACAGACACACACACACACACACAGACACACACACAGACAGACACACACACAGACAGACACACTCGCGCACACACAGACAGACACACTCGCGCACGCACACACACACACGCGCGCGCGCGCACACACACATGTTCCCCCCCCCCTCCCTCACACCCCACTCACAGAGTTCTTTTCGTGTGTCCCTCTCTCCTTCGGCAGGCAGCGGCAGGCAGCGGGTCATCCTCAGCAGCAGGCGGGGCTCTCCACGAGCACGGGAGCCCCGCTAGCTGACACGCAAATCTTCCGGCAATCTTCCGGCTGACGGGCACAGGAGCGCTTCAGCACAGGAGCGCGGGGTAGGCTCCCGTCTGCTTCCTGTCTTTTTTGCGGCCCCGCCCCCGTCCCAACACAGGTTGCCTGGCTTCCTGTACAAGCCGGGCTGCGGCGGTGAGTTTTTAGCTCGAGACAAACCATGCTGCAATTAACGTTATACTTTGCAAAGTGTTTTTTAAGTTTTTACAGAAATCCATCTGAGCGATATCTTATTACTTGCGAAATGTTTTGATCTGCGCACTTCAAAGGTATGACTGTGCGCGTCACGGATTAATCTTTTGCTTCGGTGGCTCGTGCGCGGTGCCGTTGGAAGTGGCTGTTAGCGGCATTGTTCTTTCATTGAATGCTGGCCTAGGAGATTTTGGAATTCATATAAAAAATACCCCCGAGGTGTGTGCTTGGGTCCCTGGTTAGCTTCTTACGGCCCTTCAGATCTGTTGTGTCCACCGATTGCTCGCCTGCCGGAGGCTGCGGCTCAAGGGGACGGTCACCTCTTCCACCCCGGGCAGGGTCTGCTGTCTGCGCCCCCAGCCTTGGCACCGAGGAGGGGCTCCTTTTTGTTCACTCTCTGATATGACTGCCGCTTTCAATCCAGAGGAGAGTACCCTTCCCGCAGCTGTTACACGGAGCCTCTTGCCACCAGATTGTCAGGTGTTTTTATCCTAGCTGGCTGTTAGTAAATAAACGGGGTGCTGTTCATGGCACACCCGTGTGCGCCCTCACTGTCTGATCGTGTGCAGGAGGGAGGGGTGGAGGCTGCCACAATACATATGCTAGTCTCCTTTCATTGATGCGGACGCTGGCTGGTCCTTTCTATGCCTGCTTTTGGTTTTGGTTATGCGTGGATCTGATAAACGGAAATGCTGTCCTATTGTTGCATGTTTAACGATATTGACAGCTTGGCGTTGCTCGGTAAGAGAGCCCCATTGATGGCGAGGGGGTGAGATATGCATGTCATCGCTCGGAGTCTCTAGCGCCTATGAAGCCAGGAAGCTCACGGAGTGCAGATAGCGCTCCCGATGGACCCTGGCTCTGCCCTTCCCCGCCCAGTAAGCGCAGGATGCTGGGCGCAGCCCTGGAGGAGGGGAGGTGGAGGGTGGGGTTAGCAGGCAGCAGTATTTCTGGGCTCGTCGCATCTCATTGTTTTGGCAGCGACTGCTGCGGAGGAATGCCCGGTTCCTGCTCGGAGAGTGCCCCTTCCTGTGTCCGGGGTGCTGATGGCGGACGGATCACGTGAAGCATAGACGAGGATTGTTCTTGGCGGGGAGCTGCTTCGTCCCCGGCCTTCTCTGCAGCAGGAGCCGCCCTGACCAAGTGGCGTACCAGCCAGCGCCTGCACTTGTTGAGTATGCTCCCCGAGTGGCTGGGCATGCCCTGAAGGTGATTAGTCGAATCCGACCCCTATGCTTGTGCCATCAGAGGGCTCGCTTCCCTCGGTGAAAGGACGTGAGATGTGCCTGCTGGCATGGAACAGTACATTGTGATGGTACTTGGGCGGCTCTATCTTTTGTTTAGCGATGCATTTCTCCTTTCTGATCAGGCAGTGTGAGGAGGCACGTCGTACTCGGTGAATGATCTGCTGTTGCCTAAATGTGTCTGGCAGGGGGGTTTGCAGTAGTCCGCTGCGGTCTGTGATGTCTTAAGCGGTGATGCTTTGCTGGCGAGTGAAGGGGACATGCCATGTCACCTAGGTTCTGTAACACGGTAATCAGTGCATGTAAACCGTTTCTGAAATGAGGATGCAGAAACAGCACCTCAAGAATACTTGTACGAAACATTGGCCCGTGTCAGTGTCCTTGTCCTGTTTACAATGCACTTGAAGCTGGCCCTGTGTAATGCTGTTAGCTTTCCTCCCCACGTCCCCTCACCCTTTTGGAAATTCCTTTTTAGTTTATACCACGAATTAACATTGCTGCCCACCTACCACCAGGTGTCATGCTAAATCCTGCGTATTTTGTTTTTGCTACCCATGTTTGTTTTTATTGTTGGACTATTTTCGGTCCGTAAAAACATCTATCTTCTCCCAGTTTTTATTCTTGACGTAGGGGTATGTTTTGCGATTAGGAACCGTTCATAAATGTATTTGTGCCGAATGTTGTAATTTTTGGGTTATTGCGTAACTTTTTTTAAATTAACTTTTCATTGAAGAAACAGATACGTTGCATTCCCCACATTACCAATGAACAATCCCACAACAAGGTTATGTCATTGACTTTATAACACAGCCTATTCGCCACGGTTTACTGTGCCTGCATCAGCGCTCCCCATTTCTCTTTAGGTCGAGCGTAGCGAAGGGACCTCTAGTATACTTTAACGTTACTGGTGCTTGTGTAAAGCGCTCTGATACTCTATACCTTTGAGTCAAGTTTGCGCTATATAAAACGCTAAAAAATAACACCAACATTTCCATGAGACCTGTCCCGGTGTGTGCATTATCATGCAGTTAAGGTATAGAAGATGCATGCACAGTACCGCTGTCTGTCGCATGGTTTTCTCTTGTCCATCTTCCCGTTTTGAAATCCGTACCACCTTCTTCATTGCGCTTTCCATAATTACACCTGACTAGGGTTGCCACCTGACCGATTTTTTTTGTATTTTTTTTTTTTTACTGACTCCGCAGGTATTTTAATGTCCCAGATAGTACAAAAATTAGCATGTACATATCAAATTTATTTCTATCTATCATTAAAATTTGATACTTTTGTACAAGCCATATTTTATATGTTCCTTTTTATACAAACAAAACTTAACTACTGCATAAATAAAAAGACATTGCCATTTACAATACTAAAAGCTCAAACTTTCCTAATGCGAGACCTATTGCATTGCAAATGCTTGTTTAAATATAGGGATAATTACCGACTCGGACCAGGTTTTAATGAAGCCCTTCTCGCAACTAGCTTCAAGAACTTGGGTTAATAGTGGGGACCAGAGTTCGACCGAGTATTTGAATAAGTCGATTGGGGTACCATCGGGGCCCTGCGCTTTACCTCCCTTACTTTGTTTTATGGCTTCAAGTACTTCTTCGTTACTGATGTTAATTTTAATTTGCACACATTTTCCTGGTCCCTCCTGGGTTACGGTCCTCGTATCTGCAATTTTATCTATCCCCCAGGATTGTATACTTCTGAGAGGAAGTCTATCCATAGATCTTCTGATATAGCCACCTCGATCCTTGCGCCGTCCCCCGTGCTATAGAACGGTGCATTGAGAGCTCCCCAGAAGAGTGAGCTGTCCCTCTTTAATGAGGCATCGTATAAATTGGTCCAGGCCTAATCTTTGATTTTCCGCTTACATCTCTTTCTTGATAAATTGTACTCCTTCCTGCACCTCCTGACTTCTTCAGGATCCCTCCTCAAACTTTTTAATTGGGAGTGGGCCTTTGTACAATTAGAGTCAAACCAACCGTTTTTGTTGGGTTTAAAAACTCTATTCAGGCGCTGCAGGTTTTTGTGGATTATCCTTGAAATGTCGACAAAGGAACCCAGCATGTCTGTATTTGATACCTCCTCCTGCAGGCATTTTAAGATTGGAGTGATTGCTTCCATAATTATTTTCTTATTAGTGACCTCAGGGTTGCTCTTGGCCCATCAAAGGGAATATCCATTTAGTCTATCCAAAACGCACCCTTGAGTCCAGGCTAGGCTCTCTACCAGCGAACTTGCCTTTTTATGGGGGAATAAGATGTTGATACTAAGCGGGAGGTGGTCACTGATCCCAACCGTATGGGTGACTAAATCCGCTACCCAGGTTGCATAACTTAGGAAGAACGATAAAATCGATCAGGGTACTGTGTCCTCTTCCTACAAATGTGGGACTAAAATCAACAGTAGGTGAGCATAACAAGTTAGCGAAACCTAGATTATGTGTAGCCATAACTTCGTTAAAGCGGTCACCCCCATTGGTGTGGATAAAGTGGGGCTGGTGATCATCATCATCTACCTCACGATCGCCACATCCGCTCAAGAACTGTTGGCAGAGGTTGTGATTAAAATCGCCGCCCCATATGGGGATGGAGTCCTTCCCTAAGTTATCGCTTACACTCTTTAGATCCTTGTTGAGCTCACGTAACATATCACAAACTTGGCCCTTATCCAAATTATTATACATATTAATAATTATTAGCTCCACCAGTGAGGACATTTTGATGACAATAATTTGGTAGTAACTACACATTTTCTTTTTTTTTTTCTTAGTCCTCATTAGTGCAATTTTATTAGTAAGGAGTTGTCGGGGCCCCAAACTCTCTTTGATTTTAGCCTTCACCGTCATATATCCGAGTGTATGTATCTAGACAGTTCCCCTGGAGCGTTTGAAAGAGAGGAGGATTCCCTTATTTCCATTACTTTGTAGAAGGATTTAGTGTAGGGGGGAGAGCTAGCCATTTTGGCTACTCAAACAGGCCTTCTTCCTGATTTTCTATTGCTTACACATAATCATTGGACTTTTGTATTGGTCTCTATGCGCCGTATCAGCCTTAGAAGCAATATCAAAACAAATACAAGAACAGTTAATCAAACAAATTAGCTTAGGCTTATCTGGTAATTTTCCCAGATGTCCCAAAATTTAAGCTTTTTACTTGGGGCTTTTCTTTTATCAAATTTATATATTCTTAAAATCGATGTTAACCAATCACTATGGGATGGAGGGACTGGGTTTACCCAATTCACACAGATTTCTCTCCTTGCCAGCAGTATTAACATGAAAAGTAAATTTTCCTGTGCTATAGAGAGTTTTTCTAAGACATTTGGGTTCCTTACCCCAAATATAATTAAGTCAATACTTACATTTAGATGTCTTCCTAGGACCCCCTCAAGTGTCTTACCCACATCACTTCAGAATCCGTCGAGAAGGGGGCACTGCCGAAACATATGTAAGTCGTTGGCCCTTTCCAATCCACATTTTGGGCAGACTTTCACTACTGTCCCAGCAAATTTCGACAGTTTTTTCGGGGTCCAGTAGGCTCTATGAGAAGTGAACAGATGGTTTCTCTTTAATGCAGCTGATGTTACAATTGTCCAGCATTTATTCATAGATACTTGCCATTGGTTGTTTAACTCCAGCGTCGGCAGATCTTTCCCCCATACTCTCTCCGGAATCCGAAATTCTTCTTCCCCTGCCAGAATCAAGGCCCAGTACCAAAGCGAAATTTCTTTTTTTATAGTCTCATTTTTCTGCATTTCTTTTTCCAAGGTTAGATTGCCCGCTCTAACTTCTTTAAGAGATTTAGCCCAGCTAGATAGTTGATAAAACTTAAATTTTGCTAATAGGCCATTAGTTTTTGAATACAAGGTGTTCCAGTCCAGAAGGATGTTTTCAGACATTAGATGACCCCACTTGGTTATTCCTGCTGATTTTATCGGGAGTGCTAGTTTGTCTTTAAGACACTCTGGGGTGCCAGGGGAGTCCCATATGGGGGCCAAGTCACTGTGGTAAGGAATGTTTAATGTGCATCTTATACCGAACCAAGATTTGGCCGCAAACTTCAGCGTCTTAAGTTTAATTTTTTTGAAAAATTTGGGATGTCCAAATTTATATAGGAAGTGGCTGGTTTTGTTAGTCATTGTTTGGAGGTACGACGGATAAGTTTCAAATGTATTGAGGAGCTTTCTGGTTGACTTAAATTGAAAAGCTCTGCAGTACTCAAAGAGATCCGGGCTTGCGATCCCCCCCTGCACTTTTTTCCTTCTTAGTTTGCTCCAGGCAATTCTGGGGGTTTTTGAAGACCAAATAAAACTTGCGATTTCGCTCTGGATTCTTTTTATTACTTCTTTTTTGAATTCCAGCGGGATGGCACCAAAAGCAAAAGTAAATTTTGGTAGAATTGACATCTTTATTAAGTTCGATTTACCTAGTAGGGTCAAGGGGAGTCCCTCCCATACCTTCAGTAACTTTTTCACTTCCTTTTCTATTCTTTGTATGTTAATGAGGGTCACCCTGTCTAAGTCTTTTACTAAATCTATACCAAGATATCTGATTTTAACCTTATTATAAGGGCTAATTGAACTATCATTCCAACTCATAGTTTCCGTTTTATCTTGGTTGATTTGATAACCAGAAATACTTCCAAAGCTGGTTAAGGCCTCTTCGACTGTTGTTATTGATCCACTGAGGTTGCTTGTGAAAATCATCAAGTCGTCTGCATATAGGGCAATCTTCTTAGTCCAGTTTTGGAAGGAAAAAGGAGATATAGAGGGATCAATTCTGAGATGTTCCGCCATAGGCTCAATATAAAAGTTGAAGAGCAGGGGGGAGAGGGGGCATCCCTGCCTCGTTCCTCTCTTTATCTGTATATTAGAGGTAAGGCTTCCATTAATTAAGATTTGAGCTCTAGGAGAGGAGTATATTTTTGTGACCATGTTCAGGATATTTACCCCTAGATTAAATTTTTTCAGAGCTTCGCATAGATATACCCAGTTAACTCTATCGAACGCTTTGGCGGCGTCGATGGCGATTATTGATAGAGGGATTTTCTCGATGGTGGCGAGATCTATAACTGCGAATAGTTCTTGCGTTAGATCTTGTAATTGTCTTCCGGGTATAAAGCCCTTCTGGTTGTTGTTTATTAGAAGTCCCGCTATTTTTCCGAGTCTCTTTGCCATAATCTGTGTGTAGATCTTGTAGTCACAATTCAAGATCGAGATTGGACGGTAGGATTCGCATTTTTTGGGGCTTTTCCCCTGTTTTAGAAGGATGGTAATTGTCGCTTCATTCCATGAGTCTGGAAGATCCTCTTTTCCTATAAATATTTTGTTCAATAGTGTGGTTAGGGGTAAAAGTAATGCTTCTTTTAGTTTTGTATAAAATTCGTTAGGTAGAGCATCTGGACCTGCCGCTTTGCCTTTCTTAAGGTTTTTTAATATCTCTTCTACTTCCTGGGACGAGATTTCTGCGTTTAGTTCTTCTCTCAACTCTATTGATAAGGTTGGAAGAATTAGGGGATCCAAAAAATGTTTTATTTCTTCCAATTTGGGATTACAGTCCTCGTTGTAAAGATCTGAGAAAAAAGTGTGGAATTCTTGTTTTATTACGGCTTCTTCAGACCCATTCTCCGCTGGGTTTTTGGGGTCGATACAAACAACCTTATTCTTAGCTTGCTCTGTCTTAGTTTTCCAGGCGAGCATCTTGCCACAACCTTCACCATATTCATAGTGGGCGAATTTGCTGGCTTCCCATTTCTCTCGCACTTTGTTTTCTAATATTTCTGTTAAACTATCTTTTTGACTCATCCGGTCCACCTCTAGTTGTTCTTTGTGGGAGGGAGAAGTTGCTGCGGCTATTTGTATATCTAGGATTTTGATTTTTTCTTCCAACGTTAATATTGACTGTTTCATGCTCTTTGATTTATGGGCTGCTAGGCTTAGGATGTGTCCCCTGATCACCGCTTTATAAGCGTCCCAGGTAGTCTGTATCGAAGTACCTTCTTTATTATCCTCAAAGAAAGACTCGGTCCTTACTTTTAGCTGGTCAATGATCTGGGGGTCTAGGAGGATTGTACGGTCCAAAGTCCATCTTGTACTTTCCTTAATAGAGTCTAGTTTCAAGGTGATCAAGACTGCAGAGTGATCCGAAAGGTGGGCAGAGATATGTTCTACTTTAACTGTTTTTTCAACTAGACCACGCTCCAGCAAAAAGAAGTCGATTCTTGATTGGGTTCCGAGTCTTTTGTTTTTGAAAGTGAAATTGTTCTGTTTTTCCCCCTTTAGTTTCCATATATCCACTAGGCCCAGATCTCTTTTGTATACCCCCAACCAATCTCTCATTTTTGGCAAAGTAATTTGTTTTCTAATGGGGAGGCGGTCTGTTTTTGGGTCGAGTATTATGTTGAAGTCTCCACCTAAAATTATTGGGGAAGAAGCCGAGAGTAAATGAGAGTACAAGGTCTGCAGCGGAACCGGGTCGTCCATGTTTGGACCATAGTAACCTACCACGGTTAACGGATTGTTCCGTATCCTTACTCTAGCCAGGGCCCATCTCCCCTTTGGGTCAATTTCTGAAAATTCCACTTTTACCCTCAGAGATTTTTTAAAGAGAATGGCAATACCTTTAACAACGCACTCTTGATTAGTGCAGATATATGAGTCTACCCAATGCAATTTTTTCATGATGTCATCCCACTCTTTTTTTTGTAAGTGAGTTTCTTGGAGGATTATGATCTCGCTATCTATTGTTTTTAAATATTCTAATATTCTCCTTCTTCTACTCTTAATTCTTAAACCATTCACGTTCCAGGATATTATTTTGACATGAGTTGTAATTTTATTCATTTTTGAGATTAGTTCGTTCTGTTTTTACGGGGCTCCAAGTACTCCTATTTCTGATTGTTGCTGAGGACGTTTTTTCCTTTTTTTTCCCTATTTTGCTCCCATTTCCCGTGTGTAATTTTTGTTTCATTTTATCTTTTCTATAGTGCAAAAATAAAGTAATACGTTAAAAAATTCCCCCCTTCCCTGGAGAAACCTCCCTTTTACCTTGGGCTTGTTATGGCCCTCTTTTGAGCTCTGTGCTTTATTAACATTTGGGCAAGGCATGTAAAGGTGCAATCTACTTTTTCGTCTGCTCACGTAATTGTTCCAGAAAATTTTCGGCTTCTTTGGGGTCTTTTATATTGTGCATTTTATTTCTCCACATTATCCGGAGAGAAGCCGGAAATTTCATCTGAACAGTAGCGCCCAGCGCTTTCAATTCCGGCATCATCTGGCCCAACTCCCACTGCCTGTCTTGCGTAGCTTTTGAGATGTCTGAACGGATCCTGAATGACCAATCATCTTTATTGTATGATCCCGTTTTTATTGCTTCGCTTAGTAGTCTCTCTTTGATTGAGTATGTGCGAAAATTCACCAGGATCTTCCTCGGATTCTTTCTTTCCTTATTTCTTCCAAACGGGTCTCTGTGCACCCTCTGAATATCATCTTCCAGCCCGAGCTCTTTGCACCATGGGAAGAATTCCTCCAGAAGCTCAATGGTGAACCTTTTAATGTCTGTACCTTCTCTGCCTTCCGGAACATTTAAGACTCTGAAGTTGTTTCGTCTGGAGTTATTCTCTAATGATTCCAGCTTATCAGCGAAGGTTTTATCCGCATCTCTCAACGATCTAATTTCTTTTAAGTTGGATTCCACTCTTCTGTTTATAGAGACTACCTCAGCTTCTACTGCAGTTACTCTGTCTCCTAAGGCATTTAGCTTGGAGTCTAAGAGATCACATGCTTCCTGGATCTTATTTTGATTTCCTTCTGAGATCATGAATCTGGATTTCATCTCTTCCATCATTTTTTCTAGGAATAGGTCGGTGGGAGTGGGAGCGGGAATGAGAGTTTTCATCTGACAAGGAGTTTGGGCTACTACTACTGTTTGAGGTACTGTTGAGGTATGAGTCTCTGTTTGGGTTTCTGTTTGAGCTGAGCATTGGTCTAGGTCTTGAGTAAGATGGTCTACATCCCTTGCTAGTGACGTATTTGACATGGTTAAGCTGATTGGGGGCCCTGGTGGATTCCGGGTGTAATTAGTGGAGACTCCTACTTTATTCTGGACTACAGTTTTAGGTTTTTGCTCAGAGTCTCGAGTCTTCTCTCCCTCTTTTTCCTTGTCCAATTTTTGTTCTTGTAATTTGAAGAAGGATCTCAATGAGGGAGTAATTTTGATCCTTGCACAGTCCGGACCCTCCCGTGTATCTGTAGACCCCCCTGTTTTTTTAGTGGTCTTTCCTGCCTTTGTTTGCACTTTAGCGGATTTCTTGGATTTTCTTTTGGTGCTTCTGGGGAGGACAGGGAGTTTGGTGCTCGTGCTCGTGTCTGGGTTAGTATTGAGAAACAGCCTATTTCTTAGGCAGTAAGTTGATCTCCCTTTACTCTCTATGATCTGACCCGGCAACTCCAGAATTTCAGCACCCTCTGATCCCCCTTTCTCAATTTGTATACCAGGGCTTGCTCTAGCAGTTTGTTCCTGATTAGCCTTTTCCCAACCCTCTTCGTCCGCCCTCCTCGTGCCCCCCCCCACCTTCTGGACTTCTTTCTGGCTTACCCGATTCATATACTGAGCGCACGGCCCCCCGGAGCCCTTCCTCTCCGTGTTCACCTCCAGGTAGAATCGCGGGGAGTCCTCTGTTGGTTCCTCCTGTTCCCATTCACTTTTTTCAGCCTCTAACCTGCTCCGTGGTTTTACTGCATTCCCAGCACTGTATGCGCTGTATGTGCTGCCTCTACCTCCCTTGCCCCGGAAGAAGACGGCAACTCTCTGAGCAGCCCTCCGGCAGTTCCTGGTTGCCTCTGATGCCGCCTCCCACCGACCGATGAGTGTATGGAGCAAAGAGCTGGGTTGCTGTAACGGAGATATGCTTTTCCAAGGGATTGAAGCGACAGGAGGTGAGCCTCGTGTGTTTTTTACTAGCATCTCTTCCGTCTCTCCGTCTCTCCACAATCCAAGCACCCTGACCGGCCGTTGCTAAGGAGGGAAATTCAGTGGGGGGTATGAGTCAGAGTCAGAATGCCGCCGGCAGGAAGGTCCGAAAAAAGTCCATGGAAGAACCAAACTCTTGCCCGTCTGCTCTAGAAACCGGGATTGGATGTTTCTTTTCTTTTTTACCGTTCCATACCGAAGCCGACTGATGAATTATATGAAAAAAAGCTCACCGCTGGCAGACTGCACCATTTTTCCAGCGTGAGAGTAGCACAGAGCTCACGACCGGGCTCACTGACCGGCCGCCATCTTTCTCTAACTACACATTTTCACAATTTTTATCCCAACTGCCCCCAAGAGATTTGTAACATACACACAGATCCCCCCTTTATACCTCCCATGACTCGAGTAACCCGCTGGAACGTTTTAAAACCCTCAAGATGAATTTCCTCCACAGACCAGGTCTCCTGCAGGCATAGGATGTCAAAGTTTCTAATAAAGTCTACCCAAATTGGATTATTCATCTTGGAACGAAGCCCAGAAATATTCCAAAATGCTACCCTCGCCCGTCCCTGTACAAACGGCTCTTGAGTTCCGTGAGTAGCCACACTCCCCATCCCATATTCCTCCCCGCTTATTTCTCTGGGAACCGGGATGCAACCTCCGTCACTGCCCGATGTTCTAATACCTAATAGCGGCGGTTCGTTCAGGAGTACTTTTAGTGCCTGTTCTAACATGGCCATTCCCGCATTAGCATCCGCAGAAGGAGGGAATGGGGAGCAACAGTTTGTAGGGTTTTCTCAGTAACATTCCTAACCTCATAAATGAATTCTCCCGAGTCTTCTAGTATTGGAGGGGCTGGGTAGCTGGATGGGGTACTGCATTCCTGGGAGACCCTGTCTAGTGTAGGTCAATCCACTTCATCTAGCAAGTGTAGGGGGGCAAACCTGTTTGTGACTTTCAAATTGTACCTCGGTGGGTTATTAAGAGGGTGACCAAAGGGGGGGGGGGGATATTAAGCTTGGTTGTCATTTTAGGATGGTAGAAAAAAGCAAGTGGGATCACATTTATACCCGCCGCCCGACTTCTGTTATCTCCTGCCCGATCCAAGATTTCTTTGACTAAGCGTGGAGAGGCAAATGATAAAACTATACAATCCCCAGCAAAGGACTTGTTACTTGGACCAAGCCACCTTACTCTCCTCGCCATTTTAAATGAATGGAACATGTCTTGTGTTAATCCCGTTTTCTGTCCCAGGAAGTGTATAGCTTTTTTTCTCAGTGTTACCCAGTCTTCCCTCACCCCGTCCTCTACTATGGGAACGTTGGCCAGAACCAACGTGTAAGGAGCTGTCGCAGGTGGGAGATACAGGTTTGGCAAAATATAACCTTCATCTTGATGGGAAAGTGTTCTACTAACCGTTTTTCTAGGTGCATCTACCGTGGGCAGGGAAGAACGAAGCCCACTATTGTTTTGATTGGCAGATACAGGGAACCTAACTCTGTGCGGGCTGCTAGACTGGCTAGGCTAAGTGTAGCTTGCCCTATCGGGAACAGCCTGTTTGCTATATACCTCTTTCCCTTGCGCTGTGAGGGTAGACAGGGTGGACTCTATCTGTCCCAATCTATTCCCCATCGAGGCTATGGCTTCTTTCACAAACGTAGTGAGATCAACAATCGATTTCATGATGTCTCCATAATCAGTATTATTTTGGCCCTTCCTTAAGCGTTCATCATTGGTGGATTTTGGGCATGTTTTTCTTTTGTTCCTTGCCACCTTTTTTGCCTCTTTCCCTGTCTGAGATTTACTTTTGGTCTTTAGAACATTTGGGGTTGCTGGAACTTCATGGATCTGGGGTAATAAAATAGTAGAGGGGGGATTCTTGGGCACACATACTCTTTTTTGTGGGGGGAGATCCGAGCCCTCTAGGTCAATTGTAAAAATATCGTCGCTACCCTGCTGTACACACCCATTATGGGGATCGAGGGGGGGATACATTTGCTAAAAAAATGGTACATCATTCGACTCATTTCTAACCGGTTCATTAATATTAGTGGCGGACAACCCTTTATTAAGTGTTTTCTTTACATTACAAATTTGTTTCTCTATGGCTCCTACTGCGCCCCTCAAATATTTCATTAGGGTCGTACTAGACCCTTTTACATTGAACGTTCTCTTACCCGGTGGGCTAGTGTATAGCTTTCTTTTCCCCATTTATTAGGAGGCCAGTAAGTAGCAGCTGTGTGCTGATCGGTTGATGAAGCTATACCCTTACCGTTGCTTCACAAGAAAGGTTGGTAGGTACTAATATATAAAGAACCCTGCACGCCCTCCCCTCTTACGTGTACACACTAAGCAAACTAGACGGAGTGTACAAGGAATTAATCAAGATACATAAGGTTATCTTACAGGGCTATTGATAATTGTCACAAGCTTTCTTTCCCGGACCCCTGTTGGCCGCCTTAATTGATTCGCAGACCCAATAAGTGTATAAAAATGCAGGCCCAAGTCAATTGTGGATTATTACAAACAGCAAGGATTATGCCCGATAATGCCAATTACCCGCAGTTCAAATGTTCCATTCGCTCCACAGCAAATAATGAAACCAGGAGACCTGGCCCAGCCCGGCCTCCTCCGGCCTTTGACGGCTCCCGTGTGGATTTGAGCACTGTCGCTGGCACGAACTCTCGCGGACCCTCTCGCGTGACCGCACTGCGTCCTGGGGCATGTAGTGCCCGGTAGTAGCGGTCCGCGGGAGCAACGAGGTGGACAGGCGCTATGTGGCAGAATGTTCCGGTCTCCTCAGGCAGGTAAAACGAAGGTGGCAACAACAAAGTAACACCCCAAGGTAAGAGGCGTGTCTAGTATATAAAGTGGGGTTTATTTCTGTTAAATCCCCTTAGACAACTTAAATTCAGGACCCGGAGAGAAGATAACTATTTTTCTGGAGTTCTCGCTGAAATCGAGGGAATAATGTTTTGGATATGCCTTATGTGGTGGATTTTACCACTGGGTAAGTCTATTTAATAGAATTCGTGTTTTACTTACATTACCATCAAAATGAAAAATAATTTTACAAATTTCTACCTATATTTATATTTCAGCAGGTATTTCATTTTAAGGTCATGACCTTATACATTGTATTGGTTGGAATACGTTCAGTGAGACCAGATTGGATTGATCCTCCAGAATCGTACTCGATCTGAGGAAGTAAGCGTGATAACGTAACATACAGAGATATACTCACTATTGCAACTGTTGATTGGAAATTACTCGGTTTTGATATTTATAGATTGCTTATGTTTCTGCTCTCTCTTGGCTTATTAGGATTCCCTTTGAATCATCTGAAGTTTAGCAGGTACGGCGTGTTGCTCTAGTTTCTGACATATAGAGTTTTTGATTAACAATCTGTTGTACATATAGGTGTTATATGCGGGGGAAAAAGGGGTGCACAAATTATTATTTACACATCTCGTCAGTGAACCATTCTACTACTTGAGGTTTCAGCATTAAAAATGGTACTGATTGTCATATCTCTAGAGGTCACCACTATAACCATGCACAGTCTTTGTAAAAAGCAAATGATATGATGTCAATAGCTTGGAGTAATCGCTAGTATAGAAACTTTAAAAAATGTAGTCAATTAAAAACTAAAGAGGAGGTTGTTCAGGTTGTCCAGGTTGTCACACAACTTGATCAATAAGTTTACTGTGCCTTTGCACTGGGTGCTTAAAGCTGTAAAAATATTTAAATAACCCTTAATGTATATACTACAATATAGGCATTTTTGTTATATTTTAGCCCTGAGGAAGTCGTAAGGGTAATATTCCCACTGCGACGAAACCCGTTGGAGTATGGCTAAAAAGAAATAAAAGAACATATAGAAGAACAACTATACTAGCATCATTTTGTGTCTAAAATAATAATTAACGTTGAAACGTGGCTGTGCACTGCTAGATAATTCAATGATGTATTATATTTTATCGTGCTCCTAAGATCACTCCCCGCCCGGGAGTGTGAAGACAAACCAAAAAGATAGCACCGACACAGACTGTGTGGGTGTCTCTTAGGGCACTGATTCGTGTACTGGAAACACCAGTCAACCTTCAATCATGAAAATAGTTCGTTAAAACCAATTGTTTTCTATATCCAAAGTATTTTATTCATACTTCCATATGGATCAATGGTAATTCATGAGTTCAATAAATTACATTATTCTTTGATGAATCAATCACCACAAAGACTTCCAATGCATTTCGGCTACTAGCCTTCGTCGGGGAAGTCTGTAAGGCAAGAAACATTACTGTAACCCCTCTATATTATACCAAAATCATTATGTCAACTAAAATACATAACTTCTACTTAGTTATAACATCATATATTTGAACATGATATCATGTATTGAAAATTCTGATATAAATGTGAACATGACTACTGGTGTGGTAATCACAGAATACATATCCTATTTTATAGAGCTCTGTAACATATATATTGCAAACGTAAACCATACCAGAATCAACTTATACATTTCATCAAAGCCTTCTTAAAATGTCGGTGCATACGCTATAAACACACACAGTAACCAGTGGTATCGCTGTAGGAAATCCCTCTAACTCATAATCTACAACGCTGTTAAATTGTTGATCACGGGTTCACCAAAGTGAGCCTCACCAGTGGTCTTACCGTGTATCTAAAGTCGTAACTCCCAAGGAACCTGGTACCCGCCCGTGGGATCCATGCGGTTGAATATGGTGTGTGACGTATGCGGAAGTGTAATACTCGACTGATGGCTAATGTTATCGCGAGAAGACGCGATGGGGCATATGACGTATGCGGAAGTGTTTGATCGCAAATGTATGTTATGTAAACAAGTGCAATTAAAGTGGTACAGTTACACATTCTAAACAAAAATGATAAACCATAAAAATTCACAATAAGATCCTAAACGATAACTGTGTGAGGATGCGGGTTGAAACCTAAAATGTAAAGGTGGAAAGTAACACAAACACAATGTAAACTATGCGCTGCACAGTCAAATATCTACGTAGATTCAGTACTATAATTGAGAAATATGAAGATAAACATGATTCATAAATAGCAAGAGAATTCTGTCCGTTCATTCATCCCTCTTGGTTTGAGTGTTTGTAGATGGTATATCCAAAAGTTCTCACGCATTAGCAACGCTTTCTTATTGTCCTTATCATGACTCTTTTCCACCACTTCCAAAACACAAACTTTTAATTGGCTTATTTGATGCTTAGCTTCAATGAAATGGGTAGCAACTACAGATTTGGGTGCTTTGGTCCTTATGTTACTTTTATGCTCGTTGAGTCTTATTTTTAGTTTACGTTCTGTATGGCCAATGTACGCTTTGCCACACGGGCACTTGATCATGTAAATTATGTTTGTGGTGTCACAAAAATAATAAAATAATAATTACACATTTCAGTTTTGATTGTATTGGAGTGTGCCTTGAATTTGGTGAATTGTTGTTTCAATCCTTTGATTGATAATTGGGGGGAGAATGGTGTGTCTACCCTTCTCGAGAGCACCACACTAATTAAGGCAATAGATACTAAGTGGTGTATTCCATGCGAGCGCCTGAGACTAATACACCCACAACAGTAGGGTGAAAAATGTAAGCACTCATCTTTATGATCTAATACAAGTGATGGGCAATGGCACACCAAATTACAAATTCAAATAACGAAGGGCAAAAATCATGCAAAACAAATCGCTGCCATGTAGAGGGTTCATAACAGCAGAATGTTTGTTGGAGAAGGGTTAAAATATTTTCAATTTTAGCCACTTCTTCAAACTGCGTAAGAAGGTTTTGGCTCTCAAGAAAATTAATTGGATTGCTCTGATCTTACATGTCCTAGCTCTCATACCTGGTTCTTTTCCATCGCTGTAGTGTCCTAGTTGACCCTTGCTGTTCAGACCACAGGTATAGATTTCACCGCCCTCCAACAGGAAGGCAGAATGATACCTGCCACAGGCCACTTCCTTGATACGCCGGCCACGGAAAAATCCACATGTCTGAGGCTTACTCGCAAACGTCTGGTGGTCATGGCCAATCCCAAGCTGTCCAAAAGCTGAATGTCCCCAGCATAACATGGCGTTGTCGTGCTTTGGCAAACCATATGATCGAAATAAACCTGAAATGTATAGGAAAACAAAGTATGAAACACATCTAGCACATACATTAACTATCCACAAAGAAAGGTGTGAATACATAAAATAAAAACGGTAATGAAAGGTTGGCACTTTCTTGCAAATAAATACGAACCATAATGTAGCTCAGCTTAGAGCACAATATAAATGAATACAGGAGGGTAAGGGGGAAACAGCTGTCAGTCAAGCCCTTTAGTTCAGAACGATTTGGAACACCATTTCTTGAACCTCGAACTCAAACTGATTTCATTGTATTCAGCACTAAGGAAAATTAGAGGAGCTCTCAGCAGTCCCTACTTTATCAGTTTCAAAACTATCATTACCAAATTTATGCTGCTCACAAGGACATGAGGATAGGACCTAGGCAGATGCTTCAGGTGGGACCAAACAGATTGGGGTTGAAGCACATTCACCCTATTCCTCTGGATATGCTATTGTGTTCCTTACATTGACCCCCACCCCTCGCCCCTTACTAAATTCACCCACGTCCATAAAAGCAGTGATCTGGGAAAGAGTGTGAGGCTATGAAGGAAAGCACTTGAGGATTGACAATGCCCACTGGAGTAGGAATGAGGCTGATTTGCAATTGGTTCGTCCCTAATATGTAGTTGCATAGGGAGTAAAAAAAAAAAACATAACTCCACTAAGGTTTCACTTTTGGTAGGGAGACCTGAGCAACAAAGCAGTCTATGGAGATAACGGATGAAGTGTATGTAACAAACTAATCCCAAAAAATAATATAAGTAAAAAACTACTAACTTGGCCACAACAAAGGTAAAAAAGAAACAAATTTTAAAAAAAAGAAAAAACTAATGTTTTTAAAAGGTTTCTATAAAAACAAGATAGCTCTCGTTTCCAGAGCAGTGATTCAGAGGTTTTGTATCAGAAGCGGCGGCTACAGGACATCAATACAAAGAGTAATTACTAGGGGGACCGTATTGGAGACATGGGGGGGGAAGACTGTGCATGTGTTGTTTACCTATTGTACCCATACTGGAGAATGTACTGTATAATCCACTGGAAAAATGTATGCTCGAAGATGGACAGTAGTGATTGGTTTATAAATCAAATAAAAAAAAGGTAACAAAGGTTACAAAAAAAGACTGGTTACTAGGCACCTTAGCCCAAGGGTGTTCACATAGACTGGTAGGTCTGGGGTGAAGTTGGGTTTATTGGAGTAACGCATTTCCTCTTTAAGCTTATGCAACTGGCTTTTAGGCCTCAGTTAGGCAGTCACCAGAGTTTATTAATATAGTACCCAGGGCCCTGCTGCTCTAACCCGTTACTGCCCAAATTCATTACCTTCCACCACATTCCTCTTTGAGCTATTGGCATGTCCGCTGTTCCGCACAATATGGAGGGAAAAGCAGCAGTATGGGGCAGAGGACTGGCTACATGAAAAGTCCTCGTCACACTCCTTGAGAAATGAGCCTCTCTCCGGATCTCCCAAAGAACCAAAATACTCAGTACAGCCAGCATAGCCACCTGCATAACTAAGGAAAAACATTCCTATAACTTGGGTAAGATATCCAAATGCAAGATGGCCGTGGCCTAGTGTTCAGGTGCTCGATGCTTCAGATGTCCGCAAAGACCGCTCTCATTGCAAGAGGCCGTCCAATGCCACAGCTGAAATTCTCAAGCATCGAACTATAACGGGATCCCGCACCAAGTTAGTCAGTCAGTATATTTGCAACTGAAGGAATCATGAGGTGTTAAACTAATATGAATCCACATGCACCAAGGAAACCAACTGGAAGTTGAAGGTGTCTATGTACTTATTTTGAGTTCTCGTCAAATTTAATTTCTTGCTCAGTTCATATCCCTTTGAGGGAATGAGGCTCCGAAAGATGAGCTGATAATTTCAAAGAGAGGAGTTGTATAGTACTGCATTGCAGGCACTCCATTCTGCTGGCTGTGTCCCTTTTTCTGGTTTCTTCCCTAAGGAGTTGCTGTGACTTCAATTCCTAACGGCCAAGAACTTGCTTTTTTTCGTCCTGCAGCCTAAGAAACTAAAAGCTTTCACGCTCCCTGAATGAGGGTTGCAAAATACCCGTTTTGGATTGCAGCTGCACCTCTGAGGTTCCTGGGGTATCGTGAAGTCAGCAAGCAGACACTTACACAAGTACCAATCCCATGGTTTCTCTCAAACTTTATTCCCTCTCTCCAGTTTCCTCATTTATCCTCCACTGTCCCTGCACAACTTTGGGGTTACCTTGACGTGGAATAATACACTACACAAGTAACAACAAAATAAAGTATCCATCTCTCCCAATTCCTTCTTAGGTCTTGCCTATGCAGCGCGCATGGGTTGCATAGGAGCCCTTAAGTGATCGATTCTGTTTTGGCCCCAAAAACGTGCAGACGTTGCATTGCCTTCAATGGCAACGCGTGCACTTTTGGCGATTCCCTTGCGGGAGCGAGCCTTGAAACCATATGGTTCCTGCTCGCTCCCGCAAGGGAATCAGGCCCCCTCCTCTCTCCCTTACCCCTGCTGCAGAACGAGGCGCTCGCTTGTTATTTATGGCTTAGTGGTCTTTTTAATGCTACAAGGAAAAGAAACCTATTCTTGGTATCGCAGTTGGAGTGAAGGATGCGGAAATTTCAATTATGGCTCATATTTTCAACCTCTGTGCATATAACAATGACACGTTTTTCCTTTTACCCATTAAATGAAAAACCTAAAGTCTAGTCTTTTTGTACATTGCTCGTGGAAAAAAAAAATCATCTAATTTCACATGCCGCCTATTCTCACAGACCATACAAAAAAGCAAGAAAAACTGCATGTGTGAAATGAAACATTGAAAAAAGTCATATAATTAACTTGATTAAGGAGTATCAACATGACTTCTATTTTCAGTACTTGTTTTCTAGCACGTCACTGTGTCATCACCTGGTGAAGGGTGTATTCTTCGAATAGCTTCCCAAATGTTTTTAATTTCGCTTTACAGTTTGTTGGCAGGCTTGTGCCTTTATTCCCGTGCAGATTAGGGAGGAAACCGGATGAGCTTTTATCATTCAAATACCCAAGTATACCAAGTTAGAAAATGAGGCCAATGTATCCATCTGTTTTTGTCAGAAACAACTGAGTGTTAAATTTAAAATTATTGAACCAACAGGTCGCCCCCACCCTGTGGATGAGTCTTTACATTCATTAGCAACAAGGATGCCCCAGTATTCAGTGTTCAACCAGCTGCAAGTGGCACTCCCTCTTAGCATGCTGGGATAGCTCGCTGAGCTGAACTTAATTTCTTGGAAAGCGGCAGGATGCGAGTTCAAATCCCCGAAGGTCCATAAACTCAACGCCATAATAACAATGCATGAAGAAAGAGCTCTCTGTAAAATCCAAACTGTATGAAGACGGCTGTTGCATTTGAAAAAAAAAAAAAAAACCTCTTCCTGGGTGGGTGTCACAGCCAAAGGCAGGCGAGTTGACCAATATGCATCTTTTCCCCTCTTTCATATATCTCATCTTCCATTCTTTTTTCATTCCTCCTGCTCTTTCACCCCATCATCGTTGTCCTTACCCGCCCAGACGTAGATCAATGTGTGTAGCTCTCCTGGTGCTGGTTGGAAGTGTGGAGGGGACCTAGAGGACCTCCCACCCCCAAGTCTCCTTAAATTAAAAAAAAATTAAATGAAAACAAACGTTTTGTCGATACCATGGTACTACAACGGGACTTACAGCCACCCTCCCATGACATAACGCGGTACTCCAGCATTGCCGCTGTTCAAGTTTCACCCACATAGTACTACAGGGTGTGCAAGCTTCACCGGGTGAAGCTTGCAAGATACCATAAAGGTGACGCTTGCGCGGCAGTACCGCAAAAAAATGCAACAATAAATAACATGAGTTGTTGGGTGTACAGGGTTGATTGGCGTCTGCGGGACGTTGGCTGCCACACTCCGGGATCGTGGGGGGTAACATGTCCACATTCAGCGGTGAGTTGGGTGCAGGGCCTGGCCAAAGACCATGTAAAGCACCCCTGAGAGCACCCTGCCCCACACCCTCCTGCGGGAAGGGTGTCGGGCAGGGTGCCTTCAGGGGTTGAGGTGGAATGGCACTATAACTCACCACTTTACAATGCACTTCTCACAAGGTGGATGTTTTTTCCTACTTTTACAGGTAGTGCACTTACCCCACCTTACATCACCCACATCAATAATTCACATGGCATCTTTAATAAAATAACACGTAGCTTAGAGGAAAGGAATTACTTGTAGTGTCACAAACTAAATTACAATCAACACAAACGGAGTACAGCTGATTAGGTGGAGTATCCTTTGTAAGATGGTGTACAAAACTACCAGATGGTCGACTAAAGCGTTAGCGGGGCACCAGTGGTCATGTGCCTGGTTGCTTGACGTACAATCCCTATCCTTGACACGGGTGAGACCTGTGTTGGGAAAGAACGGTGAGGCTCAAAATTAAGTGCTTGTTATGCAACAGATTTTTTTAAACTAGAACAAAAGTGAGTTATAAGTCAAAAGCCAACAACAGTCCACAGCATAACTGCATGCACAATGTGATCAACAACACACCACATTACACGCCACCACCCAACTCCTTGCTCCTCCCAGCTTACACACTGGTGATGATTAATTGTTAATGCAGTCTATATGCGTTCCCAGAAGTGTCACTACAAACTCATTTTGAAAAACAAGCATTTGCAATGCAATAGGTCTCGCATTTACTTGAGTTTGAGCTATTGGCATTGTAAATGACAATGCCTTTTATTTATGTTTTGGTTTGTAAAACAAATAAATAAAAGGGACTGTTATTTCCAATGCCAATAGCTTAAACTCGCGTAAATGTGAGTCCTATTGCATTGCAAAAGCTTGTTTGGTAAATCCCAGCGTAGGCTACTAGAGTGGCCTCGGAGCACAGACAGATCGGGGATGAAACTGTGTAATGTCACATTCGCAGACGCTGCCAGACGTTTCTGAGATCAGACTTTATACTGTCACTCATACACTCCGATTCTTTCTCCTTCTTAACCTGTGGGCATCCTCCCACCTCTAGGACACCCATAGGTTGAATATAAAAAAAATCCTATAAATTAAAAGTAATAGGCGGGCAATGAATAGGCGTCCCTGTGTATTATATGTGCCTCTCTCACACCTCTTCCATTACACTGCTAGGCCCTGCCCCCAAGACAAAATGAAAGCGACTCTCTGGTCATTCAGGCCCTACACCTAAGCACTTACGGCCAAGGATCACAACACTTGTGCGACAACCATGCACCCCCTCATGGGGCAGGAAATGTGCTTCAGTGCCCGGAATAGAGCTTTAAAGTGCTATGTACATGCAGCAATAAATATGGGTATAAACACTGCTAGAGTCAAAGATGAGCGAAAATCAAAGGACGGGCCAAACTGTGATGCATGGAGCTCTGGAGAGCCGCCACTACTTGTACTGACCAGGGGGACCAATCCCAAAGGGTTTTACGCTACACTAAAAATTACATTAAAAATATATTTTAAAAAAAGAGTTACTTCACTGTGTAGCTGAGCATTTTTTGGCACCTTTGGGGCCCAGAAAGTGATTGTCACTCGGGGTTAAACGGAGACCCACTGCTCCTAAACATATTTCCTCTACATATTATGCCTCAAAGTGCTGGGAGTCTCACTGCCTGTATTGACGTTAACTGCACTTCTTAAAGTGCTGTTTGCTGCCTTTACTTAATGCTTCGGTGTACAGCACAGAGCATGTGTACGGCTTCATGAACTAAACATGCTAGTCGCGCGGTGGCAGCCCCGATAACGCAGAGACATGCCCCGGCGTCAGAAGTCACGCAGACCCACCCCTCCTGCTCACCTTACAATCATCACGCCAGGACCCATCGGACGAAGGCTGAAGTCATTTTACAAGACGGAAACAGCAGGGACGAAAAAGGTCTTTAAATACTCATCTACCCTATAGAAGTAACTTTCAATTTAGTGAAGCGAAAAGGAATGAGAGGGACTTCAGTCTTAGCTGCTCGCCCAGGCAGAGTTCTGGGGGTGGGGGAAGTGGGGGCAGGAGAGCCGGATCCTCCCAAGGATACCCGCTCACTCAATGCTCGCACGCAGGGGAACTTCGCTAGCAGCGGTGAAAGTAAACTGAACGTGCAATGCTCGCACGCATGTGACGCCGTGCAAGCGGCGGTGAAAGTGAAACCGAACGCGCTTACAGGATCATTAAAACCAGACCTACCACAAAGATCGCATTCAATCAATTCAATTCAACAAATCTTTATTTCGGCAATATGTTCCCATAAAAGATACATAATACATAATGCATTAAAACAACAATTCATGGTACTATGGTATGGCGGTAAGTGGGAAGGAGTTCCAAGCAGTCGTAGGGGTTTGGAAAATAAAATAAAATCACATAATTTAATTAAGAAGGCAAGAATAAAAATATCAGGTTTAAAAAAATATGTACATACAGTTCCAATAGTTGATTCCCAGTAAGTTCATTAACGACCAGTATTGAGAAGATCGCATTCGCTAAATGGTATCCATTATTGACCTAATGTGGTGTCCTTGGCATTACGGTGGCCACCTCTGGCATTTGATGATAATACCTATGCTTGTGGGAGACAATGTGTCAATTGAGGGAGCAGTACATATGCGTACTTGATTAGATTGCAAGCGATTTGGAAGTCAAATATACAGTATTTATCTATATGAAAACTGTACCTTGTGGCACAGATTGTGTTTCTCAGACAATTAAATTTTTTTGTTTGGAGGAAGTGAGTTTGTGTCAAAATATATTTAAAGCTGATCCTGCTGAGCTGGGGAGACTTACATTCGGTGTTATTTCATTGATGCCACAGAGCACTTGTGCTATGAAAGGTATTTGTTCTGTTTTTGTAAAGGGAATGCACAGATTCAAACATGGTCTCTGCAAGAGTTATAACGCGTCCTCCAGCACGGCTTACACAACTTGAAGGAACAAACAATGAAGCGTATGTTCCGGTATCCCTGTTTTTATTGGAAAGCGCTGGATCGTTTCTGATTCGAGCTGTGTAGCTAACATAGCTCTCTGATGCATGGCGTTATTTTCGTTCTCTTGGCAAACATCAACCTGTTAGGCCGGCTTTCTGAGACCATCAGAGCTACAAGCCTGCTTCACCTCGCACTTGCCAATGATTGGGCAATTTCCATCCGCCTCCTGTCGAGTCTGTTCTTACGACGAGGGTCCTCCTGAGAGCTGGGGTGAGAGCATGGGCTGAAGAGAGGCGCGTTTCATTAACATAAGAACGAACTAGAGATTTATCTTTCTGTAAACGTGTACATAGAAACTGAGCGATACCATTGAAAATGAGCAATAGGAGCCAAACGCAAATATGCCTGTGCACACAGGGGCTTTGTGCATCCGGCTTTAATGGAAAATAACCCCCAAAAACTGATCATATAGCACATATAAAGGGAAGTCCTCAGCTTATATGGGTCCCTTTTTACACGACTTGACTGACCATTCCACCTGTGCCTTCCAACAACCCAGCTGCATAGCCACACGCCACTTTCATCGTTACGTCACTTGTAAGCAAGCATGCATGCTGTACTAGATGGAATCGGGAGGAATGTACCAGGCTGTACTACAGGATGGTTAAGAGAACCGTTAAAACCAGGCCTTGTGCTTTTTTTCCTGTTCATTTCCTGTTCAATGTCTCTAGGACGTCAGCAAGATTGGAGTCCTGTCAGTGACAGGTCTGCTCATGGACCTACCTGTCCCAAGCCTCTCACTTTTAGGTCCCTTTTAGGAATAGCAATGGCGGGCACTGGGGGGGTGAGTGGCAGAAAACGTGAAAAGCCTTGGTGCAAGGTCATCGGTTGAGAGAGAAGAAACGTGACTGCACAGATCCCGAGGGGACGCCGAGAGAATGTGTGTATCTAGGGTGCGTTTCCACCAGCTGCCCAGGGCCCCGGCGCTGTTTGCTCAGCCTGGCTCTGTTTATAAGCCAGGATTCCAACTTGTGCAGGTGCTTTTGACTGGATTAATTATTCTCGAATCTGAAAATCCAGTAAAAGTGGCGTTTTGTAAACAGCTTTTGGTCCTGCAGATTGCGGGGGCGGGGCAGGGGTGACAAGCTTGGGTGACTTTATCGAGCGGGCGTCTCGATGCTTAAAGGGACACAACGAGGGCAAATCTGAGGGCCGAACTAGCAGCGCTCTTTACAGTACAACTATGTTAAACGGAGTCACGTTGTGAGATGCGTGAATACTGATTTTTCTAAGGAAAGACCCACTCGACTGTCTAGAATACCGAGTTATATGTGGAGAAGTGTGGCTCAATGGTTAGAGCAGGCAGACCTTGATGCAGAGCTCTGGCCAGGGACCAGGGTTCGATTCCCGCCTCGGGAATCGGTTCCTAAGCGGTATACGGACAGCGCCGGGACACCTCCGGTGGAGGTAGCTGTGCGCTTTACAAATTCCGACATTTACATTTACATTTACCTCCTACTGATGTCAGATGGGGAATCTGCTGTCTCTTCTCTCGTTTCCTCTTCTCTCGCTGTCTCTCTCGCAGGCGCTGGCCTCTCAGACTGCCTTGCTGTAATTTAACATTTCTCCAGTACACTCTAGTTTATTTGGCTCGGTAATCAAATGTCTTTTTTTTTTAAATATATATAGCGCAAACTCGACCCGAACGTTTTGGAGGCTTTACAAGACCAGGAAATCAGGCATCCTTGCCCGTGACGTGGGCGGGGCCTGTGACGCGGCCGGAAGAGGCCGGTGTTGGTCGTTGATGCGGGGCTCCCATCATGGAGGGAGAGCCCCGCGGTAGCGTGAAGATCCAGAGAAGTGCCCCGCGTGTGGAGATGCGCCGGAGAAAAGGAGCTCAGCGAGGCGATGCGACAAAAGAGCACGGTGAGTGGAGGGGGGGATATGTGTGGTGTGTGCGCGCGTGTGTGTGTGTGCGCGCGTGAGCCCCGTGAGTGGTGAGGGGGGGTGCGTGTGTGTGTGTGTGTGTGTGTATGCCTGGGGGGAGGGGGGTGAGTGTGTGCGCGTGGGAATGTGTGTGCGCATGCGTGACTGCGTGTGATTGAGAGAGGCTGTGAATGCGAGGCAGGGGAGGTGCATGGCGCCGTGCGCGCCCTCGAGGAGGAATCTGACAGCGCGAGGCTCGTGCCTGAACGCTGTCTCACATTCCCCCAAACACGCCGGCAATAGGTGCTTCGCGCTCGAACTAATGATGCTCTATGTATTACAAACTCCCATCACCGGCATACCTGCAGTCCTCCTACAAAACGATTTTGTAAGAGGATTGTGCTCTCAAAAGGCAGCTTCGCTTTGGTTCACCCTCTTCTAAACCCGTGTAATTCCTGCACACTCTGTTGTGTGCACAAACACACAAGCAGTGAAAGTCATGGCAGTATGCGGCAGAGCTGCATGAATAAAGGCTAAGCTAGGCCAAGCTGGCTCAAGTGTATTCTGGCACAGACTATATATAACTCAGCAGACCACTAAATTAGCAACACTAATGTAAAGTCTTGAAGTATAGTACAAAAAACACGGAAACGCAAGCTTTAAGGTCATTTAGATTATCAGGATTTATAAAAGCAACACATATTCAGAAAAAAACGACAGAGTAGTCAAACAGCGCCCACACAAACCAATCTGTTACTCAACATTCTTTCAACCAATCATTACTTAAGGTGTAGCCGCTACCGGTCACTAATGCCCTTCAGCGCTTCATCAGTGGTATACAAGTACAGCATAATACGAGATGTAAAACCACATTTTCTGTAAATTGTTACAACAAGATGCTGACTTAATAGGGTTAAACAGATCCTGGCATCTGCTTTCTACTCCAAGGCACCATGCAAATACAGTTAGCAGACATGGTGGCCTAAGAAAGGGGTCCCACTACGTGCCCTCCACAATCCTAAGGAAAGCATGATCACATTTATGCAGGAAATAATTCAAAGTTTCCTGGTGTATTAGATCAATGAAGGCAGTCTCCTACCTGGAAGTACGCGTGAAGGTGGAGACCACTGACTTGGTTGAAGCAGCTCCTACACATAGCACACATCTGCCCTGCATAAATTCAGAGCGCCATAAAACACAACTAACATGCTGTTATCTCACCCAGGAGACTCTTAATTTAAGAACACTGTATTGATATTAAGGGGTGCTCTCCCAAACAGTTGTCGAAGCTCACACTACCTTCCATTCCCTTTTGGCCTGCTAAGGCCTCATGCACCCAATCCCTAATTATTTTAGCACTGATTAACTCTTTTATAGTAGTGGTTTTGATTTTAAAGAGCATTTAATGTATGCAACGGTTTTAATTAATCATGCATAATAAAAATTACCTACCTACCCAAGCCCTAGGTACATCTTACACCTCCCAAAAAAATCTGTGCTTCCTTTTAGGCTAAAGCCGAGGGTAGCACAACCTTCCTAAAAGTTTAGTCTCTCTATTTATAGACTTCATACAAGTGGTGAAATGTATCAGGCTAGACATGTGCATACCTTGGAAAGGCTACATGTAGCCCCAAAGGTATTTAGAGTGTCACTGGTGAAAAAAGGCATGGAATAGCACATCAGCGATGTAAGATATTGCATTTGTATCTTCATTGTTGACTGGTGCAGCTACGAATGGGGCCAGGTCTGGCTGTGGAACAGGCTCCGTCAATTTTTGAGAGCACAACCAACCTATATACTTTTCAGGAAAATTAACACTTAAGGACAGTGGTGCCAGAACTATTTTCAAGAGTCGGGGTGTTCGTCAGCTGTTTCATTTTAACCCATTTTGCTTCGAACGTTCAGCGCCAGTGCTGAACGTTCGAAGAAACGGGTGCGGCCGCGTCGGCCGTTGGACGTGCACAGCACCAGGGAGGTAGCTCGCGCGACGTCCAACGGCAGCAGCGATAGGGTTAATACAATTTTCAAAACGTTAAGAAAAATATTGTTTTAGTTAACGAGCGAGTGCAGCAAATGAGCAAAACCTCTTGTGCAGCAACAGTGGAGGAATGGCATATCCCCATAGTCCCCATAGTCCCTTCTTAAATCTCGGCTAGACTGTCTGTTCAAGACATGTTGTTTACAATCAGTGGATTACGGCCTGCCCATAGGATTAACATTTGTTCGCGTCAATGTCGCTCTCGTATCCTTCATTACAGTTTGTCCATAGCATGCATGAGTCATGCCTCTTCCTGTGTTTGGCCCTCCCCTACAGCATGGACCAAGTACTTGTGTCCATCCCCTGCTCCAGTTATTGGAACTACTTTTATGTCTTGGAGCACACCATGCGAGCGCTTGTGTTTTCACTTACTCAGTCCCCACCCATCCCGGTGGCTTCTTTCATAGCTGCCAAGGTTTCAGATTGCTCATGTGTGACATTTTCAAAAGTTCAGTGGAATTATGAGTGACATTCCAAGACTATGAGTGGCACTTTTTCAGGAGCAAAATTAAGCAATGAAAGGCGAGCTAAACATAATAATATCAGAAATCACATCCATTTGAGCAATGAGAAACTCTCAGAAGATCTTAAAACTGCTACAAAGCACCAGAAATGGAGGCCACAGATGAGCAGAGCCCGAGCCAGCCTCACTGACCCTGAACTCCGCTTTATGCAGACTGTAGACAGTGACTGCAATGCAGAGTTCAGCTCAGGCACTGTAACACCTGACACATGGTACTGGACATGGCTGGTTTTACTCAGATCTTGCAATTGTGAAATTAGATTCCAAGACAATTGTAGTCGTTGGAATCAAAGATTCCCCCATGCTCTTCTTTGTCTCATGCTCTGTTCCCAACTTAGTGTCACACAAACACACATGCACACCTGCCTCAATTCTTCTATTCTCCTTTATACATTCACTTTGCAATTAAAATAAAACAATTACTTTTGTTCACCAATTTATACTCCACCAGTATAAACGTTCATTGTCCATTACCAGGAGTCTCCTTAGAGAGGGTTCTGCTCTTTGAGGATCAGGAATCACCGTTCTTCATTACTCTGCAGTGAGCGCGGCAAGTGTGAGTGTGTGTGAGAGTTAAAGTGCAAGTACAGGTGCTAGTACAAGTGACAGTGAAGGTGTGAGGGAGGTGAGAGTGAGCTTACTGGTGGAAGTTCGTTGCATGAGTGAGGTGCAAATGAAATTACATTTCAACTTCCATGACGGGTGCGGGGAAGGTTACTTGTGCATGTGGCAGTGAGGTTGCTGGTGTAAGTATGCCAGTAAGTTTATGAGTGCAGGTGCGAGTGAGTTTACTGATAAGTCGACCCAGAGGAAATGGGAACAACGGTGTGAGTAAAGCCATGCTTGCATGTGCCAGAGCAGAACTGACCTCTGATGTAATTGCTTTAGCAGTGCTACGTGTTTAATGTTGGGACACTACATCTTACCACTGAAGTTAAGCCAAAAGGCACGAAGAACAGCTCCGTCAATACCCCTCTTTATAGTGGTGGGAGTTAAGAAGAAATTGGACACATAATGAGAATGCTATGGGAAATATGAAACTAAAATGTTTACAAAATACATTGCAATTTACTGGTACTGCAGAAGCGCAACTATTCTAAATCATACAGGAGATAACCACAAGCTAACATGTACAATACCATGAGTGACAGGGTGATGAATTTACTTGGAAACTAGCGCTTAGGGAATGTAGCTCACCATTTTAGCATACAAAGACAAATGTTTTCTTGTATTCCTAAACTTTGTCAGCAGCAACCTGGTTTTAACGTCGGTTCATCTGCTTTGCATAACTTTCTGTGAGTTACCTTTTGCTGTATAATCACTGAAGCCTTGCCTTTTCATTTAATGCGTGGCATGGATATTGACTGGGCATGAACACTAAGGCTTGGGAGTCTAGTGACTAACATCAGTAGAAAGAGGAATGTACTCGTACTGTCTCTGCGACTGATTCCGCTGTACTTTATTTGACCACATACTGGCTGGGGAAAGCCTTGTCACGGTGAGCTGCAGAAATCTCCCTTCAGCCACTAACTCCATCCGGTTATGGCAGACTCACTCATGTCGCCACAAACAAGGTGGTTCAGAATATGGCAGGCTGCTGGTTGGACGGGTGAATTAAAATCACCATCAAACTAGTAAAGCTGATTTGAGTAATCTGTATACCCTGGCTTGCGTGCGCACACACACTCGTGTCATGGCTGGACACATCAGCGCTTTGACTGGGGGCAGTCTGTCACAGCGCCCCTCCCCCATGCACTGAGGATGGCTGGGCCCTCAGGCAGTACAGCACTGGAGAGCTGACATTCTGTACGCCCGGCATAGTTGTTTACTAATCACACACAGAAAAACACTGATAATAAAAATACCTTTAATAGCTTGATTTCATTAGATCCGACTATCCATTCATACCCGTCAATTCATCCTCATTTTTGGCGAGTGTCACCCTCTTTTTCACGATATTCACCCTCCTAAAAAGCAAAATGCTTCCATGGGCTTTCATAGTCTCAATCTCATTGCAAAACTGCATTACTAATGCTATAATGTCTTGACACTTACTTTCAGCGAGCGCCTTTACGTCTGGTCCGCCTGTCCGAGCAGCTCTGCTGTCCAGGACTATGCCAGCCAGCGAGACGACAGCTGCATTTCGGGACAGGGCCGGCCGCGGGATTTTACCGCAGCGCCGCAAGCTTATCATAGAAGCCTGACCTGGCCACTCCAACACTGGTGATGGTCTCTCCTGTTGGTAAACTTGCACGGCGTCAGGCTCAGCACAGCTCTACATGCGCTGCGGTCCCGTGGATGGATCCGGCAGTCGCATTGGGTTCTTGATTTTAATTTGCCACCATAAGCAGCGCTGCTATAATTTTCCATAACCTAGGCCAGTCTGCCTCGCACAGGCTTAACTGCAGCCCCATTCAGAAGCAGGACGTAACGGCATGCAGGCCGACGCCTATGACGTTGGTCAAAATGTAATGCCACGTCCGGGGGAATCATAACGTCGTCTCCATTGATACATTGTAGCACCAGCAACTTCTAGCTCGGCCATCCCCCAAGAAGCCCAGTGCCGTGAGCGCGTACAACATGGTGGCTCGCTGCCAGACACTCCAGCTCTAGCTTAGTGCAGTCAGTAAGCAGCCCTACTGCTTGACAGCTCGGGCACTATCAGCCTATTATGCGTGACAATGCATTTCAATGCGGTGTTGCGGATCACCACACTGGAATGCGTGAGCGTCACACCTGATGCGTGATACTTGGCAGGCATGTTCTTTCCCTCCATAGATTGTGCTGTAGTGTGTGTCTTTCTTTATCCCCCTCCTCACCTGCCCGTTGCTCATGTTTTTTTATTCCCCCACCCCCTCCTCGTGCCGTACCTGGACAGGAAATCGAAAACCTCTACAGACAAACCCATTTCTTCTTGTTTTAATGGCTGCCCCTGCAGATGCTCGTCATCTAAAGAGCATCCAAGAAAACATTATTACAAACGAGCTGCTTCTGCCATGGTCTAGCAGGAGGGATAGTGTAACTTTATTTCTGCCCTTCATGCTGATGCACGTTTAAAATAAACATGCTGCCAGAGAGAAGAGCTGCAGAAACGCCACTGGCTCGCTGACTAAACAAAGCATGACTCGGCCTCCGGGAGAGGGTGTCTCTAGGGGGAGCATTAAAGAAATGAACCGGTAGAACGAATCTGCTTTTAGCGACGTGCGCCACGAGAAAATAAAAGCTGAAAACAGGCTCGCTGAGTAAATACAGAGGGCTCAGCGACCCGCCTTTAATCGCCATGCACCCCTGAGTCATCTCAAGACTCGAGCGTCCCCAAGGGAGGCAGAAACAGCTGCTGTGTGGCATTCACACTGTTTAAGGGAATTCCAGGGGTGAGAGGACAGAATTGTGAAACATCGTCCCACCTTCCATGAAAGCGGCTCCCTCAGCACTACAGTATACATGTGCCTGCATTCCAAGTCAACATTAATCAAAGCCCTGTAGAGATCACTGGACAGTACTGCCAACCGATGCAGACTGTGCCCCAAACTCAGCTGGCACGCGAAGACAACAGGCTTTCAACTCCACATAATTCAACGCAATGCCACACAATTCCATTTCACATAATACCACCCCACGTAACATAATTCCACTCCACTCCAATCCAACAAATTACATTCAACGCAACACAATTCAACTCCTGATAACTCCACTACGATAATTAGAACATTGGAATGTTAGGAGCTCTGGCTGTGAACAAAGGCTTCAGAGAGCCTGAGGGGATTCCAATCACGCTCCCATAAGGCTTTGTTCTTTTTTGGGTAGACAAGATCCAACGGCAGACCCTAGGTGCCGCACAGGCGTAAATGTATTAACCCGAAGTAGTATTGAAATATCAATTTAGATGAACGGTGTGCAAAGACTACTCCTGCATCCGCCCTTGAGGGATGCAACCCGCCTGCTCGGGAGACAATTCTGGAAAAACAATGGAGTGGTGCACTACCCAGATATGGTAATGTTTAATCATGAAGCACAGTCAGTTCCTGCGTTGATATCATCTTTTATCAGAATTTATTCCAATGTATAAACACAAAACATCAACCAACGCGTTTCGTTCAATGAGTGAACTTCGTCAGGGCTAAAAGTGTGGTTTAAGAAGCAACATAAATGGTCGAGCGGTGGTCCGATGGCCCCCCAGGCTGATACGATCATATATTTATGACGTAGGCCTCCTTGATAAGGGCCGACGCAAAACTACCGGTGAAGCAGATGTGAACGTCCCGGCACTTCTCTTTTTTGTTAGAACATTCTGCCCTCTAGTGGCAGAATGTTTCAATAGCCTTATAGCCCTTCGTAGCTGGGCTAAACCAGCTATTAAAGTCCCTCCCCCTTGTTAAAGGCCCGAGCCGAAGAGGTCCTTTAATAGCCGGTATAGCCCTCTACGGCGGGCTATAAGGCTATATTAAACTCCAACCTTTCATAATTACAGTACACATCCCATATTTATACTCCACATATAGCCACTAAGCTCCACTGCACACAATTGCACACCATGCGACATTCCCCACCACATACCACTCAACACCACATAATTACATTCCACTCCATACCACATCATTACACACCACATAAATCCACTCCACACCACATAGCAACACTCAACAAATACACTCCACAACTTGCTACACAATTCTACTCAATATAATTTCATTATGTCACTAGGAAATCATAACAACTGAACTGCCCTATCCTTCAAGGAATAGATGACATTGGTTTGGTCTTTGTAGAATTAGTTTACCTAATTTCTATCTAGAAAGCTAGTAAAAATATTTTGAAATGTCTGTATACTTTAAGAAAGCACCCATCATTATTTTCCCATCTCATAGATCAAATAATTTCGAAAGGCCCTAACGACACTTTAGTTTCCTTGCTTGCTATTGGTAGGCACCTCCTCCTCTCCTCCGGCTTCCTCCTGGGCTGGGCTTCAGTCTTCATCCCTGCCATTGAGCATGGACCAAGTACTCATTTCTCTGGTCAGTGTCCTTACACTGGCCACAAGCTCCTTAACCGCATCGCTGCGGCGGCTTTTCCCGCTGTGCGCGGCACTTTTAAAAATACAGCGTTACATGACGAGCTCAGGTCGTCATGAGCACACGGCAGTTTACGCTCATGACGAGCTGAGCTCGTCGTCAGCCTGGAAGGGGTTAAGTAGTCTTCGTTTATAAAAACATTATTTACTTCTCAGCATCAGTTGTTTTCTTCAACCCACTCACCCTTCCGGCTTTGGTTCCCACCCTCCTCCATCTAGCTGTCTTTTTTTTGTTGCAGGTTTATAGTGCAAACTAGCCCCGAAGATATTGGAGCGCTTTACATGAGCGCCATTTACTTTGCACAAGGACACCTTTTTTTTTTTTTTTTTTTTTACTTTTAGGCACAGGAGTTTCCATTATTTGTCCAGAATCACAACAGCATGTTGAGCCGACGCAGAAACTCAAACCTTGTTCTCTAATTCCGCAGGTGGCAGTTCTGGCCTAAAACTGCCATAGCCTCTCTAAAAACATCAATGAAGCTAAATAGCTTGCACAGAGCTATTTGGCTATGTTATTAGATGTTGTGCACCAACATGGGCTGCTGTGCAACCTTACAAAGTACACACAAAAAAGCGATATGACTTGGTCAACGCTGGCAGTGGCATAGTGCTTTGTTTTTATTTGCTTTGAATTGAATTTGGTCTATTAAGTATGGTGCATATGTTGTATTCCTTTAACATCAACTATTGCATTCCTCTTAGACAAGCTACTGGGAGCTCTCATTAGGCATTACTGTGGTTAGAGATAATCGGTACACACTGAGAAACTCCACCACCAGGATGAAATACAAGACCACTATTATCGAGCGGTTGGGGGCATGAGAGATTTGGAACCACTCAAGTGCAAGGTTTAAAAGGGTGTATACTGGGCAGTGGTTCCTAGTGGGATGGAGAATAACATTCACATATTAATCATTATCAAAAATAAAAATAAACTGATAAAAACACATCAACCGTAAAAAAAAAAAAATGTATACCATGGAAACAAGTACTTATAAAACAAGTGCTAGGTGCTAAAGGGATCAAACAGTGGTAGAGAGTGACAGAATGTGTACAATACAAATAAGGCAATCGTACATAAACAATGTCTGTTGCCGTTTTGTTCCCTTTAAAACAGGGGAAATGTATTTCTACTAATACTCTGAATTGCCAGCGCCAGGATGCCTGCTAGGTGACAGTGCGCTCTATAAATAAATAATAATAATATTAAAACAATATCCCACTTGGAACCACTGTCTAGTACATACATGTCTATTGCCCCAGGTTGCTGGTGAATTTCTCAGGCAACCCCTGTAGCGTAGCTTTAAACAGGTGGTCAAGGAGAACATTATATATTCTTCCTACGTTTTCAATATATCGAGATTTAGAACACTGACGGGATTACAATAGAAGTCAAACACAATACTCTTGTCACAATGGTACTTTGATTGATCCTATAAAGCAAACCAATAGACAAATGTATGTGAGGTTCAGTTTGCTCTATGTACCAACAGCTCAGTTCTGTTCAGGATGGAAGGACAATAAACAGCTTTAAATGTATATATTGCGGTCTCCTTGAGTATACAGAACAGTTCCTCTCTAATTTCCTTTGTATATGTTCGAGGTGCTATACAAGTGAAAAAGAATTTTAAGCCATGGTTTAAAACACTTGGATCTATAAGCGTAAAGCAAGCTAGTTCTGTAGATCACAATTAGGAACGTATGGGTTACATTTCTGGACATATCCTTTTCAAAATTACAAGATGGACTGTAGTTTAAATTACAACTGAAGCATTAAGTGAAAAGGGAGCAAACTACTTGTGCGAATTACTATATTTAGTATAAAGTGGAATTTGTGCGCAATAGGCTCGATTATCAATTTTTAGCCGAGCCACTTAATATTTTGAGGACGGAGAAGGCAGTAGCGCTCTAGGCAGTGGAGCAAGTAGCAGCACATTTGCTGCACTTCCGTGTGAGGGCTGTGGAGGGTTATTTGTACCATGGGGGTGGTGGCATGCTTATGCTGCTGTTCAAGTCCTATGCTCGTTCTGTCCACCTTATGGCCCTGGGTTGGTGGGAAACGGGTCTACACTAGGTGAGAATGTTATGGCCCCGACTGACCAGGCATATCTCAGAGATCTCATAGATGTCTTAGTCATAGTTGTTGGGGCTTGATTAAGATCTGGACTTCGCTTCTCAGCATATGGAGGAGACAAGTCGATGACCTCGGATTCAAAACCCACTGAAAATGACACCCTGAGACCTAGTTGTTCTGGGTAGAGATTCAAATCTTAGGCCATATTTATTACATAACCAACATAACTCTCAAATAAATGCAGAACACTACACAGTACTCATATTTACAAGCTTGTATCAGAACTCCTTTCACTGCATACATGGTCAGCTAGACACAGAATCACCAACAATTCGAAAACATCCCAGTGCATCAAACACTTTTTGTGAACTCATGGTTTGCCCTTCCACCTGGACTCCCCTGGCACCTCTTACCTTCCAGGCCTTCCAGGGGCCCTAACACAGGTCATAAAACGACAACCACTCTTATGTGGGGGACCTACCTAAGAGCAACCCTACCTGGGGTATCCCAAACATCCACCGGGGAGCTAGTCTGGGCAACCAGGCCATGATCTGGCATTTGGCCTGGTTGCCCAAGGAATTAGTATTCAATAGGTAGAGACCGCTTCAGAGGCGAATCATACATCTACTTTATAGTTTTACTATAATCTTGGAATATCGGTTTTATGTTGTAAATCCTTGTGCACATACTTCATGACTAGAATTAGTCTATGGTTAAATTCCTGATAAGCTGTTGTTTAATAAAAACTGGCCAAGATGTTCTGTTCATAATACAATCACTATGTCGCCTCAACTCTTGAGTCTTCTTCGTTCTAGCTCTGGCACTGCTCATGCTGTTCCACACAGCTTAGTTTCGCTAATAAGAGATGAGATGACACACCCAATTACACAGTTCATGCTTGATTTAAATATTAAATACTGTTTTTTTTTTTGTATTTTCATTTGCGGTAATGATTTTAACTATCATAATTTTTCCAAATGTAGGAGTAATCGTATAGTAACAAGGTTATGACTGAGCAAATTAATGGCAGGGACAGGAAGAGGAGGAGCAACATCAGAAGTGACGTTAATGGGAGTAGCAGTTAAGTGGACTCCCAGAAAAAGGGGAGACCACAGTAAGTGCAGCAGCAAAAATGCGAGAAACGGTAAATGGAGTGACAGTAATGGGATGGAAACCAAGGAGACAAAAATACGTTAAGGGACAAAAACGGAAGTGACATTAATGAAATGGCGTTAACGGAAATGACACAAAAATAAACAGGGCAAGAAAAAGGAACGTCATAAATGGGAAGTGGCATTTAGTGAATTGACAGTAATCAAGCGACAGCAATGGGAGTGAGAGTAATGTGACAAAACCTGGGGTGACGATAATGAAAGCAACCGTACTGGAAGCAAAGGTAAGATAAGAGATTGTACCGGATGTGACAGTGTAGGAAGCGATAGAAAGGGAATTGAGACTTGCAGTAAGGGTGAAACAGTAAGTGCCGTGACACCAATGGAAGTCATGATAATGTGAAGTGACAGCAAGAGTAATGCAAATGACAATGCAAGTAGCAAAATGGAGTGCTAATGAGAGTGAAAGTACTAGAAGTTAAGGGGAATTGCAGAAAGACAAGTAAGGCAAGAGACAGTTAAGAAATTGGCAGTAACGGTAGAGAGAAACATCAGTGACAGTAATTCATGTGAAAGTAATCAGAGTAACAGAATGGGAAGCAACAGTAATATGAGAGGTAGTAAGGGAACAGACAGTACAAGGTGCGTTATAGAAGCAGCAGAAAAGGAAGTGACTGTAGGAAACAAAGTAATGAGAGATGCATTAATGGGAGCAGATGTAAGGGAAGCAAAAGTAATAGAGGACATTGTGATGAAGCATTAAATGATGCCCAGCCTCTAGAGAGAGGTACATGCCATCCTAATAGCAGAGATGGGGTGGTTTCTTGGGAACTTTGTAGAGGCAAAAAACAACCTCGCCATTTTGGCTGCTCGGACTTAGGCAACCTGCATTAGAATAGGTTGTGGCCTTATGAAACCTCTACACTGTGTGGCATGTTTTATGTTCTATGCCGAGTTCGTAGGCGTGAATGCTTTGGTGTGTGCATGACAGTCTCTCCACAGCTCCCCCCGCACACGTTACCTTGCTGATCAGGGTGGGAGGATGCTGAGAAGGATAAAGTCATGGGTGAGAAAACCTTCTCACCCATTACCCTCGCCCAAGCCCGTTTGGGGAAAAGGAAACCATGGGACCAAAAAACGAACTCACCTCACCCCATCGTTTTCCCTCCACCTCACTAGAACTCTTCGAGACTTACAATGCTGGATTTGGAGAAGGGAGTCTCCAGCCGTATTTATTTTACATGGAAAAACAGTTTTGCAACGATAAAAACAGCATAATATATATGTACATATATATATATATGTGTTAGACCTGGCACCATTGGCATGGGTCTCCCTTCCATTTTTGCTGTTGCTGCATGTATTTTTGCTGGTGTTAGATGCTTTGGGCACTGTGCCACTGCTATTTAGAGCCACAGTGTAAGTGCTCCCTATTGTAAATTGATGTGTTAATCAGTGGTTCCATGTTTGGCTATTTTGTTTACTTGTCAGACCCTAGTCTAGTGCATTGAGTGTGCCCAGGACGTGTAAATCCAAATGCTGCTGGTGGGCCTGCAGCACAGGTTGTGCCACCCACAGAAGCAGCCTTGTAAAATGTGTCTAAGGTCTGCCATTGCAGAGCCTGCATGCAGTCTAGTTCTGTCATGCTGACTGGGCAAGTGCACTCACTTGCCAGTCCCTAAACCTTCCCTTTTCTTCATATCAGTCACCCCTATGGTAGGCCCAAGGGCAGGGTGCATTGTAAGTATAAGGTAGGACAAGCCCTGATGTGTGTGGCATGTCCTAATAGTGAATTACAGACATTTTCGTTTTTCACTATTGCAAGGCTACCTGTTCTCCATAGGCCAGAATGGGCGGTTAGGGTTATTACATTTTATAATCCTAACTGTCTCATGTAGAAATTCAAGTTTAGTACGCCTGAACTCAGAATAATAAAACACATCTTTTAGTAAAGTGTATTTTAATATTCTGTGATTGCAAATACCACTTTTAGAAAGTAGGTATTTGCTTGTCTAACCATTCAACCCTGCCTCTGCTAGGTTGTGTATTCCTATGTCTGGTTTTGTGAGTGACAGGGCTGGGGAATTCCAGGAGACAGGCTGAGTCACCCGGTGGTGAATAGAGAGATCTACATCTAGATTGGAGGGAGGAGTTGCACCTGAACCTTGAATAGGGATGTGCCTGCCTTCCACAATGCTGGCTCCACCCTGTGGAGAGCGGCGGATGTCTCGGCCCTGCACACTGAAAGAAGAGAAGGAGTCCTGTAAACAAAGTGCTCCAGGACTGTACTTGCCTTCCACAATGCTGGCTCCACCTCCTGTGGGGCGTCTAATGTGCATGCCCTGCACTGTGAAAGGAAAGGAGAGGAGAAGTCTGGTAAACAGAGTGCTTCAGAACTGGTTTAGAGTAGGCAAAGGCCCCTCTCCCCTCAGAGGACAAAGGATTTTGGGGTATAAATATTGGGACCCTGATCCCATGTAATTAGATCACTTTGGACTACAAGAAGAAACCTTTACTGAGGAGAGGAGAGGAACTTGAAGATACTGAGGAGAGACTATTCCCAAGCTGAAGTGCTGCTTGGGGGATTGGCCTGCAGTGGTTGCCTTACTGCCAAAGGAAGGAGAAAGGAACTTTGTGTACTTTGCTTTCAACTTGTGAAGGATCTCCAAGGGCTTGGAAAAGAGCTTGCCTCCTGCTGAAGTCTCAGGGACAACAGACTTCACCCCCCAGCTCCCCAGAGTTATTTGGAAGTGCCTGCTGCTGTTTTGGACCTTCTGAGGGACTGTGTTGGAAGGAGCTGGAAGCGCGACTCAACGAGAAGAAGCGTGTCGCTGTGCCTGCCGTCGCAACTCCGAATGAGGGTGTCGCCGCTGGAACTGACGCACTGCACCGCATCGGAGAAAAGCATGCCGCAACGAAGAAGAAGCGTGTCGCCGTGGCTGCTGCTGTCGTCGCAACTCCGAAGGAGGGTGTCGCCACTGTAGTTGTACCACTGCACCGCATCAGGAGAAGAATATCGCAACGAGGTCGGAGCATGTCTCTGTCGCTGTGCCTGCCGTCGCAACTCCGAAGGAGGGTGTCACCGCTGAAACTGTTGCACTGCACCGCATTGACCAAGAGCACCTCGCATCCCAGAGAAGCGCGCCACCGGAGCTGCTGCCGTCGCATCTTGGATGTCGCCGCTGTAGTTGTCGCATCGAGCGGAAGCTTCACGCATCATGGGAGAAGAGCGTCGCCACTGGAGCTTTGGCCGTCGCACCGTAAGGGTGTCGCCGCTGCAGTCCACGCATCAAACCAAGGACTTCTCACATCCCCGAGAAGCGTACCGCATCTGGAAGATCTTCACGTCTTTATTTCTTTCTATCTGAACTTTGCTGCATTTCCCATTGCTGCGACATTGCTTGTCGTGGAAGCGCAACGCAACTCAGGGTACATTGACGCAGAGTGTTGCATCTAAGAACTGAACTGAACTGAACTAAGCTTAAATCTACCATCCTAAAGTAATCATAGTGTGTATTTTTGCAGTTTATGGTCATGTGGTAACTCTACATAAAGTCTACTTATTTTTTATATAAAACCTGTGTGGTGTCCATTTGTAGTGTCGTCACTGGGTTACTGTGTGTGGTCACAACTGCTTAACTTACAACGCCTCTGAAGTAAAGCCCTTCTGCTCGTGCCAAGCAGGGGTTATTTTAGGAGTGTAATCCCCTTATCCTGACTAGAGGGTCCCTATTTGTCACAAGTACCTACCTGTGCCAACTAGAGACCCCTAAATCAAATGTTATATATCTATCTCTCTCTCTCTCTCATATATATATATTTCTCAGGCACTACACATTGAAGCATCTCGAAACAACACAGTTCAGAGTCATGGTTGCCCATTCAGCAACCTCAAGTTTGTTGAAGGGTCCTGTTAGTCATAGGACACACAACTCTTTAACTACCAGGTCAACACACCTGCTTCCCAGTCCAAGGGGAGCCCGGGTCAATTAATAAGCCAAACCCCTAGTTAAAAACCATGCAAGAGCAACCTTAGCCAGGACTGACACCCCTCCCCTTCCCTGTCACCCTTGGGGAGTTGGGCCTGGGCACATCCCTATTGTAGTGTGACGAAGTACTCATGAAGAGGTCGAATACAGATTGCTGGTGTGGGTGTATTAGTCCGAGTCACCATGTTAGTCAGTGATGCCGGCTTCTCAGAAAATGAGTAGCAGCATCCCTGCTCAGACTGGAGGAGCTTTGTGCGTCAGCAGCCTTACTGGTCGGAACACATACATATATAATATATATTATGTATATGCACACACACACACACACTCTTTAGATGACTGGTGCGGCAGGTCAATTTGTTGCTGGAACTTATTGATGCCAATGAAGTCACCCGTTTTCAGAAACTTTTCGGACAAAAAGTTCAGCCCACAAGCACCCTCATCATGGGATACTCTGGGAACCTGGAGGTGTGCTTCTTAGTGCAGTCTGAGCAATTTATGCCAGCTGGTGCTGCTAGAGCTTTTTGGGATTTTGGTTTATACCCAATAGAGGTGCAGTGCCGTCACGCACGCACATCCAGATTCTTCTGTGGGTTGCCTGCTGCACTTACATAAGATAAGTGATATTTTTGGATTTTTTACCCAGCAAACTAATCTCACCACACTAAGTCAGACAAGAAAGCGACCCAGGCCCGAACAGCCTACTATCTGCCATCTTCAAAAGAACAGATTCTGAGATTTGGGCCTTTTACTGATCCCTCTTGTCAACAAATAACTCCTGCAACTTACACCAGAATCATGACAGGGACCTATTCTTCAGCAAATTTACAAAAAGAGAGCTCACTCAACCCCGGCGAATTACTAAGTGATAGCATTCATTGAGATGGATTCAAAACACTTTACCAACTGTATCCTTTACCATCTGGAACTCTGTGCAACAAATCAGGATCTCCTACCATTTAGACAAATAGAATTTAGCCAAGGAACTGGAACTAAAATATTTTAAACTTAGTAGCCATTTTAATTCCAAAGGCAATATCATCAAAAATCAGTTCTCTATACCGGTTTCATAGACTTCGAAATCGCCTTCAACACATTTCCAGGAAACTATTATTTGCAAAATCGCACAAGTGTCATATCCCGGTCTCCTTTCTAACAAATCAGGATCTCCTACCATTTAGACAAATAGAATTTAGCCAAGGAACTGAAACTAAAATATTTTAAACTTAGTAGCCATTTTAACTCCAAAGGCAATATCATCAAAAATCAGTTTTCTATACCCGTTTCATAGACTTCAAAGTCGCCTTCAACACATTTTCAGGAAACTATTATTTGCAAAATCGCACAAGTTTGATATCCCGGTCTCCTTTCTAAAGGGCATTGAATTACTCTGTAGTAACACATGGGTTCAAGTGAAAATAGCAAATATGGGTGCAATTAAAAAAAAAAACTCTACATTTAACAGCCTTAAACCAGGCTGCGTGCTTGTCCTTATCCTATTAAAACTATTCACTGCAGATCTTTACAAATGTTTTAAAAAGATGCCCCCCACCTCATCCGAAAACTGGGTGCCCAACGTGTTCTGGTCTTGAAATATGCAGATGATCTAGTTTTACTAAATAAAACCACCAAAAGCCAACAAAGTGTCTTAGGCCAATAATCTAATCCTGCACATTGCTCCACCAACATCGAGAAAACCAACTCAATAATCATAGGCAGAAAATGTAATAAAAGGTTCATGGACTTTGAAAAGAGAGAAAATTGTCTCAAGACAAGCCTACTAATATTTGGGCATTAACTTTGATCATTGAGAATCGGTCGTTGACCATAAACAAGTGCTCAAACACAAAGTCACAACACTGGGCTACACGTTCAAATATTGATGTGCAAATATTCAATATCCTTCGCTTGAGCCCTTATTGCAAGTAATGACAAGCAATTTGAAACCAACTCAGCCCTACAGCTTAGCGTCAATGCCGCTTTTGATCAACAAAATGATTTTCAAAACATACAGGAGTGTTTGCCTCCCTCCAAAACCTTTCCAAGAGCAAATTTGATTGGAATTCGGCTTGTGCAGCCAACCCATGGAGAGGATTGCATCTCTTGTAAAGATCATGCATAAAGCAATGTAAAGCAGAGCAAACTCTCTCACCCACAATCTTTGGAACAAAATTAAGTGCAAGGACACATTTGTTAAAGATCAGTGGCTTGTCTCCTCAGAAAAGGAAATAAAAGCATTTGACCTAGAAAACGCATGGGTCAATGGGCTAAGCTACTGTCTTTAAAAAAATAAAATAAAAAAAAGTCAACAAAGCGGCCGATTCATAATCCCGGAGAATAGATAAAAACGTGTCATGAACACCTTCCAGGAAGCCACGCACAGCCAGTTTTGCAGGTATCATTTTCATAACACATAATGATAAAACGAATGCAACACCGGTTTGTGTAAAGACAATCTGACCTCATGGACAAAAGCGGAAGTTGATTGGTTGTGTGGTTTTTTTTAACGGCTAGGGCGGGCGACTTTGAAGCTGGGGAACCAGGTTCGAGTCTGGCAGGATGCTCAAACATCCTGTGATTATGGACAAATCACTTAATATCCCCGTGCCTAAAATGAATGCGTCAGTCTGTAATGCAACTGGTGGTCATGTAAAGCGCTCTGATGCCTTTGGGTCGAGTTCACTCTATTAAAAAAAGCAAACCAAAAATAAAAGGGTACATGCTTCGCACAAGCCCATTTTTAGGTCGAGGCTGCGCATGCGCAGTCTCGATCGTGTGATATAATGAGATTGAGGCGTTTTGCCTAGCATGCTTTAAGCCCCGCCCCTCTTTTCCATTGGCCAGCGTCACCGTTTATGCTAAACGGTGGGCAGCCATTGGGAAAAAGTTGCTGATTATGTACACTTTTCTCTTTTTTGACCGTCCTACTTGGACGGCCTAGCCTGATTTCCTTCTCGCGTAAAAGGTTTCTTATCTTTATGGGGCCAAACACATGGCATAGACAATATGTAATGACTAACTGTGCAACTGACAAACTGTCCTCTTAAACCATGTTCAGTGACCTAACTAAAATTAAGTCAAAAAGGTACTTCATTCATGTTTGAAGAAAATACCCATCAGTACTCGACCTGTACCGCCCTTTTCATCATATGGGTTCCTTCATACCACGAAGGAAGATAGTCTACAACAGTTGTTTAGAATGGTAGACTGGAATGTAACCCAGTGATGTATAAACAAATTGTGTGGGCGACAGGAGACTACTTTAAAGCAGTGCATGTGAAAAGTGTAATGGGTGACAAAAGTGCTATTAAAATTAGATAAACAGGAGGAAAGAACTTTAATAAACGCCTCGCTGCTTCTAAATCAATAAAAAAGTAGTGCGAATCTAGTAGTTTTAACTAATAGCTACCAGTATAATCTTAAGACCCATATGATGAAAAGGGCGGTACAGGTCGAGTACTGATGGGTATTTTCTTCAAACATGAATGAAGTACCTTTTTGACTTAATTTTAGTTAGGTCACTGAACATGGTTTGAGAGGACAGTTTGTCAGTTGCACAGTTAGTCATTCCATATTGTCTTGACCCACCGCTATTCTTTGTTGTTATAAATTGTATTCCTGGGGGCTATGTGTGTGGTCGGTAAATATTCCCTTGGACCCTCCAATCCCTGTTGTGTTCATGCCAAACACATGGCCCCATAAAGATAAAAAACCTTTTACGCCAGAAGTAAAGCAGGCCGAGGCCGTCCAAGTGGGACGGCCAAAAAAAGAGAAAAGTGTACGCCATGGCGAGAACTTTTTTTTTCTTTCAAGCTGTACTTCAAACCGGGTAAATGTTGTGGAGTGCTTCTCTGTGACACCAGGGCGCTACCTAGAGCCTCATCGGCTCTACCCAGTTCTGGGAGCACCAGGGACAGAGCAGACGCTCTTCAGAAGTCCAGCCCTTCATCACCGGTGCACAGTGGCATCGGTGACGGGGTCCAGCAAGGTATTGGAACACCAAAGGCAGTGCGAAGTGTCCTGCCCTGCCCCTCTCTGCGTGCTCCAGGGACAGAGCAGAGGCTCTCGAAGCGCCCTACTCTCTGCGTGAGTGTCACTGGCATTAGGGACGCTGGGCCTGGCAGCGCTAGAGATAGAGCCGTGGCTCTCAGAGAGTCCGTCAGCTCAGGGGTACGGGTAGTGGAGACAGGCGAACGAGCCCTGTCTGCCTATAAGGGCTCCAGGAACGCGGCTGAGGCGCTCCGAGCATCCTGATGTCCGTACCAGGGGTCTGGGGGTAGCAACATAGGGTCGGGCAGTGCCTGTTTTAGGGACGCTAAAGACAGAGCTGAGGCCCTTGAAGCGCTCATCAGCTCATTCGTAGAGGCTGTGGGAACAGAGGGTCCAGCGCCAGAGACAAAGCTCTCAATCACCAGTGATTGGGGGCAGGGGAGGAGGGCCCCTCGGTGCCTGACTTTGGCAGCACCAGGGAGAAGCCTCGTGCCAGAGGCCCCAGCAGTGGAATTGCCTGGTGTAAGAGGAACACAGGCTGCACCAAAGACTTCAGCAGCGCCTGAGAAGCAGAGAGTACAGGGGCGAAAGAGCGGCAAGGTGCCCCGCAGCGGGGAATGTGATTAGTCAGTGTGCGGTACTGGGAAAATCAGGGACAGAGGCTGCAGCGGTGCCTGCTGGGAATAGCACCAGGCAGTGCCAGGATCGAACGGGACACCGGTCTTCGTAGAAGCTGGGATTAGCAGCACCAGAGAACCACAAACTGAAGGGGCAAAAGCTCTAAAGTGTCTAGAAAGCGCCGCACAGAAGGGCGGCCGCATGTGTTGCAGTGCTGTGAAGCAGGGCATTAGGAGCACAGTGGACAGAGGCTGAGAGACAGAGATTCCAAAGATGCTGGGGGCTAAAGGGGCCAAACACTGAGCTTGAGGAGGCAAAAGCTACAGCGATGTCTAGCGCTTGCAGCACCGGGGGCAGACACTGAAGGAGGAGAGACTCCAGTGGTGTCTGGCACTTGCAGCACCGGATGCAGCCATCGTAGAGTGAGAGGCTGCAAGGGTGGCTCGCATTTTCAGGACTGGGATAAACACTTAAGGATGAGAGGCCCCAGCGGTGACTGGCGCTTGCAACACCCGGGACAGACATGGAACAAGCATTAAAAATGCAATAGGTCTTGCCTTTACTTAAGATAAAGCCATTTGCTTTTCTATACAATACCATTAGCAAAGCAAATGGCTTTGACTTAATCAAAGGTAAGACCTATTGCATTTTCAATGCTTGTTTGACCAGCATCAAAGGCTCCATTTGAAGCCATTGTTTATAGTCTTAAACATCCGAACTTGCCGCCAAACTTTGATTGCCTGTCTCAGCGGGGAGAATATACAACTAAGCACTGATCCATTAAGTTCATTCAGATCACTTAGAATTAACTTCACAGTAGAGCTAAACTTGGACCTGTTGCACTACCTCCCTTTACGGACTTATCTGGTTTGGTATTTAAAACACCTCTCTCTAACGTTTTTTTTACCTTTCATTTTCTTGTACATGGCTTCTACTCTCGGTTTTTAACAGTGCCCTAAAAGGACCGATACCTACTTTGCTTTACCATTTGTATAGTGTTTTAAAAGGATTATGTAGGTATTCTTTGGTAAATCAGCTGCACCATAATGTTTATACGATTTGTAATGATTTAATAATCAATACAATGTATTATTATTACTAGTTACTTTTTGTGTGTGCATGGTTGCTATCTTACTTGGACTTAGGTGGGCTGGAGTGGGCGGTGTCTAGTCCTGCCATGCCCTGCCAACGTTTGCTACCTATCTGAATCAACAAGGTTTGGGGTGGAAGTGGCGCGAAGGGTGGGGTGAACACAGAAATGGAATGTTGACAAAATGAATTAATGAATACTGTGTATTCTAAAACACCTCCATGTGCTTCCTGGTTAAACAGTGAGGGTGCATAGTCATTCTGGTGGCTCAGTAGTCTTTTGCGTCTACTCCAGAAGCCTGTGTTTAACCATATGGTCACAGGTTCGAATGACATTGGGTCCACTCAGCATCCTAACAAGGTCCTCGGTTATCAGTACCAAAAAGCTCCAACGGTGGTTGAATGTGCGAAGTACAAGCAGATAATGTATTGTGTTACATTATAGTATACGTATAAAGCTCACTTACCCCGTATGTTGGGCGCTGTAGCACTTGTCTACATGGGTAGCATGCTACACCGTACACGTAAGTAATTAGAAGAGTGTAGCTTTTCCTCCGAGTCTATTTGGGAAGTGTTTCCATGCTGTGAGTAATAACCACCAAGGTCATTATCATGTTATGGTACACAGCACTTGGTGGTGTAATGAATGAGGAAGTGCGAGAGACAGAACAGCATTTTAAAATGTGTTATGCTGACAGTTGTGATTAGCTCTGCAGGCGCCATTATTGTGTTGGAAGATTATCTTTTATATTCTCAGTTCGATTTCCTATGCTGGCTGTGGCCGAACGTCATCCAGTCTGACTTTATGAATCCATGACTGGGGCAAAGGGGTTCAGAGAAGTGCCTGGACAGACTGTGTTACACTCCTCCAAGCTATCAATGAATGCCCAAGTGGACAAACTCGCAAGATCAAGCTTTGTTACTATAAAAACTCTGTGACGCATCTTCCCCTACCTGGGATTCCCACACAAGGTCCAGGCTACCATCTCTCTTGTTCTGTCCAAACTCGATTACGCCAATAGCCTCTACCATGGATCAGCTGTAATAACTATGAAAAGACTACGACGGCTTCAGAACTCGGCTGCTACACTACTCTTACATATAAACCACAAGCCCGCATCTTCCCTGCCTTGAGAGCCCTATATTGGCTACCGGTTGCCAATAGATCCACAATCAAGCTGCCTTGTATCACCTACAAAGTGATACTTGGAACAGGACCGCTCTTCATCAGGAATAAAATCACAAAATACATTCAACAAAGGAACCTCTGCTCTAGGGTGACGCCTTCCCGCAAAACTCACCATACAAGAAAAAAAACACGGGTGGCACCTACCTCTCTGTTCAAGCAGCCAAACTATGGAACTATTTACCTCCAAACATAAGATCCACAGATAACCACCTTATCTTCAGAAGACTACTCAAGAATTGGGTCTTTCCCACATAGCCACCGTACTCAAACATAAATATACAGCATATCCCTCTGTATATAAGCATTTATTTGGAATATGGATGTGTACCTACATATGTGTATTGCTGTGTATAAACATGTATAATAATTATGTTTTAAAGATATAGATATTTGTTCTGCTTCATAAATGTGCATGTTACTTATAGTTACAATAATCTATGTTTATCATGTATACAAGTGATTGCATAAATGAGTACATATTTTTCATAACTATTTACTACAATTGCTTCACTATTGAATTACAAAAATAAACCATTAATTTAAAGTACAGCAACACTTTAAAGTCTTACTTTATTAAATGCAACTTTAATCTACATATATTACCTTCCTTGTACATATATACTTAGGATATAGCTTTCATGTACTTACGCATCTTTAGATTTATTACTTTGCTACTAATTCACCATATCCAATGCACTACCCTATATCTCACCATCTACCTCTCGCATTATATCCTCTACCTCCACTCTCCCATTCATTCCCAAAACCTATACCACTACTATGACCCCCAAAATAACCCTTTCTGGACTCATCCCTCCTCTACCCCTCCTTGCTTCATCTCATACCTCTGTTATTCAGATCTCCTAATCACGCCTTTCTAAACCCTTCCCTCTGGCTTTTCCCCCTCCACCTCCCTTTTACTCATCCCAAACCCCCTCCTACCGCTATAAACTAAAAGAAAAAAATATATTCTAGACCCTTCCTTCTTCTATCCTTCCACTATTTCTTTTACAAACCAAATAACAGACTAACAGGTCCACCACTAAAATTAAATTAATTAAATTTAATAGTTTCCTACACTAATTCACCACTAATCCTTTTTGGGGTCCACAGTAGCATGCTACTCGCCAAAAGGTGCTACAACACCTTATCAGGGGAGCAAGCGCTATATAAATGCAAACCTTTTCCTCTACCATTCCTCCACTATCCTTTTCAATCCAAATAACAGACTAACATGTCCACTGCTCAAATTCATTTCATACTTCCCTAAAACTAATTGACCACTAATCCATTTCGGTCTCCCAAGTAGCGTGCCACTCGTCGAAAAGCACCTCAACACCCCTTCAGAAGTAGCAAGCACTTTACAAATGCAAACCTTTTCCTCTTCAATCCCTCCACTACTATCCTTCTCAATACAAAGAACAGACTAACATATCCAAATTAACCACTAATCCTTTTTGGGTTTCGACGTAGCGTGCTACTCGCCGAAAAAGAGCTGCAACGAATCGTATGGGGTAGTAAGCACTATATAAATGCAGTTACAATTATAGGACTGCTATTATGGAGATATAAATGTATAATAATAATAATATAATAATAATGCTTGTAAAGCGCCTGGTTACGCCCACCGGCGTGTCCCCGCGCTATGGTAAGTGAGAGATCCCAGAGCCCCCTATCCAGACTAAGGCGCCCGGCTCGTTAGTGAAGGAACAAGTGTGTTTTAAGCTCTCTTCTGAACTTGGTCTCAGAAGGTTCCAACCGAAGCTCGAGAGGGAGTTTATTCCAACTCCTGGCCGCCAGGAGCCGGAAAGATCTGCCACCCATTCGGGCCTTCTTAACTTTAGGAATCACCATCAGACCAGTCCCAGTATACATTAGGGTACACAAAAAAATGTGCTGCTACCAAGCCAAGGCACGCAGCGTCTACAAAATATTTTCAGGGGCAGGTGAACAGACTCTTCAGCCCTAATTTTAGAGCAGGAACACTGCCCCCATAGGCAAAAGACGATGGAGGCTGGGGAGTGGTCCTTTTATTGTGCGACTGTACACTGGCAGCTCTCTAGTGCAGCAAATAAGTTTATTTCATGTGTCACTCACGCTCGTTTCTGCCGCAATGCAGCCAGATCACAGGAGAGGTTAGGTTTGTAGGTGGTCCAAAGACTTCGCCTCTACAAACTCTGGTTGGTTCTGGGCAAGACACCAAAGTGATGCTCTTGGTCTGAGAGGAGAGTTAATGGACGCCCAGTAACAGGTGAATGCGAGGACCTGTAATTCATATGAGCCCTTTTCCACTCGGTCTGATAAACATTTGACTGCCCTTCAATTCAGAATTATTAGAGTCCTTAAAGCAAGGGCCAGGGCAACAGCTAGAGGGCAGGACCGACTGTCAGCAGTTATTTAGTGCCATTATCGTGAACAAAATTAACTTTTCATACCAACATGAAAAAAATGGTGTACCCAAATAAATTGTGTGAATTACAGTTGACGAACTGAGGGGGGAAAAAAAGGCCTCAATGATGGATTCCATTTTATTTTGCTTGTTGTACTGCTGACTGTTTGCTCCAAATCATGTGTGATACCTTCAGGCACTTCTGACGTTTCGGGCAACAACCTGCTGCATTCTGGGGCATGGAGCTCCCACCATGGTCTCAAAAATCATAACAAGCAAAATGATGTTAGCAAAAAAGACAAAACTGATTGAAGTCTTCACACATGGCATGGGGGCTTTTAGCAGCTAGCACTTTTATAAAACATATATAGTCCGTTTAAAAAACGGTGACTGTTTGTCCCATAAGCAGAAGCAAACATTGTCCACGTGTTTCATGAGAGTTCACTTTTTGCATTATGGATTAAAACAAATATCTTTAATGTTTGTTTAAGGAAAGGAATATAACAAACTTCATTAATACAGTGTAAATACCGCATGGCAGACAGCAGTGCAAGCCTTCTTTACATATAGAACAGGTACAGTACAACTGTCAACAGCAGTAGCAAATGGTTTAATCACTCGGGAAAGAAGTTGCATTTCAACAGTGCAACTTACCTGCCTCACTAAACAGATCCAATACTAGCATGACTGGAGCAAGCGTCTCTTCCTCCACTGAGGAGCAGTGCAAGCTTCCTTCTCAATTGAACATGTAAAGCAGAGGAGAAGCAATTTCATCTTTCGTCCGCCCATCGAATCCTTCTGCATCCCTCAGTTCTACTGTCACTGCTGTAAACTCCTGTGATTGACATATCCCGCAGTGTTACTTTGGTCACTGAATGCTGATGTCCATGCCTGTAACTCCTTCTTCTATCATCCTGCCGGTCCTGCCGCTTTCAATGCATGCAGCTCCTTCCATCTTATCTAGCCAGTCTTAAGCTATCGCTTGAGTTCTGCTGTCACTTCATACTACTACTGCCGGTCCTACTACTCGCTCTGCCCATCCCCTGCATCCAGAGGAAGGCAAACCACGGAGCGTTTGAGTCAGCCTCGAGGCAGATGCCGAGCTCTGGCTAGGCTTGAGGCCTTTTTGGACCCTCGACCCCAACATGAGTCGAGCTTGCATGTGGTGTCTGCCTGCCACCAACTTCTAACGACCCATGCACCAAGAACTGAAGACAAAACATTAAACGTTGGTGTAAAACTGGAGACAGGAAAATACACCAATCTAGGGGCTGATCTGCACAATGTGAAATAAGCAAACCTATCATCATCCGACCCGGCTGTCCAGGTCGCACATTGTGTGACCCTAGGCAAATATTTCATTTCACCAAGCATCCTTTTTCGTCTTGATCACATATGAGAACACCTTCATTCACAAGAGTTCATAATGTGGGTTGCACAAACACCTCGCGTTTAATGGAATAGAATAGAACGTTGCTCCATCTATAATAAAAATCTAGGTTACGTTTGGGGTACAGGTGGCAACTGACGTGCCTCATTGTTGGCTAAAGGTAATGTCTTACGGGGGGAGGGGGTACAGGAAGGTTTCTAAGTTCATGTTTAAAAACTTTTACTTTTAATAAATACCTCTCAGTGCGGTGATATAATCTGATGCAGTAAGGTGAAAAACGCCAATGCGTTAAATATACTTATTGAATTTTGAAGAGGCTTACTTATATTTTTAGATGCTGCTTGTTGCACGTTTTACATGGCACATATTTTCAAGGCTCGATCTATTCACCAGCTCTTAGAGCCTAGTCAGACCCCTGCCCCAGCTCTCCCTGTTAATTTGTTGGCTTGCCCACCCCTACCTGTACTGCAGTCATTTGAGGCGGTTCTGTCGGTCAGTACTACTTTGGTGACACCCACAGGATTGCTTGAAGCAGATAAACCGCAAAGGGAGTGGATGATGGTATGATACACAAAGTTCAAGAGGAATGCTCAAGGATACATATAATAAAAAGTTCATGCAAAATATATTTGTTAAATGAATATTTCACAGTCTACAGAATTTGGCACTAGTAGAAGTTTCAGATCAGGACACACCCAGCAGTGAAAGGTTCTGCCCATTCACCTAGATTGTAAGTGGTATCTTCCATTTTAATTTTTTTCACACTATTGACTAACAAAATATTGTAGTGCGAGCTTATCAAGAGCAGGATATCACCTACCAATATATCGTCAAGGTAAGTACACAGAAGCAAGAGCAATTTTTAAAAATTATAATTCCACATCTATGTAGTTTCATCAACAATGTACACAGATGTGTAGTAAAGAATAGTACATCTGTACTTACCTATGTATATTTACTTTGATGATATACTGGGGGTGGAGATAGATAGATAGATAGATAGATAGATAGATAGATACCTTTTTGTTAAGATACCTCAAACCTGGGCTATAACGGCACCATTAGTGTACAGTCCTGGATGGAACTCACATAAAGGCCAGTGTGCAGCAGCACTAGCTATTTGGATACTGAAAGGCACACAGACATTTTTGTGAACCTTAGAGACAGGCTGGAGCCTTACCTTTAAAGAGGCCTTACTTACTCAAAAGAGTTTGAAAATCTCTCGGTCCTTCTCTCACCCTCTCTTGTATGTTCACATCCAGGCTTCCATTTCTCGATTTCAATATCTTCTCTCTATCTATGTTCAACCATCAACTCTTTCCATCATCAACTTACTTTCCGCTTAACACACTTCTTTCTTGCACTTCCCTAACTCGCCCTACTGTCTTACTCCTACTCTCACCTTCTTCTATTCTTCCCCTCTCCTTTAAACCCCCTTTTTAACCCATAACCCCCTCCTCTCATTTCTTACAGCTATCTTTCTCTTCCCCTCCTAGGGCAAGTGCAAGGATTTTACCACCCTAGGTAAAGGCGCCTTTTTCTGCACCACCCCGACTAGTAACAGTGCCAAATTTGACTGTATGGATAAGATTACATACTCTGATTGAGAACCGCACAGGCATCCATGCAATACTTCCCTTAGCCAAAATCTGCAATTCCACTCTTCTCTATCTCACACATCATCCTCTCTTTCACATACCTTGTCCCTCTCAAACTCTTCCTCACCCTCCTTCACTAAGGTTCCCCACATCCTGGCCTTTATCACCCTCTTGATCACCTTTATCTGGCTCACATACCCTATGCTCTATTGCTTCTTTACACATGTCGCAGCTATCTCCATCTTCTGACGGCCTGCTCTCACTCCACTACACTTTCCTGTTGCCCACTGTGCATATACACACAACACACTACTCTACTCACAATACCCACACCTTTCTAGAAACGGCTTATGAAATCTTGTATTCTCTTCTTCTCGCACCTCACAATACCCACACCTTTCTAGAAACGGATTATGAAATCTTGTATTCTCTTCTTCTCGCACCTCACAATACCCACACTTTTCTAGAAACGGCTTATGAAATCTTGTATTCTCTTCTTCTCGCACCTCACAATACCCACACTTTTCTAGAAACGGCTTATGAAATCTTGTATTCTCTTCTTCTCGCACCTCACAATACCCACACCTTTCTAGAAACGGATTATGAAATCTTGTATTCTCTTCTTCTCGCACCTCACAATACCCACACCTTTCTAGAAACGGATTATGAAATCTTGTATTCTCTTCTTCTCGCACCTCACAGTACCCACACCTTTCTAGAAACGGCTTATGAAATCTTGTATTCTCTTCTTCTCGCACCTCACAATACCCACACCTTTCTAGAAACGGATTATGAAATCTTGTATTCTCTTCTTCTCGCACCTCACAATACCCACACCTTTCTAGAAACGGATTATGAAATCTTGTATTCTCTTCTTCTCGCACCTCACAATACCCACACCTTTCTAGAAACGGATTATGAAATCTTGTATTCTCTTCTTCTCGCACCTCACAATACCCACACCTTTCTAGAAACGGATTATGAAATCTTGTATTCTCTTCTTCTCGCACCTCACAATACCCACACTTTTCTAGAAACGGCTTATGAAATCTTGTATTCTCTTCTTCTCGCACCTCACAATACCCACACTTTTCTAGAAACGGCTTATGAAATCTTGTATTCTCTTCTTCTCGCACCTCACAATACCCACACCTTTCTAGAAACGGATTATGAAATCTTGTATTCTCTTCTTCTCGCACCTCACAATACCCACACCTTTCTAGAAACGGATTATGAAATCTTGTATTCTCTTCTTCTCGCACCTCACAATACCCACACCTTTCTAGAAACGGCTTATGAAATCTTGTATTCTCTTCTTCTCGCACCTCACAATACCCACACCTTTCTAGAAACGGCTTATGAAATCTTGTATTCTCTTCTTCTCGCACCTCACAATACCCACACCTTTCTAGAAACGGATTATGAAATCTTGTATTCTCTTCTTCTCGCACCTCACAATACCCACACCTTTCTAGAAACGGATTATGAAATCTTGTATTCTCTTCTTCTCGCACCTCACAATACCCACACCTTTCTAGAAACGGATTGTGAAATCTTGTATTCTCTTCTTCTCGCACCTCACAATACCCACACCTTTCTAGAAACGGATTATGAAATCTTGTATTCTCTTCTTCTCGCACCTTTCTGTAAGCTTCTATCTCAACCATAGTGCTCTTACCAACATGTCTTAAGCGCACACACCTACTTTCTAACACCTACGTCTTACTCAACCTTTCCCTCACACATGACATGCCTTCTCTCACATCAACTTTTCCTTCTTAAATACTTCTCAGGTATCCTCATATCTGCTGTCTCATAGGCCTCAACCTACCTCACACCTTAAGTGTTCTACTCCATGCCCCTACTTTTTCCTCATCTCCTTTTTGTCATTCAGTTTGTCGCTCACACAGACACATTCCAAGAATGACTATCTTATGAAGCCTAGATCTAGGGCAAGGGTTAAATAGTAATTTTACAAACTTGTACTGGTGAAAACAAAAGTGTTCCACAGTTAGGCAAAATTGACCTACAGGCCTACTAATGTAATCAGTGGAGCAAATCGTGCACAACTGTAGACTTCAATCAATGCAGTGACCTTTTCACGGCATTGAATTAAGAGTACAGTTGTTAATTGCATATTAACCCGTAAAAACAAAATAACTGTATGAGGCATTTAGAAATGACTGGACTTTGTGTGCTTTACAGATACTGAAGAGTTTTACTTGTAACATCATCCAATCCCAATATCGAAATGTTAAGAGCCACTTGTGAAGCTGCAGGCTTCGCCCTGATGAAGCTTTGGCAGCTGTCACTAGAGGTGGCCATGGGGACAAGGCAGAAAAAAACTGCTGATACGGTTTCAAGAGAAGGATGATAGGGCCGTGACATCACTTCCTGTGTCCTGATTGTGCACTGTCTACGCTAATTTGTCGCCCAAATATTTTTTTCTTGGGACCTGTGCCCTCAAGAAACAAGAATCTGCTCAAGCTACCGAAGGAGACAAGAAAATATGTCTGGAATTGTTTCTTTTGTAATATTTTTATTGCAATTTCCGAGTAAACAATGCTACATTACCAAACATAAGAAGGCAGGGGTGTGCAGCTGGTAAAAAAGCAACAGACATACGAGCCAAACACAGAAAAGTACATAATCCAATGATTCGCAATATTGGGGAAAGGATGTATGACGTTACAACGCATACTTTTAGGACGCATACTTTTAGGACGCATACCTTTACAACGCAATTTTTACAACGCAGGATCCATTACAACGAACTACCATTACAACGCATTTTTTTACATCACAGATGCCTTTACAACGCATACCATTACAACGTAAGTATTGGTAAGTATATATTTTTAAAAATGTAAGTAATTAAAATTAATATAATTTAATTTAATTTTAATTTAATTTTATTTAAAACCCAAACCTAGCCCTGAACCCTAAAAATACCCCTGTACCCCAAAACCCAAACCTAGCCCTGAACCCAAAAAATACCCATGTATCCAAAAACCCAAACCTAGCCCTGAACCCTAAAAATACCCCTGTACCCAAAAACCCAAACCTAGCCCTGAACCCTAAAAATACCCCTTTACCCAAAAACCCAAACCTAGTCCTGAACCCTAAAAATACCCCTTTACCCAAAAACCGAAACCTAGCCCTGAATCCTAAAAATACCCCTTTACCCAAAAACCCAAACCTAGCCCTGAACCCTAAAAATACCCCTTCACCCAAAAACCCAAACCTAGCCCTGAACCCTAAAAATACCCCTGTACCCAAAAACCCAAACCTAACCCTGAACCCTCAAAATACCCCTGTACCCAAAAACCCAAACCTAGCCCTGAACCCTAAAAATACCCCTGTACCCAAAAATCCAAACCTAGCCCTGAACCCTAAAAATACTCCTTTACCCAAAAACCCAAACGTAGCCCTGAACCCTAAAAATACCCCTGTACCCAAAAACCCAAACCTAGCCCTAGCCCTGAACCCTAAAAATACCCCTTTACCCAAAAACCCAAACCTAGCCCTGAACCCTAAAAATACCCCTGAACCCAAACCTTTAAAATTTTTAATATAATTATATACTTACCAATACTTACGTTGTAATGGCATGCGTTTTAAAGGCTTCTGCGATGTAAAAAAATGCGTTGTAATGGTAGTTCGTTGTAATGGATCCTGCGTTGTAAAAGTTGCGTTGTAAAAGTAGTCCGTTGTAATAGTTGCGTTGTAACGGTTGTTTACCTTGGGGCATAGCTGGGACAGCAGCAGCCCACAGTGTTAATCTGATGGGGTGGCATAGAACAGAAGACACAATAACAAATAGTAACTCAGTTTGCCCCCGTCACTTCCCCCTCGGACACATCTAGCAAACGTGAATGGACACACCTCAGAAACAGGCCACCACCAGATCAGACAACAGAAGCAGGAGACAACTGGGGCCCCCCAGCATCAGGGAGGGAGTCTGACCAAAGTGAGATCCGCCATGCAGTTGAAGCCCTTCCACCATCCCCCCCAAACTATCCTCAAGTAAGGCAGCATGGCTGTCAGGAGGGGAGTCAAACTATTCAAAAAAGGAGGGTTGATCCGTGTTTGGGACGTAAACATTAAGCAAAGTGACATCCCTGCGGTTCAACTGGCCAAGCACCAGGACATATCAGCTCTCAGGGTCAATGACCACCTCATGCAATTAGTAGGGCACCCCGGATTTGATCCAAATAAGAGCCCCCCCTTGCAAATGCAGAATAAGTAGTACAATACAGCTGCCCTCTCCACCTCTTGCGGCAAGCCCTGCCCTTCGAATCTGATAGCGGTATCTCCTGTAGAAATGCAACATGTGATCCCCTCCCTCGCTTTAAGTAGGCTAGAACATGTTAATGTTTGGAGGGAGTTGACAGTTCCCGCACATCCCAGGTAATCAATCGGATCTGGTCAACCATTAAAGCAAATATTTGTGCAATTGGGTGCGCCATAGCACCCCCAAGCCAGATGAAGTTGAAGCATTGGTGGCCAGCTACACCATGCAGTAAGACCCGCCATACACATATAACCAAAAAAGAAAACAGTCAGTAAAGAACAATAAAAAACACACACAACCTCGGATTGTGATATGGTTACATCCTGTCAAAGCAGCGAAAGGCAAAGAGCCTACAAACTAGAGCCGCTCAAAGGGGGTCAAATAGGCTGGTATAGGAAAGTTCAGTAGGGGAAAGAGATTCCAGCCAGCCTAGAAATCAAACAAACTGTGAAGCAATAAAAAGTCACAAATAGCGCAAACTCCCTGTACCTGCCCAGATTCCCCCCAGCCAAACAAAAAAAGCCAATGGAATACATTAGGATATAATGCAGCTATCACAGCACAGTACCACAAAGAAGGCTTAAGCCTCACAGGACACAACAGCCATTCAGGCAAGGGTCAAATAATGTGGTCAGCCATGTCTGGGGTGACCCCAGAGCGGGTATTCTCCAGTCCAGGGACCAATGAGTCCATAGAGTTCAAAGTGGAGCCCCTGCAGGAGAGTGTCCTGGGATGTAGGGAGCTTCCACCAGATCAAGGAGATCATAGTTTCCACTGCCCATGACTCCTCTTCAGCCATCTGCTGGTTGGTAGGTTGAGTCGCCACCTTTGATGGGAGGGCTGGCGCCTCGGGCGCTGCAGCCGATGATGTACTGCGGATTCTGGTCACACTGTCCCCTTATAATAAAGTTCCAGTCAATCCAATGCTGCAGCAGAGTCCGTTAAAAAAAATGGAATTTGTCCTCTGCTTGGAAACCAGTCCTCCAGGAAAGCAAGCATGAAACTGCCCTCCACTCTTTCAGACAACCCAATGACTCTAATGTTATAGAAGCGGGCCCTACCCTTCTGATCGTCACCCTGGAAGCAAAATGCTGGGCGTGGGTCCGTAAGATGACAGTGTATATTCAGGGCCTTGGGTGCTAAGGTTTATTCTGAGGTTTCCGAGGTAGACAGCTGCTCCAACATTTTCCTAGAGTCTTCACAAATAAGGCCCAGCTCTACAGCTATAGAGTGAATTTTACCCTCTAGTCCAGTGGTATCTGTCGCAGTCGAGTTTATTAAATTTGTTGGAGTAGAGGGAGACATCCCCACCTCAGGCGCATTATTTGATCGCTTCCTGGGGGGTACCCGCCAGAGGATCGTCATTAAGTCTCTGAGTGCGACCCATGACGGAAACAGACAAGGGACAGTAAGACCCATCCAGGCTCAACAACCAAGGTCACCAGCAGGAGGCCCAAAAGGTGCAGCATAGCTAGCCGCAGCCAGGGGGATAACAGGTAATCAGACAGCCATTAGCTTTAATAGCCACAGCAGCTATCAGGGGATCCAGTAAACATACTCTCTCACAAAAAGGTGATATTTCAAAGTTTACAATCGCATAATTTAGACTTATTTAAAAAGAGCATTGGAATTTCGATGTAAGGATTTAATACCTCAATCAGTGGCACTCTCTACCGATAGAGAGTATTGGTTTTAAGTAAAATGGTGTAGAGTCCAGCAGCGTAGAGTTCAGCGGTGTAGAGTCCAGTGGCGTAGAGTGGAGTGGTGGATAGTGGACTAGAGTGCCATAGATTGCAGTGGCACAGAATTGATTGTTTCAGGGGAGAGTAAAGAGGTGTATGCAATGGTATAGTGTCAGAGTGCAGTGGTAAGAGTAGATTAGAGTGGCTTAGAATGGATTGACGTATAGTGGTGTAGAGTGGAGAGATGCAGAGCATAGTGGCGTAGAGAGCAGAGTTGAAGAGTAGAGTGAAGTGGTGTGGAGTGGTGAAGGGTAGACTGCACTGACAGAGTGGAGTGGTGCAGATTAGAATGGTGGAGACTGCATTGGCTAGAGTAGAGTGGTGCAGTGGCATAGAATGCAGTGGCATAGAATGCAGTGGCATAGATTTCAGCGTTGTGGAGTGACCTAGAATGGAGTGGTGTAAAATGCAGTGGGGAATTGTACAGTTGTGCATAGTAGAGTGGGGTAGAGTGCACTGGTGCAGAGTGGAGAGGTGTACAGTGAAACGTCTTAGAGTGCAGTGGTGCATAGAGTGGTGCAGAGTAGAGTGCAGTGTCAGAGTAAAGTGGGGCAGAGCACAGTGGGGCAGAGCAGAGTGGGGCAGAGTGCAGTGGAATAGAGTGGAAGAATGCAGAGTTCCGTGGCATAGAGTGGCATAAAGTAGAGTGGCAGAGAGTGCAGCGTTACAGAGTATACTGTCGTAGAGTGCAGTGGTGTACAGTAGAGTGGCATGGAGTGCATTGGAGTAAAGTGCAGTGACACAGAATAGAATGCCGTACAGGGCAGTGACGCAGAGTAGAATAGATTTGCATAGAGTGTAGTGACAGAGTACAATCCCGTAGAGTGCAGTGGCATATAGGGGCGTAGTGTGCAGTGGTGTGGAGTAGACTGGCATAAAGTGCATTGGTTTTGTGTAAAGTGGTGTATAGTGCAGTGGCGCAGAGTAGACTGTTTCTGAGTAGAGTGCAGTAGTGCAGAGTAGATAAGAGGGGTGTAGAGGTGATTGGTATAGAGTGCAGTGGCGTACAGTGGCGTGGTACAGAGTAGAGTGCAGTGGCGTAGAGTGCCTTGGCATAGAGTGCATAGGCATAGAGTGAAGTGGCCTGGAGAGGTGTAGCGTGCAGTGGCGAAGAGTGCAGTGGTGCATAGTAGAGTATTGTGCGCATTGTCGTGGAGTGATGTAGCGTAGAGAAGAGCAGAGTGGTGCAGAGAAGAGTGCAGTGGTGTGGAGTGGTGCAGAGTAGAGCGGGGTAACATTGAGTATGCATGGTTTGGTAGCGTACTACCATTACAGACAACACATATTCAATTGACATGACCATTACATTTGCACTCACAGTTTTACTGATAAAAGTAACCCGCTCACAAACGATAATGTGTGGCAATGTCATCACCTGATGTACTGATCTGATTATCAGCGCAGTTCATTTACAGCCATTTAAATTTTGTTGTATGCTAGGAAAAAAAATAACCTAGTACAGTTTTCGTCAAGGAGAACCCCACAAGAGAGCATGTTGGTCACATAAATCTTCTAACTTTGAAATCAGAGAAAGTAAAATAAACACCAAGCTCCCTGGAAGACACATCCTTACATTTGACCTCTGTCGTTGAATGCACAGCAAATGTGACTAGATAAGAACAAGATTTAGAGGTCGATTTACAGAAAGCTTGTTTGTGGAAGAATACAGTTAACAAGGTTTGGGCAAAGAAAGGGCCGAACTTAAGCTGGACATCCCAAAGCAAATAAAGCCAGCAAATATAAAGACAAAAAATGCAAGTTACAAACCACAAAGCCAATCGTAGCAACAGGCAGAATACGTTCCTGTGTCAACTTTGAGTGTCCCCAAGATGTATTTAGCAAACCAGACAACAACCTAATGTGCATTTGCCCATTTCTTAACAATTCGGTGGAAAGATGGCTGCTAGCTGAAAAAAACTGTCCGCACTCAAACTAATTAAATGACCTTGCGCATGCAGGGGAGGGCAGTGGGGCTGCAAAAAGAAAAGAGCATGTAATCCCGGACATCCACTATTTACTTTAACAATAAACAATGCATAATGTTCCAGGTGACAAAGTAAACATCGGCTAAATGCCGTGGGCTGATCCAAAAAGTGGTTAACACATAGTGGATGCAGTGACTGATGGCAGATCACCAAACAAGCAATGGCTAAAGAGGGATGGCCCTAAACTCCTCTCTGTAAACTGTTGTATTTATTGGTCTTGTAGGGTTGACCTGATCTCTGAACAGTTAAAGAGGTCTGCAGCATACCCTAAAAAATAAAAAAAAAGGGCCCTCTGGCGACCACACATTTCAGATGTACTTTCATCAGTTATCTTTGCAACCATTTCCTCCAGTTGACCAATGTCAGTGCAGAAGGCGCACACAGAGTACACCTTCTTTAGTAGTATATGCCTTAGCTAGAAACTATTCTTAGGTTCCCCCTCGAGACCACGGGCCTACGTGTCCTCAAGTAACTAATGCAGACATGAATTGGATAGGGTAGGGATATAAAGTGCGCCTCCAAGTCATACCTGCTGCCAGTTCTCGCACTTCACCACAACAGATGCTGCATTTTGGGCAAAAGGCAGACTTCTGTACTGGCTGAGCTTACTTCCAATCACAAACGCGAGGTACCACTCCCATTGGCATCAAAAGAAAGCATCCTAAAGTCTACTGTGAAATCTTACATTAACCACTAGACCTTTTAAAGCCTGCTTCTGAGATCATCCAATGTTCCGACATCCACACCGGTTTTGATGCAATGAGTACACTATGAAATGGTCTTTCAGCTGCAACATGGCACAAGATATCGGAAAATTAAAATACATACATGAGGTACATATTTGATCAACATGTTAATTACCGAACCGATACCATTTTATTGCATGCTTTATGGTGGTATAGCTTTTACAAACCCCAGCTAACTAGCCAGCACCATGCCCTTGTATCCCAGAACCAAGATAGTGTAACATCTCCCGAAATAGTTCTAATACGACCGCTGTCACACACTACTGCTCTGCCTGAACCGTCACGTACTACTATCCATGTAATGTGACAATCACGGACCTCTGATAATGCACCTTGGCTCTGCAGCGTACACTGGCATCTCAGCTGTTACTTGTAAGGAGCGGTGGTATCTCAAGGCTGAGACGCTTCATAATGCACTTGGCTGAACGCATTTCAATGGGAGGCGAAATCAAATCCTTTCTGGTGAAACAGCTCTGAGGTTAACACAGCGCCACAGCTCTGGAATTAATGCAGCGCAACAGATCTGGAATTAATGCAGCGCAACAGATCTGGAATTAATGCAGCGCAACAGATCTGGAATTAAGGCAGCGCAACAGATCTGGAATTAAGGCAGCGCAACAGATCTGGGATTAATGCAGAGCAACAGCTCTGGGATTAATGCAGAGCAACAGCTCTGGGATTAATGCAGAGCAACAGCTCTGGGATTAATGCAGAGCAACAGCTCTGGGATTAATGCAGAGCAACAGCTCTGGGATTAATGCAGCGCAACAGCTCTGGGATTAATGCAGCGCAACAGCTCTGGGATTAATGCAGCGCAACAGCTCTGGGATTAATGCAGCGCAACAGCTCTGGGATTAATGCAGCGCAACAGCTCTGGGATTAATGCAGAGCAACAGCTCTGGGATTAATGCAGCGCAACAGCTCTGGGATTAATGCAGAGCAACAGCTCTGGGATTAATGCAGAGCAACAGCTCTGGGATTAATGCAGAGCAACAGCTCTGGGATTAATGCAGCGCAACAGCTCTGGGATTAATGCAGAGCAACAGCTCTGGAATTAATGCAGCGAAACAGCTATCGGGATAATGCACTTGCAACAGACATCTGTATAACCTACAAAGTTGAAAACTAACTAGGCCAACTCTTTCTTTCATACTTTCGAGGGTTCCACTGTATAAATTAGTTCAAATTCGGTGCCCTTTTGACTGCATGCTATGAATGATTATGGAAAGTTACAAAGAGAAATGTACAATCATGTGCATGGCCACCGCATGCATCCAGTCCAGAGGTGTGGGTGATCCCCAACATCAAATACATTGCGTAAATTGATCAGAAGGGCGTCATGTCCCTCTTTGATTGCTCATAATAGGTCGTCCCCAAGCATCACATCACAGGATCAGCTGGGGTGCCTGTCCTGTTCTGAATCAGAGCTAGCCAGGAGTGGACATCTAGAAGGGGGCGCGGATGCAATACACGGGTAAACTATGGAACCACACTTGTGGAGCGTTCGTCCAGGGCCACTTTCATCTGATCATGAATGTTATGTACATCTAGAACCATGTCTGTCGCCCCCGCAACTCCGGCTACGGTTGCTCTCCGGGATTTAAGTTTAAATGTATGCTCATTGTGCAGTCCAGAGCAGTTCACCAAAAATGTGCCAATGCATCTAGGTAAAGTACTGCAATAGCAGAAAATTGAAGTCCTTGGAAGCCTTGATGAGTGCCCGGTACATAAGAAGTAGAGGAACAAAATAAATGTATAAGCATACCCATATAAAACCCCACAGAATACAGTTAAGTACCTCTGCAATAAACAATAACCCAGCAGCTGCTCGTATAGAGTGGAACCCAGCAAGCTCGTCATATGTGATCGCCTCAAGGCCCGACATTATTAAGCGTTGTGCAGACAATACCCACTGTCAATTACCCTCACCCGCAATGTATGGGCAAGCAGCAGACGTGAGGGTTCATAGTGAGGAGAGGGAAACTAACCACCGTTATTGCCATGGAGTTAAGTGCAATAAGCCTATTAGCATCACTTCCATGCAAATCATTATTATTATTATTATTTTTTTTTTAAATGTGAGTGCTATGGGAGCAAGATCCGTGGCATAGGCACGCACCCGCCATACCAGCTTCAGCGGGATGTGCAGCTGCACCAATTAAACAGTCTAAATGGCCCTTCTGTAAGAAAAAGCTCCTGCTCCACACCGGAGGGAGGTTGGGTGCTGGCTGGAAGCTTAGACCTTAGGCATTCTTAGGTCAGCGTTCAGAATGTCTCCAAGAAGCCTTACGCAACTAGACAGCTGTGCTGTCTAGCTGGCTTTGGCCTAATCACGCTAGCCATCGCCCAGGGCGACCTTATGCAGAGCACGCATACATTTATTTCAGTCCCAACATTTAGGAGGCTGCAGTGCAACACAAAAGGCTCATGAGAAAAGATAGACCACGTTCGAATAGTAAGGGTTTCTCCGACATTTCTCTATTAAAACTGGTATTTTTTTAAAGCCAAAAACAAAAAATAAATTAAAAGGAGAGGGATGGGAAATCGTAATAAGAACACGAGGCAGTCAGCCATTCCGTTGGGGATTTCGGCCGGCACGCTAATCCACAGAGGAACAACGCTGAAGTGGATTATACGTGGTTTCTAAGGTGTAATTAAAGTTACGTCACACGGAGCGCCAGGTTTATCCTGGTGTGCTTGGCTTCAGGGTCACAGCAAGGCTCTGTGTTCATGACTGCACCGGCAGCATCAACCATTCAAGTCACCTCAGGAAATGTAACCAGGTGTATTTTACCGATTGACCAACAATATGTTCTGTTACTCTAAACTTCTCGATGAAGCCAATTGGCCACAGTTATTCTGTCCCTACACATTACACTGTTTCACTTGCATTATTAGTTTGTGAGTGATCTATAAGGCGGGCATTAACTTGTGATAACGGCTCGCCCCTGAATTTGGGGATTTGAGTGAAATATGAAGAACGTTAATAAGGATAAACACATATTAGCCTCATCATTATTGGCATCGATAGTATTAGACCATACGGACTAAAAAGATCCTGAGATGCCTACAAACAAGTTCTTCCGTGTCCCTACCTCACCGATTACTCAGTTGCAACAGAATTAGACACGGACAGCTTCCGTGCTCAGATAACATGCAAGGCTTTTGACACAACCGTCATACTCGGGGGTGGTAGGACGACTCTGTGCTCTTGACCACTGCTAACCAGTGCTAAAGTGCTTGTTCCTCAAATTATAGTGGAATTGGCTTATACCCAATTGGCATTTTTAATTCACTTGTAAGCGCCTAGTAAAGTGGCACTACCTGGACCCAGGACTTGTAAATTAAATGCTACTAGTAAGCCTGCAACACTGATTGTGCCATCCAACTTTGTAGCACTTTAAAACATGTCTCAGGTCTGCTTTTGTGTGTTTAGTTTGTCAACTGCCATTTCGCCCTGGCAAAACATGCCTTTGCCAGACCAAAACCTTCCTTTTAAATACATATTAAAATGTCCCTTAGGGTAGGCGCTGGACAACCTAGCGAGCAGAGTGCATTGTATTTTGAAAGCTTGACATGAACTTTTAAGTTCTACTTGTCCTGGTAGTGAGGAACTCTTAAGACCTCCGACCTCTCCCATAAAATAACTTTGAAATGTCCGGATTACATAGAATTAGATGTTATTTTCAAATGGGAGCAAGTGGTAACCAGTTCATGTATGGAGTCTTTGGAACTGTAATGAAAACCTGTAACTCATGGTATAGTTGGATTTTAAATTACAAGTTTGAAAATTCCACTTTTAGAAAGTGGGATTTAGCTGGCTTGGCCATTTACTGCCTGCAACCTGTCTCTGGGTCACATGACGGGATGTCGTTGACAGCTGGGCTTTGTGTAGTCCTCCTACACAGCCACACACAATAAAGAGCTTAGGTGTGCCTGGATGAGCCATTACTGGAAGGATGGAGATGGGCATAGCCCTAGTTACACTTGAATAGACTGTGTCCTGACTCCAAACAAATGGCCGAATACTCCCTGTAGTTAGACTGGAGCCAGGGCCCGGAAGGGAGGGCGCCTGTGTACTTCAAAGCCATGCCTCTTGAAGCTCTTCCCCATTTCAATGGTACAACTGGGTATAAATACTGTACCTCAAACAACAACTCTTCATTACATTTCTCTACCATAGCAACCAGATATCCACAGTTGCGCTTTCTGCTTTTTGGCATTGGTTTTCACTGAAATCTTTAAAATTGCATATCTCAGGTTCTAGTGATTCAGTTTTAGTTGTTTTGGTCTTATTTTATTTCTTAAAAATAACTCTATTCTTCGAACTTGGTGTTGGATTCTTTTGGTGTGGTGTTGGTCACTATATTAGTGTCCGAAGTGTTGCACAAATACTTTACACGTTGCCTCTGAATTAAATCAGACAGCTCTGTTCCAAGCTACCAAAGGGTTGAGCACAGGTTTAATTTAAGGTTGGCTTGTGCCTCAGCAATACAGGGGCTGTGACGACTGCTTGACCAGGACTCACACCCCTGTCAATCAATAGCCCAATTTCCTACAAGAGTATTGTGCCTTTCTAATTACCTGTACTAACTACCTCTTACAAATAAGTCACCAGGGTCTAATAATATATATATTTTGTTGGATGCATACTGGTTATGTTATTATCTAACACAGAACTGTTTTCATAACTTCCCACCCTCTATATTCACATGAAGTAACCATGTGTCCTCAACGATAGGCTCCCGTACAAACTCTCTCTACTGTGGTAATTGCCATGCCGCCCTACCTAGAAAGGGTTTATTATACGACAGACCCAGCAATGAGTTACCATGTCACCTCTCACCTAACAAAGGGTTGCCAAGAATCTCAGTCTAGTAACGGGATGCAGAGAACCCTCGCCCAGTAAAAGACTCTCATTCCATCCTCACCAGGCAATCACTGTATTCAGGCACAAAGAATACAATCTCTCAGCCGCTGAGAAGGGGGGAAACTTTATACAAGCCTGGAAAAGGTGCATGTTCAAAGGCATTCACGCCGATACAAGCAGACACCCTATCACGAAGCCTAGAAGGGGCATGCTGGTTGTTCTTCAATCACCTTTCTCCAATATGTATAATGCAAGGAGAGGTGTGAGACACCCATTAGTTTTCCTTTTCTCCAGGGAGTCATGACCATAGCCACATCTCTGCAGGTTCTACGGAACTATAACTGGTTGTGTCCTTCAAAAGGAGGGAGTCAGCAACAGCAGGATTAAACTCAGATCATCCCCAATGCTTGGAATGCTCCAATTACATACTGGCAATCATTAATTCTATTACATTTTCTCATCTCATCAAATCATTGTGAGGTATATCCACACCCGGGAGAGTGGAATCCCAATGCCTATCTGAAAGAAAAAAGGTTAAACTCCTTCCCTTGGAAGTGCACATATAAAGGATCATGTCTACCTAGAAACTTTTTGAGTCATCAACAAAATCAGCACATCAGCTGGCGATTAAAGCCAGGTGTGCAAAAGGGACAACAGGATTGTTTCAAAGACTGCACAAAGAACCAGAACTATTGAATTACCACCTCTTGATCACTTCCTCGGCCTAGTCCTTACTTTATACGTATCTACCAAAGGAAGCACCCCCCAAAGCAACCAGACAAAATGGACAAAGTCCAGATACCAACAGTAAAGGACCAAAGCCAGAAATCCAAGTCAGACTCTGCACGGTGGTGCTGGGGGCACGGGACCGGCAGAGACTACTGGGACAACTGTGGTGGTTTGGATAGTCCTGGGGTCTGATCCATTTGGCTCTGCAAACTGTTCCAAGTGCATCTTTTCTGCACTGGACTATCAGGGTAGCGAAGGCAAGCAGTCAAAGGCTTCTCGGGGAGGTGGTGTGGAAGGCAGACACAATAACATTTCAGCACAGTGCCAGATTTAGACAGAGAGATGTACTTTAACTACAGAGTAAACCAAAATACTACACACAATAATGGTGATGATACAGTCACAGGGTCCTAATTCAACAGTGGCCGTTCCCGCTCCATCACATCAGTCTAGCACAGCGGTTCAGCCCCTCAAACTACTACAGTGTTCTAGTAATGCATGGAAATCTTTAAATGCAGTGACCCATTGTTCAATTCAGTTTGTACCTTGCCAGTGAGATCGAACCGGCACTTATGTTTTTCAAGATGCAGTTCCAGCACAAGGCCTTCTTCCATACAGCATTGTGTGCTACCTGTCCTTGTGAACACGGTTTAGTGTAGCACTTGTCACCGTGCTCCTTAGGAGGTCATCTGGATGGCATCTCAGTCAAGGTTGCTGCAGCAGCTCCGCCTTTCGTATCATGTAACAGAAGAACCAGCACACAGGTACAGCTCAGAGCTCGTCCATCTACAGCACTTGCAGCCAGATGCCCTTAACCATGGCTGTGATGACACCTTTGTCAACAGCACATCAGCAAAGGAGAACAGGTGCCTCGGAGCACGGCAGAGGTGCTAGATAGTGTAGGAAGGTGGATACCGGACTATGGTTACCCCAGATTTGTTGCCTTGTGCTTAGCTGGTTTTCGACTTAGTTGGCCTGGGATCCTGCTAATCAGGGCCCCAGGCAATCTGATCTCTCTGTAAAATGGACACCATGTACCCTAGGTACATAACTAATTGGATATTGAGTCATCTTATGAGTCCCTGTACAGTGTACTATAGGTACCCAGGGCATAGGTGCACCTAATGCCTACCAGGGGCTGCAGCATATCTTTTGCCACCCCTGGCTGGCCATCCAAACTGAGATATCCTGACTGAAACTCTGATACAAAACTCTGGACCTTCGACATCCTACTCGACGTAGAAGACTGAAGAATCTCCCTTGTGGTCAAGGAGTGACCACCCTGTGCAAGCAGGCACCATCAATCGCTCAACGGTTTGCTTTGTCGTTGCTCCCGCCAGAGCTTGAACACAGAGCCTGACAAGACCCGGACTTCCAGACATCAAACAGCCCGATCCACAGCCACACCAAAGCGGAGACTCGTGGAGGCGACGAGAGACGTGGGACCGGCCATCTTGGAAAGCCAGCGAATTGCTTTCCGTGCAACTTCTGAGGCACCCCCGAAGTTGTGCATTGGGGATTGAGAAGCTCCAGCCCCAACTGTATCGAAGATCACCTAACTACACTCACAGAGTGCTGCGTGGGGCCCTTTTGCATTTTCCTACTCGACGTGTCTGTCCGGTCACTTGCCCGTTGGCTAGTGGCCTCTGCGACGACGAAACCTTGAATTTCCAACGCTGGTCTGGTTGCTCCAGACTGGCCCTTGCTCCCCTGAAAAGGTGCTGCCCATCAGACCTTGCTGGTCTGATCCAGAAGCCATCTTCGATTCCTGCGTGGGTTGCATTTGCCAAGGCCTGTTGATTCCGAATCGAGAACCGACAGCTCCAACAGCGAGAGCCTTCGTGGGACAGTCCATGCCCAGCTCCTGGTCGTCGTCGCCACCTCCTGGTCCACGTGGCAGCGGAAACAAGCTTCACGACAGCACCTGATCGCATCCTGACATCGCCTGGTTCCTTCCTGGTCACTGGCTAGTGTCCCAGACTCTGTCCCCTCTGCTTTCAGGTACTCTTCATCCTCGATCCGCCCTTGGAACCAACCGGACTCTTCTCTCCTGGTCGCCTGCAGCATCTTTTCTCCAAGGCTCCATAGAACTCCACATAGAACTCCACGGCGAAACCAGACACACTTTGGCACCTATGCACCCGCTTCCTGTGGGTGAGGTAACGCGAGTACTGCGGTGCTCCTGTGAAGATTAACTCTCCTAGTGTCCTAGTTTCAAGTGGTTAGCTTCTAGTCCAGTCGGAAGACTCCTAAACCTTTAACTTTCTAATTTTTACGGACCCATTGACTTCTATGTGTGCACGCGTGTGCATTTAGACACTGCACCCGCATCCCGTGGGCTTCCTGCTCCCTATCTACTGTTAGTCCAGTGTAGTCCCAGCTATTCCCAAGGCCCTAGGCCTTACCATTGTTCGTGACGTGGTTCTTATACCACTATTTTAGTATATGGTTTAGCGGGCCACCAGGGACTATCCATATTTGTACAACTTTTGTATGTTATATTAAATTACTGGTTATGCGCTTGTGCTCCTGTTCTCATAAAGAGTTCAGAGGGTTGTTTTAGAAATAAATACATATATATTTTGAATATATAACCTGTGTGGTGTCCTTTCAGTTGGTATTAAAAAGGATTGCATACGGTAAAACAGCTGGCTTCACATGCCCTCTTGAGTTTAGCCTAAGACTGCTTTGTCCATGCTACCCCTAGGATAGCTGGTCTATAAGGTTGACTTTACAACCATCACCATAAGGGTTGTTTGGACTGGTGCAAGGTGCTCACTAGAATAGTGATCATCATATACCAGGCCAACTTCTCACAGATAGCATACTGGCTCTTCTGTTAAATTGTTGTTTCTTAACAAAGTATGTCTCATAAATCGAGCAGGGGAGGCTGTTGGCTTTGGTTGTTCGACTCACCGAACAGGAACGCAGCCGGATGCCTCCTCCTAAAGGGTTGGGCACTCTCCATCCCTCCAAGCAGGCAGGCTTCTAGGCACTAGGCACCCGCCAGTTTCTCTAGAAGGTTGAACACATTACCTCTGGTAAACTGGCTGTCAGACTGACTCCAACCTTGGATTACAGCAGCCATTTGAGTACTATGCCGAGTACTCCCTTCCTAGGTCAAGGGGGAATTGGAACAAAGTGGGATGGTTTGTGCTGGACGTTGCCCTCGCTGCAGGGGCAACTCCAAACTTTTTTTCTTCACTGCTCCGGTTTTGTTGAATTTGTTTTTGTAGGCTTTAGGACTCTGCACACTGATAACCAGTGCTAAGTGCTTAAACCCTCTCCTTTAAACAGGGTACAATTGGCCTACACCCAAATTGGCACATTCCATTTACTTACAAGTCCCTAGTAATGTGATACTACTGATACTCAGGGCATGTAAATTAAATGCTAGTAGCGGGCTTGCAGCACTTATTGTGCCACCCATTTAAGTAGCCCTTGAAAACATGTTCCCGGCATGCCATTGCAATACGTGTGTGCAGTTTTAAACTGCTATTTTGACCTGGCAAAATAAACCTACTTTTTAATACAAATACATCACCCCGAGGGTAGGCCCTAAACAGCCTATAGGGCAAGGTGCACTGCATTTTAAAAGTTGGACATGTACTTTAAATATTTAACCTTTTTGTTGTGTTCGTGAAAACCTGTCAAATTTGGTTTTCACTATTGCAAGGCCTACCTCTCCCATGAGATTACATCGGGTTACCTTATTACAGTGAATAGAATAAGTGATAACTTCTGATTGGGAACAGGTAGGAAAGTCATGGTTGGTATCTACCATGACCATCAACAGACCCACACTTGAGTTCACTTTCTGGACACGTGGAAGGACTCTCAGAGCACTGTCTGCTACTGGCGCCTGCCATATACTTCGTGAGACTGGTTTGCTACACCAAGAATGACTGCTCTGCTATCTGATGCTCCATTTACACCTACAGAGGTACCCTGCGCACGAGTCCTCCACTTCATATTGAGTCCTCCACTTCATATTGAACACAGGACTTTTAGGGAGACTCCAAGTGCTAGTTGGCTGGCCTCCTGTTCTGAGCTAAAGGGATACACAAACTTCAACACCCATGAACCCTGCACCTGGATTTTGCCTGCGGATGTCGTGACCCTCCTCAAGATGACCCTTGGAAGTGGGGATAACGGTGCTCTGCCAACTGTGGTGACCATCAGAACGAAGACAGAACAGCGCAGCCAAAAGCAGCTGTCGCAATTCCACATCAGAACCTACACAGCACGTTGCAACCAGAAGTGGACCTCACATCGCAGACCTCACAGCTTCCCATCAGAACCAATGCAGCATGACACAACTCCACGCAGACCTCACAGCTCATCAGAACTGATACACTGTGAAGCCACTCCATGCAGGACCTCGTATCGCTCCTCGGAACTGCCACTGTGCAGCACAATGCCCCACATCAAGGACATCAGGTAAAATTTGCAGTGGGTCTAACCTGGTCAATAGGTGCGCTTCAATTGTCATCGGCCTGTACTTGTGGCTTTCCCCGGTCAGTCGCAACCAGATAACCACAGTTGGTGCTTTTGTCAAATAATTTATTAAAATGTACTTTGTTTTTATAAATTTAGTTGGGATTTTTCTTGTGTTGTGTTTTCACTTTATTACCGTTTGTGTGCTTCATAAATAAATACTTTATACTATGCCTCCAGGTTAAGCCTGACAGGTTTTGTGCCAAGCAACTAGAGGGTCAAGAACAGTTTAATTTATTGACTTTTTGTGATTCACCCGACAAGGATTGCGGCTGTTGCTGGAGTAGGGTTTCACCCTCTCAACTAACAACCCAATTTTATCACAGTTTGAACCCCACATTTATACTCCTTTTCCTGACAGAGGAGGTCGACCCACAATCTAAAATCATGTTACTGTTTGGGCAGTTTCCTTCAAACAGTGTTTTTTTACTGTAGTGAAGACCAGCCTTTGTGCAAGGAAATGGCTCTCGCAGAAGGCTGTGATGATGCCGGTTCCAAACAGAACTACCAAAACATGAGCACAATTAAGTGCAAAAGATATGCACCTGGCTGTTTTCAGTCTCTCCAAAGTAGCAATCAAGGAAAGACAAAAGGGTAAACATCTAGAACTATCATCTCCGTTAGCAAAAGAAATCTGCTCACTCCGTCCTCGCCCCCCCATTCTAGCCACTAGACGGTAATATTTAGGAAAGATCCATCAGCAATCACCTGATAAAAGGTCCTCACAGAGGAGTGTAGCCCTTTCTCCATCCACCATCACTTCAGGGTCTATGTATTCTTCCTTCAGCTCCAGGAATGCAGTCAATACACTCCTACTGTCAGGAGAAGTTGTATAGCAACTTCGATCTTGTGTTATTTCAAACCAGAATCTTTTCGGGACTCTAAATCCACATTTTCATGTCAGCTTGTCTGCTTGCTGGGCCCCAACAAATTTAGTCAGGTCTCTCAGCATATGGTAAACACCTGTTTATCATGCAGGGGACGTTACAATATCAACAGAGTCCCAAACACCACACCAGGGCCAAATCAAGGTAACAAGCACTACAGGCCAAAACAGCCCAAAAGGCAGAAGACCCAACCAGTGCAACAGGTCCATAGATGAGGTGAATCCTGTAAACTTGGACTTCCATAAGGCAACAAACAGACACAGAAGGCAAAGACTGCTTCTAGCATTTGGAACTTAAAGGCAGCAACAAAAGACCACCAGCATGTCCATAACCAAAGCCCCCTACCGAAGGGTATGGGGGGGTAAAGGGCCCGGAGCAGGAAAGTCAAATTAAAAGGCAAGGAGGCAGCCTAATCCACAACAACCAAGTCCCCAAAACAAACCCAACACCAAGCAGCCTCTGGAGCAATGCGAAGCTACATATAAAAGGCCCACATAATATCCAAAAAGTGCTTATAAAAGCACATCAGTTCACTAGCAGTACCACAGGCAAACTGAAGGGGAAAGACAGAAGCAGAAACAACAGTCATCCGCAGGACATCGAATGGTATACAACATGCAGAAGGCGGCAGACGTTGCCACTAGGTTGAACCACATCATTTCAGCATGTCAGAGTGCCGAATATCAAGGCTACATAGTCCTGAATCCACCATAGACTTATTTAACCCACTGCCAGGCATTCCCTGACCCTTTACTCCACTCTTGCAGGTTGCTGCTTTCTCAGCTGGTGGTATTTTATCAGTCTCTCTTCCTTCTTCTTTCCCCTTTGTGTGTTTTTCTCCCTCTTGCTCTTTGGAAATGTTAGATGAGGAACATATGTGCTAGTACACAGAAATGAGTGCTGGGGGCCCCTTTGGCTATTATTGGCTAAAATTAAGCACAGGTTGTCTCAATCTGCTTTTATAGGTTTCACTTTTATTTGTTGTTTAAGTTGTTGTAATATAAACAAACATTTGTCCTAGTTTATTTTTTTGAGAGTAGCTTCAAAGGTGCTGCACCAGAGACATGTTGTCTTTGCACCTCCTACATTCTCCGCGGTTTGTGCTTACATGGAAGTTTAATCACAATAGTTCTAAATAGAAACAGACAAAATATTACATTATGTTATGCTGTGCAGTTTTTGCATGGTGCAGCATTGGTCAATTAGTAGGTGTCATTGATAGTTTTGCTTGCATCCATCTTAAGAGGTGGGCTTGACATTTGGAGTTTCTCATGCTGCTGTACTTGAATAATGTGTGGGCTGTGTGTAGTCTAAAAGAGCGGGCTCCAGAAGAAGGAAGTGGTAGATTTTGTTGGTAATCGTTTCACAGATGTCAGTGGCCTGTAACTGTGACCGTATCTAACCTATATGAGACTTTATTCGTTTAGGGCTTGTGCATGATGCTACCCATTGATTCGTGGTTACTTCAAAAAGTTATGCAGTTCCGAATACTAGGTCAAGGTTATTCCCTCTCCGGTAGCTATAGCTAAATCTAGGGTCCGATGTTGTTCACTGCTCTACAATACCGATAGCTCCTTAGATAAATGCCTCTTCAAAAGTTCGATTTTCAAGAGTATTATAAAACACTCGGTTCTGTTCCATTCTCAAGGTGGAATTTAAAGAACTGCAGAGCTTGGAGTCCTAGACTCGCGCCCAGTGGCCTCCCTCTGTATGTCTTTTGTTTGGATGTCCATTTTTAAAACCGGTGCAGGTTAGCTGATCCTTGATTCCAGGCATGGCTCTAGTTGCATCGGACAAGGGTTTAGAGGAGGTCTGTGACTTTTATTCAAATTAGCCTTCTGGACAAAACAGAGTACCTTGAAATGTATTCTAAACGCCACCAGGAGTCTTTGGGGTGTTTTAAGAGCTAGTTTGACATAGCCACATTTCCACAGAGAGAGGAATACTTGTATTGCCTCCTTCTGTACTCTTTGTAGTTTGTCATGAGTTTTCTTGGGAGCCCAACATACATGACATTGCAATGGTCAAGACGTCCGATTGCTATTGATTTGGTCAGCTCTACTTCTGCAGGGCATTTGCAATAGTGGAAATGCTTTCCAGAGTAAAGACATTTGCAAGTTTATACCTTTGGCAACTGCGCTGAGATTAGACCACAGATCTGTGTAATCCTTCGGTCTCTTGCTTATCAGGCACTGCGAGGAGAACCATGGACAATAACCATGCATTTTGTTGGCAGTCCCAAATCGAAGCACTCTCACAGGGGAAAATGGGCCTTGCAACTTTCCTGTGAACTTGGCTCTATGATGCACAAGTCATTCAGTTGTACAGGATCACCAAAGATCACATTGTGATCTGACATGTAGGTATGTTAGACGTGTTTCACTCATTAAGTTACCTACATTCACCTCTTCGGATTTACACAGGACTGTTCTCTAAACTGGATGCAAAGGGATTCATTAAGTATGGCTTCTGTAAATGACCACAAGGAATAGCTGCTGTCTGTTAGGATTCGTGCGTAGTCCTCTTTTTGTGACCATGTTTGTGAGCCCATGTGACCTGCTGGTGGGGAGTTATAAGCTGCCTTCTCCCTGTCCTCAGTGCTTGATATCTAGTCGTGTGGTTCCTGATCTTGGGCTAGGGGCTGTTTTGTAGTTTGGGACACTGTGCTGTAGTTCACGGGCTCGTGAGCTAGTTAACGTATTTTCCTGGCTCTTTGGTTTCCCTGCCCTTTCTACCCTGTCCTTCGTTTTCTTCCTGCTGTTTGTTATCCTTGGATGGTGTCTTGTCCTCTTACCTTGTTGTGCTCCCTTGTTATTTGTCCAGTTTGAGCCTTTTAACCCGGCTGGGTAGAGAGAGTTGCTGGGGCTCCGGCGCTCTCCTGAGTGTTTGATAGTGGTCCGGCTGGATTACCATCACGAACAATTGTTGCACTGTGGGGATCGCGGTACACACACTTCCGCGTCTTTTTCCATCCTTGCCACATCGTTGTGCGGAGGCGGAGTGAAGATCGGACGCTTCCGGCAGGAGTCGCGTTGGAAGCCGGCGACACACAGCGTCTTTCCCCTGCTTATTTCCCCGTATTTCCTGAGTGTTATCTTTGACCCTAGAAGGAGGTTTTTTTAGTCGTTATAACGACTTTTTCCTCCTATATTGATGGCTCTGTTATTTCCAGAGCGTTTCCCAGTCTAAACTTCCCCTCCCTATTCCCTGCTTTGACTGTTTTACCCCCTCTACATTGGAGATCTCCACAAGTCATCGAAAACAGCGCTTGTTGGTAAGGAGGTGTGGGGGTATACAGGGCATGGTCACATAAGAGGCACTATGTTGTTTATGAAATGCCATGTGTGTTAGACTGTAACCAATTCCTGTTATTATAGGTGCAGTAACGTGGAGATAGAACACTGGTCTTTGCAGTAGTCCCTAGAAGAAATCCTGGGATCCCTTATTTGTCAACACCCTTTTCCCGCCCCCTGTCCGTTGCCCCTCTGCTGACTCATTGTGTTACTTTCAGTGGGTCGCTTATGGGCAAGGGTAGTGGATCGGGTTAATCGTCGCTCCTGCATTGTATGGGCAGAGTTGGAAGGAACCAACAGAATATCAAGCCCACGTTATAATTACATTGCCGGAGCGACGATGGAAGAGTCAACAGGGGCTGTAGGCGGAACTGCTGTGGTTCCCACTTTACAGGACGTGATGGGCGCGTTAGCTGCCCTACAAGACCAAATACATGATTTAAGGCAGGAAAACGTAGCTTTGAAACAGGAAGTCGGGGCGCTGATTAGTAGGGAGAAAGGACAGCATAGGGCTCAGGTTCCAGTTTTGCAGCCTGCAACCTTTCAATATGGTGGCGGGATGGGTCAGAGCTCTGGTAGTGGGGTACCTGTAGCAGTTACAGTGAATACACCTGTTCCAGTGCCTTTGGCTCCGCCAGAGAGATTTACTGGGGATAGCGACAAGTTTGGCACCTTCATGAATCAGTGCCAATTACACTTTGTGTAAGCCTACTGCTTTCCCCAATGATTCGGCCAAAGTAGCTTTTACGATATCATATTTGGCTGGTACTGCTGCCCAATGGGCTATACCCTTGGTAGAGAGGGACGATCAGGTGTTGACCAACTACCCTGCGTTTAAGGAATTAATGCATGGATTGTTTGCGAAACATGCTTTCATGCAGGCTAGCGATGCAGAACTATTGAAGTTGCGGCAGGGCAGACAGGATTTGCTGACGTATATTTCTACCTTTAATCGTCCTGTGTCAGAAACTCATTGGCCTGAGGATAAGAGGACCTCATTGTTCTATCAGGGTCTTTCCGAGGATCTTAAGGATGTGGTGTCACAAGTGGTGGATCCCCCGGTCGATTGTGCGGCGTTTATAGATCTTGTGGTCAAGTTAAACCATTGTCTATCAGAGAGACGGGGGGAAAAAAGCCGCTTTCAGGCGTCTCGGGGGGGGGGGGGTATGTGAAATCGGACAATAAGACAACCGGAGGGACGAAGACTGTGCCTGAACCTATGGAAATCGGTGGTGTGAGAGGTCCGTTGTCTAGTGATGAAAAGAAACGACGCAGAGAACTGAACCTGTGTTTGTATTGCGGCCAGGGTGGACACTTTGCCAGGGAATGCCCAGTGAAGCCCTCTGGCGCCTCATACAGTAAGAAGATAGCATGTTTGTATCATGAGAGAGGGTTTGAGAGCAAGGAGAGACAGTATGAGGTACTTGGAGCCATAGATAGGGCACCAAGGCACTTTATTATAAACGCCCATTTGTTGCTCTTTGGGGACAATAGAGTGTCAGTATCGGTGTTATTGGATTCCGGGGCTACAGGGAACTTCCTTGACATCGCGCTTGCAGAGAAATTGAGGATTCCCTGTTGTGTGAAGGACCAGCCAGAACCCGTGAGGGCGATAGATGGTACAGAATTAACATCCGGGTCTATCACTAAGCGGACTGTGCCTTTGTGCCTGGTGTGTGAGAATGGTCACTCAGAGATGGTTTGTTTTGATCTAATAGATGCCCCTTCCTTTGGTTTGGTATTGGGTGTGCCTTTGTTGCAGGAGCACAATCCAAGGATTGATTGGGTGCAACGGTTAGTGTCTCTAGATTCACCTCATTGCTTGAAGCATTGCTATCAAGAGGCAGGCGAGAAGGCGTTTTCATTGTCTTGTGCCGTAACTGACGTGGGTGTGGTACCATCACAGTACAAGGCATATAAGGAAAAGTTCGATATAGATCAGGCGCAAGTACTTCCCCCTCACAGATCTTTTGACTGTAAGATAGATTTGATACCAGGTGCTCCACTCCCCTGTAGTCGGGTGTATGCTCTCTCAGAACCCGAGGAGTTGCATCTCAAGGAATATCTTGATGAGATGTTGAGATTGGGATTCATTCGTCCTTCCTGTTCGCCAGTATCATCGGCAATCTTTTTCATTCCGAAAAAGGAAGGCACATTGCGGGCATGTGTGGACTATAGAACATTAAACAAAGCCACAGTAAAAAACAAATACCCGCTTCCACTCATTCCTGTGTTGTTAGACCAACTCCGCAGGGCGACAGTGTTCACCAAGTTGGACTTGCGGGGTGCTTACCATCTAGTGCGTGTTCGCTCCGGGGATGAGTGGAAGACGGCATTTAAGACCAAACATGGCCTGTATGAATATTGTGTAATGCCGTTCGGATTATGCAATGCGCCGGCGGCCTTCCAGTTTTTTATCAATGAGGTGCTTCGGGAGTATCTGGATAGGAGTGTAATTGTATATCTGGATGATATCTTAATCTTTTCGGAGACAGGGGCTGATCATCAACGACATGTGACACAAGTGCTGCAGAAATTGCGAGAACATCTATACGCAAAGTTAGCGAAGTGTCAGTTCAGCACCCCTCAGGTGGAGTTCTTGGGGTTTATTGTCTCGGCAGGAGGTGTACGGATGGATCCAAGAAAGATCGAGGCCATCATCACCTGGCCTGTTCCAACATCGGTCAAACATATACAGGTTCTGGTGGGATTCGCCAATTTTTATAGGCGTTTTATTTCCCATTTCTCTGATATTGTGGCCCCCTTGACTCAGTTATTGAGGAAGGGGATTTCTTTTGTTTGGTCCTCTGAGGCACAGGAGGCCTTTCAGCGGTTGCTGGAGAAATTTACGTTGGCGCCTGTATTGGTACATCCTGATCCTGCCCTGCCGTTTTTTGTGGAGACAGATGCCTCGTTATGTGCTGTGGGCGGGGTGTTGTCCCAAAGAGATGTTGAGAACGGTTGCATGCATCCCATCGCCTATTTCTCCAAGACCTTGTTGCCAGCGGAGCGCAATTACACCGTGGCCGAAAGGGAGCTGTTGGCAGTTAAGTTGTCCTTTGAGGAATGGAGGCATTATTTGTGGGGGGCCCGACACACCGTTACAATTTACACGGATCACAAAAATTTGGAGTTCTTTCGTTCTGCACGTGCTTTGACACCTCGCCAGATGCGTTGGGTACTTTCCTTTAATGAATTTGATTTTATCATCACGTATAGGCCCGCAGCACAGCAGGTTAAATCTGACGCCCTATCCCGCATCCATGTAGATTCTAGGGAGCTGGGACAGGGAAAGGAGGATAGACCTATGATTCCTGGTGACAGGATCATAGGGGTGGTGGCAATGGAGGATTTTCCATCTTTGGTGAGGGATCGGCTACGTCAGGTGGATTTGGCCCCATGGTTGTCCTTACCCCATGTTACGGTCCAGGATGGGTTGTTGTATTTTGAGGGTAGGATGTTTGTCCCCCCTACATTGAGAGAACAGGTTTTGGAGTGGTGTCATTCGTCTGCTCTGGCGGCACATCCTGGGATACCGAAGACAAAGGAGATGTGTATGCGGTGGTTTTGGTGGGAGACATTGGCACAGGATATCCAGGGTTATGTGACAGCTTGTCCGGTTTGTGCCATCAGCAAGCCCACTCATTGTAAACCGTCAGGGTTGTTACGTCCATTGGAGGTCCCTCCCGCTCCATGGCATACCATTAGTATGGATTTTGTGACCGAGCTTCCATCTGTTTCTGGTTTCACCGCCATTCTTGTAGTAGTCGATTTGTTCACAAAAATGTCTCATTTCATCCCGCTTCCCAAGATTCCTACGGCCAGAGAGATGGCTTTGGTGTTTATGTCCTCCATCGTGCGGATACATGGGCTGCCATCTGCGGTGGTGACTGATCGGGGGGCTCAGTTTGTGTCCCATTTTTGGACGGAGTTGTGCTCTGTGCTAAAGGTGGAGATTAGATTGTCTTCTGCTCATCATCCGCAATCTGATGGACAGACCGAACGCACTAACCAGACCATGGAGCAATATCTCAGGTGTTTAGTGTCTTCCCTGGCGTGTGATTGGGTTACGGCTCTGCCCATAGCGGAGTTTGCGTATAATAACAGCTTGCATTCCGCTCTGGGTATGACTCCCTTCTTTTGCTCGCTGGGTTACCATCCTAGGGCACTGGGTATCCAACCTACAGGGCGAGTACCAGCCATTGATGATGTGTGTAAGCGGCTGAGTGATATTTGGGGTGTTGCCCGGGTACAGTTGCTGGCAGCCAAGGCTAGTATGAAAGTACAGGCAGATAAACACAGGGCACCTGCACCTACTTATCATGTGGGTGAGCAGGTATGGTTGGCCACTAGGAACCTCAGGCTCGGTGGGTCCCGTAAATTACAGCCTAGATATGTGGGTCCGTTTCTGATAGTGCAGGTTATTAATCCCGTGGCTATGAAACTCGACCTGCCCAGTGAATATAGGGTTCACCCTGTGTTTCACACGTCCTTGTTGAAGCCCTATATGCCCTCTACCCAGGTGTTACCCCCACCTCCCCCTTTGATTGTGGATGGTCAAGAGGAATTCGAGGTCCGGGCTATCCTGGATTCCAAGAGAAGGAGGGGCCGCTTGTTTTATCTGGTCGACTGGAAAGGTTATGCCCCTGAAGATCGTACCTGGGAACCGGCTGGGGGGGGGTTCATTCACCCCGGTTGGTTCGTTTGTTCCATCGCCAGCATCCATCCAAGCCACGCCCGGTGGGGAGGGTTGTTGAGGGGGGGTACTGTTAGGATTCGTGCGTAGTCCTCTTTTTGTGACCATGTTTGTGAGCCCATGTGACCTGCTGGTGGGGAGTTATAAGCTGCCTTATCCCTGTCCTCAGTGCTTGATATCTAGTCGTGTGGTTCCTGTTCTTGGGCTAGGGGCTGTTTTGTAGTTTGGGACACTGTGCTGTAGTTCACGGGCTCGTGAGCTAGTTAACGTATTTTCCTGGCTCTTTGGTTTCCCTGCCCTTTCTACCCTGTCCTTCGTTTTCTTCCTGCTGTTTGTTATCCTTGGATGGTGTCTTGCCCTCTTACCTTGTTGTGCTCCCTTGTTATTTGTCCAGTTTGAGCCTTTTAACCCGGCTGGGTAGAGAGAGTTGCTGGGGCTCCGGCGCTCTCCGGAGTGTTTGATGGTGGTCCGGCTGGATTACCATCACGAACAATTGTTGCACTGTGGGGATCGCGGTACACGCACTTCCGCGTCTTTTTCCATCCTTGCCACATCGTTGTGCGGAGGCGGAGTGAAGTTCGGACGCTTCCGGCAGGAGTCGCGTTGGAAGCCGGCGACACACAGCGTCTTTCCCCTGCTTATTTCCTGAGTGTTATCTTTGACCCTAGAAGGAGGTTTTTTTAAATGTATGTATGTAGTATACTTGTAAAGCGCACAGCTGCCCCAGCAACGGGGCGTCCCGGCGCTGTATAACTCTGGGGAACCCGTCCTGGCTTTCCCTGTGGGATGGTCCCTGCTGAGAGTCCCCAAGGTGGAGCCAGGCATCCCCGGAATTGGTGGGGCCGTTGTGGAGATTAGGCAAGCTAATGCCCAGAGTTGCCGAGTGGAACCCCTGATTAGAGTAAGCACCGAAGCGAGAATTATCAAGTCCGCTGACCAAGGTCCACGACCCTGCCGCGTCGGGAATTGAACCCTGGTCCCGGGCTGACTTCTGCTCTCAGGCCTGCTGCCTCTAACCAGTGAGCCACACTACTCACATTAAGAGGCACTATGTTGTTTATGAAATGCCATGTGTGTTAGACTGTAACCAATTCCTGTTATTATAGGTGCAGTAACGTGGAGATAGAACACTGGTCTTTGCAGTAGTCCCTAGAAGAAATCCTGTGATCCCTTATTTGTCAACACCCTTTTCCCGCCCCCTGTCCGTTGCCCCTCTGCTGACTCATTGTGTTACTTTCAGTGGGTCGCTTATGGGCAAGGGTAGTGGATCGGGTTAATCGTCGCTCCTGCATTGTATGGGCAGAGTTGGAAGGAACCAACACGGTCAAAGAAAGGTAGAGGTAGAGACTGTAGAGAAACGAAGGAAAGCAGAGGAAAAGAATTTGGGGGAAAGGTGGCAGAGGCTGCGACAGGTAATAGGGGGTCAAAGATGTTGCGGCAGAGCGAGCAATGATGAGGATGTTTGAAAAAAACTAGAGATGTTATGATAGAGAAGGGAGTGTTGCAGAAGGGGGAAGAAGTGGGAGAGGGCATGGTTATGGGGGAAATGAGAGAGTCAGTCACAGGTAGAGGAGGTTGGAAAACGATGAGAAGGAAATGTATTTCTTGGCTGAAGTTGATATAGGCTTGAATAAGAAATTGATTTTAAAAAGTTAAACATGCTGAAGAACAATTCTAAAAGCAGCCAACTTGATGGAGTTGCAAGCAATAATAAAAAAAATAGGATTGAACAACAACTATGGTAATTATACATGAATGATAACATTTAAAAAAAGGTTAAGAAATCATAGCAACATTTTTAGTTGTACAACACTGTACAGTAACAAACTGAGGGAAGTACTGACAGTATAACACAGACAAAGAGCATAAAGATTATACACAAAAGGAAACCAAGGCACCTTGGAAAACAGAACATAATCTGTAAACATCATCCAGACAGTGGCGGCTCCTCCGCTCAGGTGAAGAAGCGTCGCCCCACTGCTTCCACTACAAGCTCAATACAAAACATAAAATGATAATAAGTTTCCGTTATAGTCATTTTATGTTTCGTACTGAGCTTGCAGTTGAAGCTAGGTTGTTAGGGCGGGGTTGGGCGGGGCTAACTGTGTCACAGCGAGGAGGAGTGGTGGCTGCATCTTAAGTGAGTATGACAGTTTGGCTGGCAATCTCGGGCCGGACAAACCGTCATGCGCACTTTGCATGTTCTCCACCTGGGTGGAGAACATGCACAGCCTCCCAGTCCCTCTGTGAGCGCCGAACCACGGTGCTCAGACCAATCACAATGCTGCTATCAGCAGCATTGTGATTGGACAGGGGATTCTGGAAGGTTGTTTGTTTCCTGCTGCAGAGAAGACAGAGGAGAGGGGGCAGCCGGCGGTATTCAGGTAAGTGATTTTTTTCTTTCTGGGTTGATCTTACGCATGTACCACTTTAAACATGTCATCCTCGTCCTAATCATGCTAAGTGGGACCCTAAAAAAGACTGGTGTACTTTCAGACTATATTGCTGTGTGTACAACGCCTTCCACTCCCTCAACTTGTGCTAGGTGGTTAACATTTGACTCCTGAAGTTCACAGACACTGCAGAGCAAGGAGTCCAAGTTTACAGAAACTCATCAAACATAAGGGAATACTTTCCTGGCTGAGTGCCTAACTGCATTGTGAAATCCCGGAAAGAAATCAAAACAGTTATTTCCAAGATCCAGGTCAATATTCACTTTTAATTTGAGACAACAGATCCCCCTGGAATAAATTCTAAAAGTAATGGATTCATGTTGAATCTGAATGTCACTTTGTCACAGCCAACCTAGCTGCTTGATTACTTGGATCTTTCAGTGAATGCATGTCACACATGGTTATTCACATGCCTAGTAAGATATACTTCACTTTTCAAATTGCAGCTTCCTTACGCAATCTCCCTTGGCTATAAATTGGTCACTCCCTTACCTCATAATTTACTTTCACGTGCAATGAAAAACACCTACTTCCTTCAGAAGTCACCAGTCACCATTCTTACAGAATGCCACCTATTTAAAAGCTTTATTTACAGACCTTATAAACTAGTTTTAATCATCGGCTTTATGAGATTTCGATGCAGGATGACTGCGGACAACACTTACAACAAGGTGATAAAAGTTATTTTCCCACCAAATTTCTGATTCAGTTCTTCAACACTCTCTGGGATATAGTCCCAACTTTAGAAAACTGTAAATCCATTCCTCTCCCTATCAATCATTAACATCAAAGTATATCTCTCTTGGGGTCAGCTCAGCATGAACCCTTTGGCCCAATTTTCTCAAATGACATGCAACTATCGAGAATAATCCAACCATGTACTATCCCATTATATAACTGAGATTATTTCTAAAGCCTGGATTAAGACAGCCTTAGGTGGTGATTGTAATGGAATTTCTCCTGCCTGAGTAAATATTTAGCAATGAGCTAGGAAATGGTAATGCTCTAAATGACCCCAGTAGAGATAAGGAAATAGCATGCCTTAAAAAGGATGTAAACCAAAATTCTGAATGACAAGAGGGCATTTATTGTTTATATATGAAAGGCTCTAGAACAAAAAGGTAGTAATAAGTACTCAGAACTATTTAAATGCCCGGAGAGAGAAAACAGGAAAGTTACCTGGTGGAAGATAGGCCTCATTAGTGTCCTGAATAATACATGTCCGCGAGTATTTATTAACTGTTGCACTAAATGGTACACTTCTTTTCATCTAAGTGACAGGTGTATGTTAGTTACACAATGACTCTTTGAAAGTCCCTATCTAATTACTTACCACAACAGAACCTTAGTTCTACCCACACCACTTATTAGAATGCCCAGGTCATGCCAAATTAACTGCTAGGTACTTCTTCCCCATTCCTTCATGAAATCATTGATCTATTGTTTTCTCTCACCATGAAAAAGCTTGCGTGTGGAGCCTATGACTATTTTTCTACTTATAAGAGCGCAACATAGTTTAGGTCATCAAAATCACACGTCTATAAACTTGCAATCTTGTGAGGATAAAAGGTGCTGTGAGGAGGTTAGGATAGTAAAAGAGACTTCAGATGCCTTCTGATCAGATCGTACTTTTAGAGTTCATTTTGTGCACTCTCAAGACCTGAATCTTGGTCATTGATGGGACTTTCCGAGTCTTTTCTACGGAGAAGGTTATCTAACAAACCTTTACTACATAAGTCATCCAGACCTTCTTATAAACTTTACTTAGCACACCGTATCCAATAATTCAAGATTATTAAATGGTAAAATCAGTTGATGAATATTTAAACTGGTCAGCGTATCGGGGCTCTGCTTACATGCCTTCATTTTTTTGGGCTAGTGAATTAAAGAAAAATAGAAGGAATTGTCTGCTGTCTACTCAACTCACTTGCCAAGTAAAATAGGTCATGAAATTCCAGTGGCATTTACTCAATTTTGATCAAATAAGTTACCTTCATGTTCCCTGACCCCATACAAATGTATTCATATATTTGACCTCATTCATGAGGGTTACATGTAATACTGGCTTGTCCATTGACAAAAATGGAAATGTGTATTTTTTTCAAAGGCCAGTTATACTATGGCTTACTGCCTGGAAGGAAAGACAATCTTAACTGGTTACAACTGGAAAAGCTCCGAGTATGGTGTTCTGAGTAGCTCAGTATGCAACAAAAATGGGCTCAGATTCTTCTATTGCTGAAGGCCATACTATTATTGGGCAGTTCTATGCAAACAGATGAAACTTTAACAACAAAAATTTTACTGTGGCGGTTGATACAGGGGACCAAAAGCCACAAAGCAAATTAGTCAGGAATGCAAGAGCTATGTGCCAGTCATCAACAGTACCCCATCCTGCCATAAACAACACGCAGTTAGGGTGACTTACACATGTATTAAGGAAGCGTTCATGCAATTACCAGATCCAAAACAGAACACACCACACTCCAGCATAGGAAGACAATGGAGACGCTTTCCTTGATGCTCAAGTGTTACAGCGTGCTTTAGTACCTGCAACCTGAATTGCCATTGTCTGGAAATCTCAAGTTAAGACCTTAGTGAACTAACCATCAATATTGTACTTCAGGATAAATTAGTTAATGCTCACATTGGTTAATGTTTGTAGGGTCTCAGCTGGTGAAAAAAATGTAGCATCCTCCCCCAGCCCAGTAGCATGTAAATTAATTACGCCACACACGGAGCTCAGTATTACTAGTCTTTATTGATCAAAGTGTAACCCGTAACTGGCACATACTGCGTCATGAATTTTACTAACTGTACCCAATCACTTACGTCACTAGACTATGGGGTCCGCGAGGGGCTACAGGGGTCCTGAGCTCTATAATTCACACAACACTACATCTCCCCCTTTGTTAAATAACAAGTTCAAACAAACAAGAAAAACAAACATATATAAATCATATTTCCTCATGCGTCATCAAGGCACTCAAACCACTCTTAAAGATTTTGTGGTGTACGGTGGAGGAGCCACAGGAAAAACAACTGCAGCAGGCACTTGTAATCCAGACACTGATGTAGTCCTGAGCCTCTGATGACAAAGTCTCATTCCGGATGTCTAGAGCCAACAGACTTTAAGGCAGGTGCTTGAAATGTGAGGAATTCTTAGTAATGGACTTTCCAGGATGGCGAGCAGTCGCCAAGTGTCCTTTACTAGTCACAACTTGCAATGAATGGAGAATTGTGCTTTCATCTCTGACTGACAAGGACACAATCGCCTTGCTAAAACAAAGTCTCAAAGCATATCGACGCTAGTCAGCACAAGTCATTCTGAGCCTGTAAGATGAATCAGTGAGTAGACCTTTCTTGACATCAATTGTTCTTTCAGTGGTCCACTGGGACAGCCGGATATCCATGGCTCTCCTGAACATCAGGGAGGCCGGGCTTTCTCCGGTTGTAGAATGAGGGGTAGATCTGTAGGCACAAAGGGCAGAATGAAGAACGGACGAGCAGAAGTCGTTCTAGCGAAGCCGTCTGGCCAGCCTTCTTAAGAATGTCCATAGGAACATTCAACGACATTAGCCTGTGGACATAACAGTGTGCTTTTCTGATGCTTGATATTTATATAATTAAGAAAGTCTTTTGAATTCCCAACCACTGAAAGGCAGGCCATTGTCAGATTTTAGAATGGACAGAACATGCCACGTTGCAAATTTCCCTTTTAGTCTTTCAATTACTTGAGCATGAGTGATTGACAAAGGTCTTCCCCTAGAGGAAACCTGGATTACTCATCTACTATTGTTACCACAAGGTAATGACCAAGCTGTGTTGTTTCGGGAGATAAACAGTTACACAAACGACAAGTCTGGAGCTCTCTCTCAACCCGCTCATCAAGTTGAGGGAACCAACCACGGTCCCGGAGGGCTCACTGTTTGACGACAATTCCACTATGTCTTTTATGTGCCACTTTAATGACTTGCTGTCGTAAACTTTCAGGAATGAAAAGTCTTGACCCACGCAAGATGAACCTTCCTTGTGTAACTGACAGTTCATCACATACATTCATGAATTTCTGATATTCATAATCGTTATAAAGAGGTCAAGCATGTGTTCTGCAGGATTAAAACATAATATCTTTGAGGGTGAGCATATTCCTATCTGCATTTGTAATAGCACCTATTTGCTCCACAGACACAGCTGCAGGAGTGCTGGATCTCACAATGAAGTTGATAAAGGCCTCAGCCACTTTAGAAGGGGTACGCTTACACTGAATGGGCACTAGAGAAAAGTATTCAGCAGGGTTTCGATCTTTCCTCGGCCAGTGCACAATGGTGTAGTCATTCTCTTGCAGTTGCAGCACCCACCTCTCAATGCGAGGGGGCATTTTGGTCTTTGGATTTCTAAAAATAGTGAGTATTGCTTATCAATAACAAGTGTCATATGCTTCCCATAAAGAAACGCATGAAAATATTTGCAAGCCCACACAACAGCTAGGCTTTCTTTCTCATGTTGAGTAAGCTTGTTCAGCCTGTGACAAACTTCAGCTAGCATAAGCTACACTACGTCTTTGGGTATTTGCATGTCCACTATGTTGGGCAAAAATCGCACTCAAAGCTACTGGGCTGGCATCCACAACAATCTCTGTATGCAATTTCAGATCAAAGTAAGCATTTTCAATTGCATACTTAATTGTCTTGAAACTTTGATCACACTCCTGTGACCAGTGAAATTAAACATTTTTCTTAAACTCTCTCAAAAGGGGCACTCACAGTGATAAAGTTACTGATGTACCTGGCCATACCAAGAAAATAACTCAGCATGGTTACATCTTGTGGTGGAAAAGTAGAGGACAAAGTCTGAACTTTGGCTGGATCCGGAGTCACTCCCTCCTCCGACAAAGGGTGGCCAAAGAACTTTAGTTTTGTTTTGTGAAACACACATTTTTCAGCATTCAACGCGAGACCGGCATCAGCAAGTGGAGGGCACACTTGGGTAAAGGTTAGATCATGTTCCATTCGCATAGCCCCAAATACCAGTATATCATCACTGTATTGAAAGCATGCGTAAAAGGCTATATAATACAACAAATTACATCTTGGAAGAGTTCGGCAGCTGAAGACACTCCGAAACTCAAATTTTTTTACCTGAACAAACCAACATGAATTGAAAAGGTAGTAATGTATCTGCAATTGTCTTCCAATTCATGCTGATGATTTCTGTAATTCAGATCAAGGCGCAAACAAACCTCAGCATCATTCAACTGGACAATCATATCAGCAATGCGCGGACCTGAATGTTGTTCTCTTTCCATTACCTTGTTTGCTAAATGCACATCAACACAAATTTGCACAGACCCTCCACTGTCCTTTTTAGGTACCACCACTATCAGCTGCACCCATCGCGGTGGACCAGTAGAGGACTCAATGATATCATGTCCAAGTAAAGTGTAAATGTATTTTTCAATAGCCTCTTGTAGATGAAAGGCAATTCGACAATGTTGAGCAACAGGACAATTGTACTCATTAATATGGAGCTGCACTTTCACAGCCTTTAAGTTTTCCCAATCCATGAACCAAGAACTGAAACTGATTCACTATGTTGTGATGAGCACTGAAGTGGTCATTCACAGAAATGAGTACCATGTCAGCAACATTGCTGAAATGGAGTAGACAGGCACTCGACAAAGGGCTCTGAAGAACATGAATTGGGGCTTGTAACCTTTGTCTTTTTAGGTTTCATAGTTGCCATGAATGCACTTGAATTTGTAGAGGTGTTGAGGCTGCCCACATGTATACTCTGGTTTTCGAGTGTGCGAGATGGGGTACTGGAGACAGTTCATGGTACTTCGACTGACATGATGTTTATTGGCGCATCACTGTCTGTGACAAACTGTATATAGCAACCATTAACCTTCAATTTTAATTTTGGGATAACGTCCAAATTAATTTTGTGATTTGAATTGTCAATCCTTTTTCGACTTCTACTCTTCCTTGCACATCGCAAGATGGCCGTCACTTAGTGAGGCTCTGTGTGCTGGAACGTTTATCTGCAGCCATCGGATAGGCTAGAGGTGGCCGAGCTGCGGAGAGGCTTCTGCTGTTGGGAGTGTGACTGCATAAGATCATTAGTGGAGCATGCGAGGCCCGGACAATGGCACAACGGCACAACGGCGCAACTGCTGCCTGGTGAGTCGTGGCCGGCAGACTGCTAGAAGTTGAGGCTGGGCCGCCTGCAAGGACCTTCAGTACACTGGGAGAGTTGCCGGCCGAGAGTGAGGCAGGCGAGGTGGATTGGCAGAGGCTCGCTGAGGAGTTGCAGCCCGCTTTGATGGCTGGTGACAGGCTGGGAGGTACCTGTGGGCGAAGGTGGCGCGCTCCAGGACAGTTAGCTTCTGGCACTGAGACTGGGCGCATTGGCTGCTGGCGAAGTAGGAGTTGGGCCCAAACCTGGAGTAAAACGCAGCTGGGCCACCAGCAAGGCCTTGGAGTGCCTGAATGATGGCGCAACACCGCAGAGCCCTGCAGGAGCTATCCTGCGTGCCGTGCTGACTCGGGAGGCGGGCGCAGGTGCCCTGCACTGCTGATTATTGCGTGGACCCACCCTTGGTTACTGGGGGCTGGGATCCTGTCCCAGGCCCTTCTGCAGTACTGAGAGGAGTGGATGTGCCTGTGGGGACCCAGGGGTGGAAAAACTGACTGGAGACGCTGCTACACTAGTGACGGCCCCCGTGAAGATAAGAATCCCTGTTTCACGCAAGGTATGTGGAGCTGCTCCACTGTGTGTGTAGCCCTTTGCTTAGAGAGGAATTGCCGTGGGAGCACAGAATAAGACAGAGGAGGTGGAGAATTGCTGAGGCCGGAAAGGCTTCATTCCATGGGAGCCAGATATTGAGAGGAGGAAGAGGATGATCCAAAGCACCTGCTATCTGGAGTGGAGTCGGCGGGGTGTAGACCTCCCCTTCCCACCTCCCCCAGTGAGGGCATCAGTAACCTCCCCCAGAGCAGGTGCAAAATTAAGTCCCTTGTCCTGCTTTTAACCAGAGGGTGGCCTGCCGTCTTCTGGGTGGCCCTCCTGCACTCAGGTAACATAGGCAAAACAGGCGCCAGGCAGTCCAAGTTGCCCTTCGAACAGCGGAGGCCCCCACGTGGAACTGAGGTCACGAGAGATGAACCACACGTGGATTCTGCAGCTGGTGGAGACACTTCGTCGGAACCGGACATTAGGGCCATATTTCGGGACCTCGAGCAATCCAATACAGCTTATGACTGCAAAATAGACTTAGCTGGATAGACTTGTTCACCTAAACGACAAAGTGTCCAATCAGGCGGAGCGCATTGGCCAAGTGGAATAGAGCATGTCCACAGAGGAAGATGATGGCAACACCACGCGAGGAAAGGTGCTTCACGTTAAGAAAGTACTAGGCCTCATTCTCAATAAAAATTAAGAATTAGAGGCCAGATCGAGGAGAAAGAATATCAGAATTATGGGGATTTCTCAGTCAACGGCAATGTAGCGAATGGAGAACTATGTGGAGAAGATGTTGCGGTCTCTGTTCGGGGAGTCACTATCCTCAGTGTGTATAGTTGAGGGGGCACACAGATCGCTGAGGCAGAGGCCTCCATCTAGGGCCTCTGCATGTCCCATCATTGCCCAGCTCCTGAACTACAGGGACAAGGTCCCCAGGGTCACCAGAGAGCAGCACAACATACCCTATCAAGGGAACACGGATTCCTTTTATAAGGATTTTACGATTACTGTTCAGGCTGAATGACACTTTAATCCCTGTGAAATTTCCCCTTTAAAAAGCAGAGGCCAAGTACTCCCTGCTCTACCCCACAAAGCTGCGCATATTTCACGCTGGTAAGACTGTATTTTACAGATCTGAAGGCGGTTGCAAAATTTGTAAAGGGCTTACTCCTGGCCAGGATTGATTCAGCTCATAAGCGGCTGACGGGGAAACCAGCCGTACAAGTGACAATGACCAAGTTTATTAGTAGTAACACTTGGGGTTTGCTGCACTTCTGGTGCGCACCATGCTCCACCACAAGGATCTGGTGGGAAATACTCCTTACGACATTTTTCTAACTAATGTCCTGGATGCGTTTTACAGTGAGGCGCCTCAGTTTGGCCGATCCCTGAAGGGTGTAGGATCTTTACTTGTTCTGGCCATCCAGCCTCCCTCGACTGGGCAGTGCTGTGCAACTGGTGTTCCCCTGGGGGATAATTCCTTTATTATAATGCTTTAATAGTCTTTTGGATCTTTGGCAGGGCAGGTAGTTAATGTTCAGCCTGATTGGGCACTTGTAGTTGCGGGGGGGGGGGTGTTGCTGTTGGGGGTGGTACGGCTTCTATCCAGATGGGAGGGTTCCACATCACTTGCGATACTGAGGCGCTATTTTGCCAAGCACTGAACTATTAACATGGCCCCCTTGGAAGTTATCACTTGGAACACATGCAGCTTAAATGACAGGCGCAAAGAGAGGCTGGTGCTAGCATACCTGAAGTGGCACAACACAGATATATGCTTCCTCCAGGAGGTACACTTGATCAAGCAGACTACTGCGCGCCTGCGGGCGGGGTAGATTGGTGAGGAGTATGTAGCACTTTACTTATGTGAGGGGGTTGCTATACTTATCAGAAAGGGGCTGCACTGGCATGCACGGATTACTAAATGTGATCAACAGGGTTTTTTTGGGATGGTGGCGGGTGCACTGGAGGGGTGCCCATTTAGAATTGTGTCTATGTATGGTCCAAATATTGATGATCCACACTTCTTTCTAGAGGTCTGAAGGCTTGAGGACGCGCTGGTGCCCGGAGCGGTGGTGCGGGGTGGGAGACTTCAATGTTATTCTGGACCCACAGCTTGATAGGTCAGGAGATTCCTGCCAGGCCCAAACACTGGGAGGCGGCCCAGCTCCTGTCCCTGATCGCTGATGGGGGACTGATGGACTTTTGGAGGGCTAGAATTAGGAATAAGCAAGAAGGAACTTGTCTGACCTTGCCGACTTCCTTCGGGTCAAGCACTGATTATTGGCTTGAGTCCATGGATGTCGATGCGTGGGTGTCCACCGTGTCTCACCTTCCTTGAACGTTCTCAGATCACTCCCCAGTCTTACTTAAGCTTGTTATCCCAGATTGCCCAAGCCAAGCTTTTCCTTGGGGACTCCCCCCTGGAGCTTTGCGGGACCAGCCATTCTGCAAGGCTATTCATGCTGCACTGGTGGATTTCTTCTGTCATAATGTGGGCAGCGTGGAGTCCCCGTCGATGCTTTTGGAAGCTTGTAAGTCAGTGACATAGGGAGAATGCATAGCTAAGTAGGCTGGAATTTTACTGGATCTTCGCAGGGACTTGCAATGCTTGGATGGTGAGATGCACACCCTTGAAGCTGAATATTTTGCTACTCGAGGTGCAGATGTGTTGAGGGCAATACACGGCAAAATCTATGATCTTGAAAAGGCTGCGCTTCGCGAGACACATTGTCTGGATAGGGAAGTGCGGGCAAGGAGATATGGGGAGGGAGATAGAGCCAGCAAGCCACTTGCTGGCCTGCAACAGAAGCCCTGGGCTACCGATCATGTGGCTGAACTCCGTACTAGTAGGAATGAGTTAGTTATTTGGCAGGAGGCAGTGCGGAAGGAATTGGAAAAAAAAACATGTCAAAAAATAATAATAAATACAGCACATACCATCAAAATGACAGGAGCATATAAGCAAACTGAGGAAGATAATACAAATATATTCTTCCAAAACTTAAAAAAATCCCCTTGAGTCAAATAAAAGCATGCTTAATCAACCCATGGAAATTACAGAGAGAAGGGAGGGATAGTACTGCTAAAAAGTAGAGGTTTTGACAAGGTTTGTGACAATTCGATGGTCAATTGATTACCACTTTGAGGGAAATTAGCATCTTGAGAGCAAAATCAGTGAAGTTCTGAAACCAAATAAATGCCACTTCTAGGTTTTAGTCTGAAACTTGCAGTCTGGGCAAAGGCGCAGATAAACAGGCTATCAAATAAGAACATTTGACTACTGCCAGAGGAAGGTTCCCCCTCACCTACACATAATATTGACTGCAGGAGGCCACTTCAATATTCCAGCATCTTGATGCACCCGCCCTGCGGAGCTATGCTCCGAGGTCAAAGGGGTTTACTGTTTTAAAATCAGATGCACTACTATGGTAGAAGAGAGTGTACATTATAAAGCAGACAATGAGCTTCCATCACTCACTAGTTGAAAGTTCCACATACCACTTTGCTTTAAAAACTGAATGATACACAATCACCCAATTTCTCATAACTTCCATACAAAGGCTACTTCCTTTAAGAACAATAATTAGATTGCTCTTTTTAGACAAGATAAATAAAGCCATAGCCACTTCAACATATTGGTAAGACTTCTCCTACCTTTTCCAACAGGGTATTGTAGATGCTATCCCTTTCAGACTGGGTTAAACCAAGTACTGCTAGCCTTAAGTTTGAAGAGCTTGGTATTGTGAAATTGCGAGATTGTTCATTACTTCAACAGTCATGTCTGAAAAGTAAATAGAGAAAAAGGCATATTCATAAATGGATTATCACAGGGTGGGTTTAAGCATTCGCACTACGGACATTTTTATTTAGAATTATATTAGTAAATGTATTCTACTAGTGATGCAGATATTATATTCAACTGACACCAATGTGCAAACAAGGTTACAACCACATTTATCCGATTCCCATGTGGACCTTTTCTATGTTTAGGGTTTATTCCACTCAATATGAAACCAATCAGCGTGAAAATAAACTTATATAAACTAAACAAATGTTAATGTGGTTTGAGCAACAACATTTGTTGCACAGACAGAATAAGAACATGAAAGAACACTCTTTAATATACATACAACACTCCAGACTGAAAAGTGAAAGTCTTAAATCCAAGCAGCAAACTGAAAGGTAATAAATGCAAGTTACTTACTTTTAATAAGCTGAGAAAGCAATACTCGACTCGTTGTGAAAATAATAAAAGCAACTTCAAAACAGAGGATTTTTGTTATGATACAAGGACTACTTCTACATTAATGCTATCAAGCTTTCTTGAAGGCAAAGACCTGTGAAAAGTTCTGTGTTTTTTTAAATCGCTCCCACGATCTGTGTTTGTGTTTTAATAACAGCATTTTTAGGTCGAGCCTGGGCAGCGCATGCGCTGCTCTGCAAGGCATGCTGTATTGAATTAGGGTCTTGAGGCTCCACCCACTCTGCGCCCATATTTTTTCATTGGTTTGCATCACTGTCCAATATAAACTGTGGCTGTTCATTGGTCAATATGCTTGGTAGTCCCTACTTAGTACTGCCGTGTCTCATTTTGTAACCTCTTATGGCGACACCCCGTTATGTGTGTCGTTACTCGGTAGTCTTTAATTACAGCCTCCGAGCACTATATTCTAATATAGCATTGACCTGTCTGCTGCTGCAGGTAGGACTCTCTCTCTCCTAACACTTGTTTTAAACATTTTTATAGCACAGGAGCCGAATGCATTTGCAATGCAACAGGTCTTGCATTTGCGAGAGTCTTAGCTACTGGCATTGTAAATGATAATGCCTTTTATTTACCGGGTGAAAAAACAACACATAAATAGAAGGCATTGTCATTTACAATGCCAATAGCTCAAACTCTCATAAATGCGAGACCTATTGCCAGCAGTGAGTTTTCCCCTGCAGATAACATTCACTTTCTGGATTATATCATCCACTCAGGGCAGGAATGATAAATGAACCTCCTACCCACTCTTCAGACCCTCAACTGGGTAAACACAGACACAAGCTTTCCCACCTGAAGCACTAACTGTGCCCTGAAAAACACATAACATTTAAAAAGGGGTGTTTTTCCACTGAGGGGTTCCGAGTGACAACAAATGGGCAATGACTTAAATGTTGCACAAATGGTTTATGTATTGCGGTATGCAAACACCTATAACTGCCTCTGATCCTGGCAGGAGGCAATGTGTTGAAAAGGGCACCTTCACAGAAGTGGTGGTTCTGCCCCTAGCCCACAGGTCATGAAAGGGTCATTAGATGGCTAAAGGACCACATTAAGAGTAACCTACCACTTAATCCCCTGATGTTGTTATTGAGCTCGGCCATAAGTGACGGGGGTGGCCAAGCCCAGGTGAGCTTGGTTATTTCTCTCTTAACCGCATGCGTGCGGTAGGATTTCCGCCCGTACGCTGGGTTTTAGGGATTCGCACTTTACATGACGAGCTGGGCTCGTCATGAGCGTGCGAGGAGGCTACCTCATGACGAGCCCAGCTCGTCATGAGCGTCGAAGGGGTTAATGGCTGCTATAATACAATGGGCTCTAGGTGGAAGCCCTCTCCGCTCCCGACAAAGTTACAGCAGCTCCACAATGTTCGTTAAATTTATATAATGGAATGCCTTACAGCGTTCAAAAGAACTAGCAGAAAAGCATTAGAGCATAAAAGCTTTACATTCGCCATCCACTATGGTCTGTTAAATGGGTCTCCAGGTACCACTAAGAACGCTCATCCTTGCTGAAATAATGCATACTGCTGATCGTGTGTGTAATAACTTTGCATAGATTAATGAATTGTTAATTTAGGTTTCATGCGCATTGCCTCTGACATTTTCAGGTGGATACCTTACATCTATAAGTACAGAAAGTAAACAGGACTCTAAGAGGATGTTTAATGTTGGTTCTTGATGCTGCTTTTAGGACCACACTGACCAAGGATAGCAAGGAAGTGCCAGAGCTATCAAAAGACTCCTAGTTGGCATTCATGGTTAAAAACACTGACAGTTCCGTCTATAGCACTATATCTTTACCTAAACCTCAAAGCTTGGGTTTGTGATGTTTCAATGCACAGCAGCAATCTACTTGGATATCTCAGGTGGTCCCATACCCTTCTCAAGAGAATATTTCCCCTTTTATACTCAGTAAAGCCAGGGAAGTAACGCAATCCCCTCGCCCCAGTGGCGCATGGGGACCCCCTACATATTAGGGCACCTCAAACCTTCAAGGGGACCCATTCAGCCAAAGGACAATGAATATCTAAGAGATATGGATATGGGGACCTTCAGCACAATCTGCCGGATGGAGGAGTGTCATCATTTTGAGTTATGCCACTACGTAAAGCTGATTTGCTCCATGTGCTCCAAAACGATTCATGAAGTGCCCTTAAAAACAGATAAAGAATATGCCTCCTGCAGGTCCAAATTGCATCGCCTCAGCAGTCTGTCTGCTCCTGCGTTCTAGATAAGGTTTCAAAACTCAGCTCTCCTGCGTGGTCGAAATGCTCACAATAAAATAGCATGGATACACCCCACCAGCCCCCCAAAAAAAACATCATCACACAAACATTACTTTTGAAGCCGCAGTTATTTGAACGTCAATCCAAATGTTTGAGGCCTTGAAGGTTTGGAAAGGTGAACTTAGGCATCAGGTTGTAAATCTCAAGAGAACATATTGCTGCAGAAAGGAAGAAAGAAATGGCAGGATCTTCTTGTTCTGAGGTGCAGATTTAGAACATCCGCTCATGCTGGCCAGGATACAGCCAATGTGAGGTATCTGCCCTGCAAGGTCTTTGGAACAGCTTATGTTCATATTGTCGCTCCTGGCCCTGATGGGAAGGTTGGAGGACACGTGGGGAATAACTAGAAGGTATGCATCTATAAGAGCATTTGTAGAACCACAGCTTAAACTCTCATGAGAAGGTCTTGCTTAGGAGCGTGAAAAAGGGGCCCCTGTCGTTTGTCAAACAGCCATGTATGTAATCAGCAACAAATAAACAAAATATTTGACAGTTTATTTAATGGAGCAAACACAAAGAGATGATGGACAGAGGGCTGAAACTTTTCAGACACTGACTCCCAGTTAGAGATCTGGGTTGAACCCACCATCATTCTTTTGCTCACTTCGCCACCACAATTCAGACCCAGCCATATGCAAATTAGTCTTGACCCTGTTCCTCATGGGAACAGTCCAACCCGAACTGCCAAGCCAGGTTTTCCCTGGACCGGAAGCAAGCATTCCTGGGACAGGTTACGGGGTAACAGCCCTCATCAGCCATGCTAACTTGAATCCAGTGGCAAAGAGAGCAAGAGATCCACGTCTGGGCATACCCTGTCAACTTAGGGTGAGCAAAGCAAACACAAAGAGATGATGGACAGAGAGCTGAAACTTTTCAGACACTAACCCCCAGTCACAGATCTGGGTTAAATCAATCATCATTCTTTGGCTCACTTAGCCCCCCCAGTTCGGACCCAGCCATATGCCATAGGCAAAGCAGTCTTGACCCTGTTCCTTGTGGGAACAGTCCAGCCTGAACTGGTAAGTCAGGTCTTCCCTGGACAGGAAACAAGCATCCTGGGACCGAGTTAGGGGTAACACCCCATATCAGCCAGGCTAGCATGAATCTGGTGGCAAAGTGAGCAAGGGACCCATGTCTGGGCATACCCTGGTTACCCACTGTTGCTACATCATAAAGGCCTTCCAGGCCAGGCTGACAGGCCACTCTGAGAACCTGTTAGCGCATTGCTATTTGTCTGCCTGGGCTGGAGGCGGAAAGCTTCATTACATGGGGAAAGACGGCAAGGAAGGTGGTGGGGGTTGGTATTAATCATTGCATGCAAAGCAGGTGATTTTCGGAGCCACAAACCACATGGAGGTCATCCTAATGTTTATCAGTTGATAGAGAAATAAGCTCTGGGGAAATATGTGTTATCTAAAAAAAACTACTGCCTGGATGGACTTTGAGACTTTTGTCTCCAAGGAGCAGGATTAACTTTATTGTGGGGGTATAAAGCAACCCACCAACGGAGGTCGAAATGTTCCTGCGAATGTAAAACCCTTTAATGAGGTGTGAGTGGCATTCATCAGGGCCCTCTCTAATGTATAGTCAGAATAAAAATGATTGCAGCCTGCTTCTGGGGGGTTGGTGAAAGAAGTCAGGTGTGTTTCTACTGAGGTGATTACTGATCTATAGGAATATAATAACATGGTCAATTATTACAACCAATGTGAACCAGTTGTTATTTTGGGAGCCATACAGAACAAAATTATAGATGGGTTTAAAATGAATTACGTGGATGATTTTACCTTCGGGGGTTCTGAGTGACATCACAGACAACTCGAGCTTCGCTCCTGGTGTCTATTTCATGTCACTCAGTACCCATCGGTAGACAAAAGACCCATAATTCATGGTTATATATATATATATATATATATATATATATATATATATACGCCGAAACGCGTTTGTTGTGTGGTTCCTAAATAAAGAAAACTGTTGGACCTGACCCTCCGGAGTGCTGTAATTTTTGCTGAAGGCAAAATTTTTGAGCGGGATAGATATATATATATATATATATATATATATATATATATATAATGCTATCTATTAATTAATGGGGCAGTGCATGTAGGCAGCCACCTAAGAAGATGTGTGGTTCGTGATTGCACATATGGGTAAGTGGAGGTGACTGTGAAGAAGCATGGCCTAAAAACAGGCACAGCTGCTGGTTACTCCCAATGATACCCCATCAAGCCTGCGTTGCACTGAGGTAGCAGGATCAACTGTATCAAATTATCCCACACTGCTGAGGCCGCAAGGTGGCTCTCCCATGCCCTCCTCAGTGCAGTGTAAGTTGCCACTTGGAATCGGAGTGTAAACTGTTACTTCAGTTCACAGCTCAACATCTCTTCAAGTGGCAAAAAGACATTTTAAAAACGCCATACGCAGAGTGAGCAGCTCAAGGTTCAAGAACAGGTTGTCTACTGCAATTCCCTAACAGCATAGTTATACGAGAAGACGCAATAAAATAAGGTCCAACCTGTGTGTGAATGTATCTATGGATCTTAGCTGAAAAAACCCATAAAATGTTTCTACAACAAAAACACAGAAGCATTTCTAGCCATTCACTGATTCAGCTACAACCTCAGCAAAGCGGCACACACAGAATTCATAAAGGACTGTGAATGCTGCCTCCCCCCTGGACAGTGCACAGTGACCTGTTAGACACGTGGCTGAGGTTCTGATTGGACTGTCAAATGCAGCTGCCTCTGTGCACTAGGACAGCTCTGACTGCACACCATCCCCGGAAGAGAAATTACACCTTTTCAGTAGTTAATGTGAGCAGCTTCTGAAGCTCACCCAACGCCGGATGCCTTACAGGAAGGGTTTCCTGGTCTATGGTGACTGGGTGTGCTTGGACTTCGCTCAAAAACGGGTGGTGAGAAGTGCCAGATGATGCAATTAATTATATGATATGGTTAGAAGTGCTGAATGCCTCGGATACCTGCCAACAAATACGGTTCCGGGAGTTTCCCAGTTTTTGTAACACAGCACTGGCAGTCTTTCTGTCACCTGATAGGGCATGGGCTTGTCAGCCACTGTTGACATGGGCTTGTCAGCCACTGTTGACAAAGTGCCAAGGGCACCAGGCAGAATAGAAACACTGAAAATCGTCTTCCCTACAGCCAAATTACTTTAGGTACCCACCAATCATGTAGTCCTTATATATCACCTTGTCATTACTGTACATGGTCGTGCCTGGTTGACAAACTACAATTGCACAAACATAATAAATAGTTGGTGGTTCACTACTTTAGTACAAAATAGAACGGGGGGGGTGGTCTCTGCTTCCTCGCTAGTAACAGGCAGAGTAACTATGTAGCTGCACTGCTGGGGGGAGTTTCAATGGCCTTAGCAATGGGCAGAGAAAGGCCCTGCTAGCGCCAGCGGCTCTCTGCGATCTGGTGCTCGGCAGTAAGGAATGCTGAATATGTCAAGGCCTCTGCAGCTTGGTAGAAAGACAATATCAGCCACACGTAGAATTTCTGGGCGCTCGTATCTCGCAGTGCAACTGGCTAGCTCCTTGCTGGTGACAAAGGCTGGCATTTCTAATAGGCTGTATAACCCAGCAACGTCTGGAGCAGGGTTGTAGGTCCAGTGCCATGGTGGTTCTCTTGTGCCAAGTACGGTGGCCTTATGTGCCTCGCGGAAAGTCCCAGGGGCTGGCTCGAAGTTGGCATGGAGGCGGTCGCATGGGTAATTTTCGAGGCCGGCCCATGCAGCCACGGGCAGAGCCAAAGCGGCCAGCAACCGACCCCACCAAGGTACGAGATGGACTTGACGGATTCGCTGTATGCCCATGGCCCCTTCCTGCCCTCCCCACGCCCGGACTGTGAGAAGGACGCAGCCCCTTTGTTGACAGCATTGGCACAGCCTCCTCTGCCCCCTGCGCCTCACCCCTGTCGCTACCTCGGCTAGGCGGCTGCTGTCCTCCACCTCCGTCTCCTGTGAGTCCCCGCTCCTGCCTGGCCGGGCGTCTCCCTCCTCCTCCTCCGCTCCTGATGACAACAAACAAGGAAGTGCGGCCGCGGCGCCTTCAGTGCGGCCCTCCCTGACAGGGACCAATGGGGCGGGGCCGGGCGCGAGGGAGGGGCTGCGGGCAGACGTGGGAGGAGAATAAGCAGGGCTGTGACGCGCTGGCGCGCCCACTCTCCTAGCCACGCGGGGGGCGTGGTTTACTTCTGACGTCAGGCCAGAGGACATGGCAGCGCCTCTCTCTCCGTAAGAGGATACGCACCTTTGGGCGTCCCTAACGACCCTACGCGGCCTGGCCAGCGATGACGTCATACCGCTAGCGTGCTCTCTCTATGGCTCACGCCTGTTGTCCTTAGAAGCACCTCCGTCGCAGTTGAACAGTTTTTGAGAGGGTGCGTATGGCGGGCGTGGCGCTTATCAGGGCTTCCGTGCACGTCTCATTTGCCCTGATTTTGTGCACGGAAAACACCGTCTAAAGCAGTCCCGCCACAAAAAAATCGGAGTATTGGCCGACTCCAGCGAGGAATAACTGACAGGAGACGCTACTGAAAAAGCCTGTCTAACTTCTTCCAGGTCTTTATCGACACTGCTCACAGCCCTTTATCTTTCAATGGTAGCCTAATGCATTATGGGTGTTGTAGTCTTGTTTTTGCTGAAAATGAAATTGAACTAATGCCACTAAAGCTGCTTATGTACATGTTGCTCAAGTTATCCTCTTATTCATCCAGTATATTATTTGCAGGCTAAGGTTAGCAACTTACTTGGACAGCATCTTATTTGTAGTCTTTGACATTCGCTTCTTATTCTGCCATCTTGTTTGCAGACAAATGTTATTATAAAAGACATTCCATTCATTGAACGTTAAATTATCGAGCCTACTCTATTTTATTAGACAATACATTGCCATACTATGAGTATGTTGTTTCCAATTATAATGTTAAACAAGTGTGGAAAGTGCACTCCTTAAATTCACTGAATTTATCAAAAATATCTGAGATTTAGAACTATCTGGCGTGCTGTGCTCTGTGTGACTCATGTTAGCCTAACATGTCATACTAAAGTGAAAGTGGCCAAATCCCGTGAGGTGACTTGGACTCACACAGGCACAGCGTGTGGGGTTAATACTTACAATAGTACTCAATTTAACTATGAACCATTTACAAATTTTGCCATACATATCACATTTTTAATCACTGTCGTTCAATTCATTTTTTCAAGTGTGTAAAAAAACTTGATTGTGCAAAACACATTATAATCAATACAAAAGATGCAATAACCAACCAAAGCAAACATTACATATGAATTGATCATTGAAACAGAAAAATACAAATAAAAGAATAAGTAAAGCCCGCCCGATGCATTTCGTGACTCCCGTCCCTTCGTCAGGGGCCACAATTTGAAAAAATCATATAAAGAACACTTTAATCAATGACCTATTTTAAATTCGCACAGTTGAAACAATTACCATTAGTAACAATTACTCAATGACTCAATATCACGTAACCAATGCTTCAGAACGCGGGCGTGCGCCCATGGAACCCTGCCTAATTGTCATACAATCGACAATGTCCTCTATTGTCTGATCATTCAACTGCTAGTTTCAAGTCACCAAATTGCCAGTGAATATCTGAATCTAATAAATCCACTCAAAAATTATTAAATGCTGATAATAAAGTACCTTAGTGCCACGTACTGCCTTTTCAATGAATACGTATTCGGGCCACCTCAATTCTGTAAAAGCAACAACAATGCATACTGTAACACCTGTGTTCCATGACTAGCTTTCTCAAACTCGCCCCAACATACAAGCTACTAGCCGCCTACCTCTATAGTGAGGGTGGAAATATCTCTCGTATTCAGGAAGAACTCGATTGGCCACTCCCTGTAATATCCAATTGTCAGGATCGGCAGCAGTTCAAGGATAATAATTGCCACTAACCTTCACCTTGTGACCAGCGGAGACGATGTCAGAGGAAATGCCTCCCAATTCCACCCAAGCGTGATTCCCAACAAAGGAAGATTTAAACCTCTGCGTGAACTCGCGCCCCGGGGAAAAGGGAAGTGGACAAAATAATAAAAGAGCTGTGATCTCTGTGATTCCCTCAAGGTCTGGTCAAAGAACTACTATGCACAGGAAGGATTCCCGCTCTGCAGATAGGGGAGATAAAGCACAATATATAACAACTGTTCTTTCCTGAAGGGTAACTATTATATGCAAGAAATCATTGTATCACCTTACCAGGAGAGACACAGCAAACAGGGCACTTCCTTCCCTTTCCTCTCAAAGGAAATTATTTAAACAAGGATTGTATTTGTCCATTTCAAAGTTCCTTGGATTGCTCAAACAGCAACAACACGATATGTCTCTTTGTCCGGCAACAGAAACAGGAGATTTCCAAATGTTATTTCAGAGTCAAACACAAGAATAAATGTGGTCCACAATTATACGTTGTTTCTGCACAACACGATACTTGTCTGACGAGGCTCCAGACTTATCTCCTACTCGGAGTTTTCAAATAGTCACCTGAAGCAAGCCTCGTTCCTGAATTACACTAGAAACGAAATATACTCGGAACGCGTCTTAGATATCAGACGCGTTCAGAGCAACCACGTTTTCACCCGCTACGCGCAATGAATAAAAATGCGAATGCAATGCGTTTTCAACACTGCACCGCGGCTTCTCCTGAAAGCACACACAGGAGTCGAGTTGAGACGCGGAGGAGGCGAGCCCGCGCTCCAACCGCAACAGTACCTGGTTTTAGTCCCGTAATAAACACGATCCCACGACGAAGTCCGGAACAACAAAGGCTTGTAGTCTTCAAGCTGAAATCCGGCGGGGAACACCATCCGCCATCCCACGAGGAAACTAGAACAATTGACAAGCACCGTCTTACCGGAAAGGAGGTGCTTATATGAGTTCCTCCTTAAGCCACATGGTTCCTGCCCCTAGGCCTGCTGGTAGTCGTAGTTTTCATGACTGATACCCTCCTATCCGATCTAACAGGGAAACAGCGGGACCTTCGTGAATGGTAAGGTACGAGCCCTGTCGACCATGCAATCGCTACACAAATGCTGGGTTTGTAGTGTTTCTCAGAGAAAAAGACACAATTGCCTGTATTTACCACAACCAATTTACCCTTACCTCAAAGAACGACCTCAATTCACCTCGTTTGTGTAGTGACTATTCCCTTTGTTTCGTATGTTATCAATGCTTGCCACTGTTAAACCATCGTTCCAACCTGCAAGTAATGAGCCAACGATTAATAAAGCTATCTTTTTGTTTTCTAATCTTCTTCGAGCTGCTTACGTGTTCCTAATTACTCTTACCTGAGCGTGCTCTGTTCCCGGTTCGGAACACCACTGGTCGCCAGAAAGACGCCGAGCAGTTTCTCCATTGCTAAGAAGCTAATAACCCAGAGGTAGGACTTAGCTCATACGTTGCTCCCCATTTCCGCCATATTGGAAAGGTATTACTATAGCGTAAACACGCGAAAATGCCGGTTTTTAATGATACCCTCCTTCAAGTAATGTCCCCATTATGTCGCTGGCAGGAACTCTGTGTGATCTTTAATAAACCAACCAAAACAAACTATGAATTTACACTGGTTTGTGGGAAACACGCGGAACTCGAAAGTAATCAAAGAGACATCTTGTTGCCATTATAATTACTACACCTCTCTTGTTTATGTTCACAAAAGATCTAGTAGGAAGAACTAGTATCTGACGCCTAGAACTAACTAGTGTTTCTTTCTCACGATATGTTCCATGGACGCTCTTCCCGCGCTGTTGCATTCATCACGCAAACATGCGTCCTTGATATCACCATGGCAACTATGTCAACCCACCTTGTCCCCTTTAAACTATGCAAGGACAAAACGTCTATTGCTACCCTGCTTATGTGCTCAAGTATGTTGATTACTGAAACTTCAGGTGTGTGCGTAAGTGCTGCTGAATGAGTTTGTCATGAAAAACTTTATTATAATTATAAACCGGAACTGATGGTGCTCTACAGGAAACATGCCATATCTAATTTGTCATTAAGACCATTTGGCATCAGTGTATCAAGTCTCTTAATCCAAAAGATCTCTCTTTGCAGTAGTCTTTTAACGTTATCCGAGCCTTGTTGTAATTTTATCTGCTCTATTATTTGGAATTGGAATTGAGCAATCGTATGCTTTGCTTCTCCCCAATGTACTGCCAGGCTCGAACTGCTGCTTTTGTTTCTGATTCTGCTTTTATGCTCGGATAATCTAGTTTTCATCTTCCTATCTGTCTTTCCGACATAAAGTAAACCACAAGGGCATTTTATGGAGTACACTATATGCGCTGAATTACAATCAAAAGCTTGTTTTATCTGAATTTTCTTTCCTGTCCTTGGATGTGAAATGATATCTCCTTTAATCACATTATTGCAGTGTATACAATTGCCGCATTGCGTAGTCCCAGGTTTCGATTCTGCTTCATTTGTCTTTTGCATAGATAGATGTTCTTTTAAATTCCTTCCTCTAGTGTATGCAAACATTGGTTTAGCTGAGAATAAACCATTGAACACTGGTTCTTCCTGTAATAGTTCCCATCGGTTGTTGATTATCGTTTTAATTTCTCTGGAGACTGTAGAGAATTTTGACACAAACACAATTTTATTGCTGGTTACTGGTGAACGTTTTTGTAAAAGGTCACTTCTCTTCTTTTGTGTAGCACGATTAATGTGCTGAATTAACAAATACTCTGGATATCCTCTTGCTAAATAGTTGCTTTTTATTTTATTATTTTTATTTTTTAAGGTTTTTATTGAAGAAAAACAAGAGAATATACATAAATCAGGTGTCATACTCCAGAACGATACATCAATAGGTGAGCGTGGGTACAATGCATAGAAATTTTTTTTTACAGACGGATGCAATTGTGGCAACGATATGTACTGCAAGGGAAAAAATAAACGGCAATCCGACAAACAGTATCCCACAAAGCCCGCCCACCCACGATACAGGATATGAAGAGCCAAGCAGACCCCCGACGAATAGGAAAAACGACCCAGGATGATCAACCCGTCTCTTGTAAAGAAGAAAGAAAGAAAGAAGAAAAAAGGCCATAGAACTAAACTAATATAAAACAATAAACCCCTCCCCAATCCCCCCACCCTACACCTCTGCAATGGCTACGGCCCATCCCCACTAGCAGCGTGCCTGTCGCCCCGGAACTTGTACCTAAAAGAAGGAAAGAAGAAAGTGGAGGAGGGAATATCGAACATGCCCCCCCGGTCCCCCTTGCCCCCCGCCAGCCACAACCCACCCCATAAGTCTCCAGGATAAGAAAACGTAACAAGTAGAATCCAACAGGGGGGGGAAGCGTGTAAAAGACCCACCCCCCTCCCGTGCAATCATGAGGTACAATCCCGTAGCAAATGAAGTCTTTTCCCAAACCCATACGGTCAAAGTCAACCCTGGCCGCTACGATTCTTCATGCGAGCCCTGTCCAATTGAACCGCCATCACAGAAAGGATATCCAGAGATAGAAAAGTTTCAAAGTCCACACGAAAGGAGTGATACCAGGATAGACGTTTACAAAGTCCAAAAGTCAAACAAAGTTCACTGAAGTCAGCAAAGCGTTTTTGAGCACTCAGAAAGTAAAGGGGCGAGGTATTAATCCGACATTCATTCGAAAATGCACACTGAAGTACAGAAATAGTCACATCCATCTCGGGCGATATCGGCATAGGGCAAAACACACATCCGATAGTTTCGGGCTCGCTCGCTGGCATCTGGGGGTCGGAAAAAATTTCAATGTCCGACTTCCGCGCAGGGTCCTCGGTAGCTATCGGAGCTCGCTCCGCGGGTAAGGCATCTTGGTCCAACACCAACAGAGGGTCGGAGTCCGGTCTCCGGCAGATGTTATCAACAGTCACAACGATCCTCTGGACGGTGGCGGTGACTCGTATTTGGAGCTTCCCAATGGCGGCCATTATAGTACGTAGCGACGGTGTACTTTCGGCCCGCTCCATCGCCCCTCAGTGAGCGACCGAGCGGGTATCTGAACCCCGGAGGTCGACTACTCCGGGGCACCAGGCATAGGCAATGCAGAAGACAACTGCGAGCACTTCAAAAGCGCGATCTCAGCACCGTCGCCGCCTGCGAGGAACCGAGCCCATCGACCCCGGGGGCTCAACAGGGCCTCCGGGCAGCGGATCCCCGACCAAAGCAGTCAATAAGTCTAGTCGCCGCAGTTTCGGGATAAAGCTGCCACCGGATCACCATCCAAAACGGAAAGAAAGACACCACTTCGGGAGACCGGAACCACCCACGTCCCGCGGCCGATGTTGTTCAACTCCAACCCGGCTGGGTTGGAACTCGAGGCCCCGGCTTCAACTCCGGGTTAGGCCGAGAATGGCACACGGCGTATCTTCATCAGTGGAGCAGCTAGAAATTCCGGGATTGCACCTTTAGAGTCAGGCGCACTTCAGCTGCACGGGAGTCCGGTGGGAAATCAGGATAAAAGTCAGGATTCATAAGCATCTGGCGGAGGTCGGCAGGAGCCGGGAGCTTATGCGGCCATCTTGGTTGCTAGCGTAGCTCCCTCAATAGTTGCTTTTTTGTTGTTCCATATTCACCGCCCTTGTTGTTAGGTCCGATGTAATGCGGTGTATTCTTAGAAATTGTGAGTATGGCAGATTTTCGAGTAACGATGGGCGATGAAAGCTTCCGAATTCAAGTGCGTTGTTTTTGTCTGTTTCCTTTCTGTAAATCTTTGTAGATAGATGATCCCCCTCTACTTCTATCCATGTATCAAGGAAAGCAATGCCACTTTCCTTTATATTGCTCGTGAATTGGATGCGTTCATCAATCGAATTGAGATGGTCAATATTTTGATTCAATGTTTCTTCACTGTCCTCCCAAATCAAAAAGATATCGTCTATAAACCGTTTAAGGAACACCAAACCTTTTTGCCAAGCTGCATTTTTGAGAATGTGCTCATCTTCGAATTTCGCCATAAAAGTGTTGGCGTAGACCGGTGCCCCTGGAAACCCCATCAATGTTCCATTTAATTGCATGAAGTAATCATCCTTTCATTCAAAGTAGCTGTTCATTAAACAAAATTGCAGTAGTTTTAGCACAAAACTATTTCTCTCGATGTTATCAGTGTTTTGAAGCAGTGCCCATTCAACAGCCTCCAGACCTGAAGCGTGAGGTATTGACGTATATAACGACACTACGTCGATCGTACACAGTATCCACTTGTTGTTAACTCCAATGTTTAGCGTGCTAATACTACGTAAAAAATCACTGGTGTCTTCAATGTAGGTTATCCAACCTTTCACAAATTTTTGCAAGTGAATGTCAATGAATCTCCCTGGGTTTTCGATATCAAGGACACATGTTTGCGTGATGAATGCAACAGCGCGGGAAGAGAGTCCATGGAACATATCGTGAGAAAGAAACACTAGTTAGTTCTAGGCGTCAGATTCTAGTTCTTCCTACTAGATCTTTTGTGAACTTAAACAAGAGAGGTGTAGTAATTATAATGGCAACAAGATGTCTCTTTGATTACTTTCGAGTTCCGCGTGTTTCCTACAAACCAGTGTAAATTCATAGTTTGTTTTGGTTGGTTTATTAAAGATCACACAGAGTTCCTGCCAGCAACATAATGGGGACATTACTTGAAGGAGGGTATCATTAAGAACCGGCATTTTCGCGTGCTTACGCTATAGTAATACCTTTCCAATATGGCGGAAATGGGGAGCAACGTATGAGCTAAGTCCTACCTCTAGGTTATTAGCATTTTAGCAATGGAGAAACTGCTCGGCGTCTTTCTGGCGACCAGTGGTGTTCCGACCGGGAACAGAGCACGCTAAGGTAAGAGTCGTTAGGAACACGTAAGCAGCTCGAAGAAGATTAGAAAACAAAAAGATAGCTTTACTAATTGTTGGCTCATTACTTGCAGGTGGGAACGATGGTTTAAGAGTGGCAAGCATTGATAACATACGAAACAAAGGGAATATTCACTACACAAACGAGGCGAATTGAGGTCGTTCTTTGAGGTAAGGGTAAATTGGTTGTGGTAAATACAGGCAATTGTGTCTTTTTCTCTGAGAAACACTACAAACCCAGCATTTGATATTACAGGGAGTGGCCATTCGAGTTCATCCTGAATACGAGTGATATTTCCACCCTTCCAGTGGCTTTCCACCCTCACTATAGAGGTAGGCGGCTAGTAGCGTGTATGTTGGGGCGAGTTTGAGAAAAGCTAGTCATGAAACACAGGTGTTACAGTATGCATTGTTGTTGCTTTTACAGAATTGAGGTGGCCCGAATACGTTTTCATTGAAAAGGCAGTAAGTGGCACTAAGGTACTTTATTATCAGCATTTAATAATTTTTGAGTGGATTTATTAGATTCAGATATTCACTGGCAATTTGGTGACTTGAAACTAGCAGTTGAATGATCAGACAATAGAGGACATTGTCGATTGTATGACAATTAGGCAGGGTTCCATGGGCGCACGCCCGCTTCCTGAAGTATTGGTTACGTGATATTGAGTCATTGAGTAATTGTTACTAATGGTAATTGTTTCAACTGTGCGAATTTAAAATAGGTCATTGATTAAAGTGTTCTTTATATGATGTTTTCAGACTGTGGCCCCTGACGAAGGGAGGGGAGTCCCGAAATGCAGCGGGCGGGCTTTACTTATTCTTTTATTTGTATTTTTCTGTTTCAATGATCAATTCATATGTAATGTTTGCTTTGGTTGATTATTGCATTTTTTGTATTGATTATAATGTGTTTTGCACAATCAAGTTTTTTTACACACTTGAAAAAATTAATTGAGCGACAGTGATTAAAAATAATGTGATGTGTATCGCAAAATTTGTGAATGGTTCATAGTTAAATTGAAATTTAGTACTATTGTAATATTGTAAGTATTAACCCCACACGCTGTGCCTGTGTGAGTCCAAGTCGCCTCACGGGATTTGGCCACTTTCACTTTAGTTTCCAATTATAACACATACCACTATTGCATCTATGAGCGGGCAAGGTTTTCTATATATCAGTCTTCGGGTGCAATCATTAAATAACCCCCATCCCTTGTCATATGGACCTTTTATCGTCAACAAGGAGAAGTGAAAAGGAGCAATCATCTGCATTAGGCACATAGTAATAAAATCATTAAAGGTTTCTAATACAGTCAATAAAGAAAGCTTGTATGAGATAGAGGGTTTTAGTTTCAATACTTTAGTTTTTCATTATTTATTCAACTATGTTAATGAATTAAATATCAGCATTAAACGTTCATATAATCCAATAATTGGTATTTCACTATAAGGAAAAATACAATACTGGTTAAAATCACACTTATTATTGTAATAACAGGCAAGCGTGTTTATTTTATTTATTTATTTATAGAGTTTTATATAGCGCGTACAAGACCCGTGGGTATCAGAGCGCTTAACAAGGAAAGAATAGCAAATAGACATTATAGTAGCAATAATAACAACAACATATATATGAGGTAGAAGGCAATATAATGAATGGACGTGATTAGATATATAAGTTCTTAATGTTTGTGCAATTAGCATTGGTCTCGAACCAAGTTCGGTGAGGTAGAGTTATAAGGTATTCCAGTGCATAATATGTTAGTATAGATAGATTAATCAAGTGAGGTAGAGGTTTTATAGTTTTTTTTTTTTTTTTTTTTTTTTTCAGTGAGATAAAGTTATCAGTTCACAAGTCTATGAGGTAGCAGTATGTGTCTAGCCTCGGCTTGAACCTGGACACAGTCAGATGTCAGGAGTTGCTCTTCCAACATTCATGAAGCGGACAATCCTCTGGTAGCGTGAATGCTCGTCTCAGTAATCCGTAGGTATCACTATGTAGGGTATTTACTCATCAAGTGGCTCTTAAGTTCTCTTTTGAATGCTACTGTATTTTGAATCTTCCTGATGCTTGGGGGGATAGAGTTCCAGATTCTGGGGGCAGCTCCAGAGAATGCTCTGTTGTAAGTCTTTTTCTTGTGGAAAAAGGCTGGTCGCAATAGCAACTCTTTTGCGCTTCTAGTTGTTCTGTTACCTCCTGATAGCTTGAGTTTTTTGGCTAGGTATATAGGCGTGTTGTAGTGAACCGCTTTATGTGTAATACAGGCCATCTTCATTTGGATTCTGGCTTCGTAGGGAAGCCAGTTTAGTGCTTTCAGGTGCGGAGATATATGATCGAATTTCTTCGTTCCCGTGATGAGTCTAGCCGCTGCGTTGAGGCAGGCTTTTAGTGGTGCAGTGGATGTTTTCGGTAGGCCAGCTAGTGTGGTGCAGCCGTATTCGATCCTCGAGATAACTAGTGATTGGGTAGCCAGTTTTAGATCTGACTCTGAGATAAAGGGTTTCAGTTTTCTTAAGTAATTTAAGTGGAAGCGGGCGCTCTTGGCCATTGAATTAATGTTCCATAAAGGAAGTTCACTAATTTCAATTAAAGTAGAATAAAATAGAAAAAGGTGCCAGTTCAGATACCCAATTAAGAGAGTTCTGATGAGAAAATCAATGAATAAGCAAAAAGCTTTTGCATATCAAGCTGGAAAGTATTCTCAGCTATAAGTCAGCAGACATCAAAGAAATAGGCCAAGCAGCCTACCCATGTAGCGATGTATAAAGAAACTCAGAGATGAGTCCTCAGCAAGTGAGAGGAGCTCCAAAGAAAAAGCTCCCTCCTGCCTCAGGAACACGCACTAATATAAACCCACAACATTCTAAGTCGTAAATGTTTCTTCTCGTCTTCTGTAACATTCAGTAGGATTTTGTTAATCTCCCGGGAATAAAAAAACTCTCCTTCTTCTCTTGTCTGCACAATGGTCTATAGAGGCTAGTCCTTGAAAAGTTAGACCAGAAATGGTCCTGCACTCAAAAGAGCAAATAATTAATTAAATGACAGGAAGTTAATGCCATAGTACACAACAGAACAGTGAAGAAATGTCTTCCCAAATGAAAAAACGATAGTCAGCGTTTTTGTTGTAGAAAAACGATTCCTTTCATTCTTTAAAATTCTTTAAAATCTCAGCACTCTTTTCGACTTCTGAACTGGACCGTCCGCCGGAATCCACTGGACACTATCGGGAGACACTTATCCCTTTTACTTGTTCCTCGACCATTCCGTCTGCAAACTTAAAAGATTAACTTCAAAGAACTTATGATCTATGTCTTTAATTATTAAGCCCTGAAGAAGTCCCTAGAGGGACGAAACGCTTCGGCTCTTCACTCCCTTGATGTAAATCATTTTAGCCAACTAAAATTTGCCACAGCAGGTGGCACCGAATAGTTCGTCCTCACCTCGAAGCATTTCACAGCAGTTATGTCCAAATAAGTAATCATACTGATCCTATAGGAAAGTCGTATTGGCCAACACATTTGTGTGCTGGTTTCAAATACATCACATCCCCCCACAAGGTCCATGAGGATTTAGCCTGAGGCAAGCAACATTTCCTTCAAAACAATCACCAGCTCAGCTAATTTCCTGCCAGTGGAGTAAATGCATGTGCTAGCAGTTCACCTGAGTTCAGGGAAATTCCAATGACATATAAAGACTTGTATTACCGGTAGGCTCCATTATTTTTGTCTGAGTTGCTAATTTGAACCTCGAAAGACAGAAGATTCATAGTGTCTAAGTCTAGGTTCCATTTCGCAGACCTGGATTTTTACACTTACCCTTTTCTTTACACCTGCAGAATTTGATGTCTGGTGTTTCTTTCTAGCTGAGACAGTAACTCTATCACCCATTGCATCCAAACCTTCTGTATTGCACTGCTTCACAAGCCAAACTGGTAGGCTCATATCGCTGTATCTGAAAGTATGATAGATTAAGCTGAACCTACATTGTCAGAGAAGAATAATGCAATCCTTAATGAAAATCTATCCATAAAATCTTTGTTACGGAGTACTTGTCAAGCACATATTTAGCACTCTACTTCCGTAACCCCCGTTATGCTTCTCAAAACAAAAGCCTTCAAAGAAATCTATAAGAAACTGATCTCTGGGATACCAACATCTTATATGCCTCAGATATAAAATGCTTTGTAATAAAAAAATCAGTACTAGAATATCATGATACCATGCAGAACGAATGTGAAACCAGATTCTGATGGATACTTCTTCTGCAGGCATCCTTTAGCTCTAGTAGCCTAATTATTCGATACATTGCTGATAGGCAGGATCACTGGAATTATGTGATTGTGCTGCGATTTTCGCATACTTATTGATTTGCTGCATAATCCTTCATCTGCTGCATATTCTGCAGATTTTAACAAAAGAAAAACTTGTGTCTAACTCAAACAGGTCAAAAGTTACTAAAAACTCAGCAACACATTCTGCAGTGCATTGGAAGGCCCTTTGCAAAGCTTGGACTGGTCACCTTTCTGTTTCATGTTGCTATATTTAGGTGATACACTGGTACTAATTAGGTGCAATTTAAGCCCATAGATTGTTACCAAGTGGAAACATTAATGAAATAATTTGATCACACAATGTGCCGTATTATGCTGCATAATTTGCCTTTTCCTGCTGCATAATTTAGTCAACCCAACTGCATAATTTGGCCCTCTCCAGTCGCATAATTCCAGTGGCCCTTCTGATAGTGCAAACACTGCAAGTCAGTCTTTTTATAGCAACGTACTGTTCAGTCTCTGGATATCACATAAGGTCAACTGCCTCTACCAGGATAGAGTGCATCTCATGTAAAGGTGTAGGGTTATCCATTTTGGAGCCATAAAAGCTAGCAACAATAGTTTTTACACCGGATGTATCTTCCAGTACGGCTATTGTCCTTAAGAGTTTAAACCCCCTCTCTTTTTGTAACCAGTGCAGCCACCATCTGAATAGTTGAGGGTTGTAAGGTGGCAATTAACTCTTCTATCCATACTGGTTAAAAAAAAGTTTGGGCCAAATGAAAGATTTATCTTCTGAAGGACATTAACCTCTGCTGAAGCCCCTATAATCAACAAAACAACCTCCAATTTCCAATGCTCCTCATTTTGAAATAAAAAGACAATGTCTAAAATGTTGATAACAAAAATAATTCTATGTGCTTTTAATCCAAATATTATAAATATATCCACAAACATATTGTCCGTAAAATGCAAAAATATCCACTGCAATATATAAAGTAGAAAACTACAGTATTGTAATAAAAGTAAATCTAACCATAATACAGTTCTTAAAAATATAGTTAACATTATCCATAAAAATATTTTTAATACAAAAAAAGAATTCCAATTTCAAGTGAAATTCTTAATGCTTTCTATCTTACAAAAATACGTTTCTAAGAAATCAGTCTATATAAAGTAAAACATGTGTGAACCTTAAAATCATCGTTATAAAACATTAACATATAAAATAATATGGCTACATTTTCCAACATTTAATACTTTCATTATAATACATTTTAAATTTAATTTTACATTTACTATTCTAATATTTCAAAATGAAACATTGAAAAACGAAAAGAAAATCGTAGTTCACTTGTTTAATTCATTTGTAACTTTAAAACATATGTATTAATTTTATTTCCATTTTTTTTTAAAAATCACAAGGATCATGAAACTTTTTAAAATTTAAATTTTTCCTTTTAAAAAAGATGTTTTGTTTTAAATTTCATGTTATCTTGATTCCTACAAACATTGTAAAAATAAGGTGAAAATATGAAACACATTTATTAATACAGCATAAATAATATTATCTTATCATGTTAATTTAGAAGAATTTAGCATAGCCCAAGCGACTCACTCCCAGCTGTAGGCAAAAGAGACATTCAAATAGCGAAGTATTAAAACATTTTTTGAAGATGTTGCAATCTAAGCAGGAACGGATATGAAAAGGAAGTTTGTTCCAGTGATGAAAAGCCAGATAGGAGAACGACCTTCCTCCGTATCTTGCAGTACAGATACGACGTGGGTATAACAACAACTGATCCTTAGATTTAATGTTCCTTCTAGGTAAGTAAGGAAAACTTTCTCATAGATAAAGTTGACCGTGTCAAGCCAAAGTTTTAGGAACAAGACAGAGAAGCTTGAACAGGGACTGTTTTCTCACTGGGAGCCAGTTAAGAGATTTCAGTGTGGGCTCTGAAGGAGATCCAGAAGGGATCTTGCAGAACAAACAAGCTTCAGTATTTTGATCAACCTGCAAATTAGAAAGCAATGACTCATTAGTAGCTACTAACAAGGCAATCGCATAGACTGGGCGGTTCACTATAAGCGCACTTATATAGGAGTTCTACTTGATCTTAACGGGAGCCACTGGAACACTTTTTTGAGCATGTGCATAATATCGAAACAAGCACCACAATTGCCATTATCTGTTCTCTCATAGAGAAATTCCCATCAACCAAAAAAAAACCTGTGATTCTGGGCAAATCACTTAATCTCCCCGTGCCTAACATGAAAGTGTGTCCTCATGTAACGTAACTGGTGCTATGTAAAGCGCTCTGATAACTGATTCGGTTCGGTTCTAGTTCGCGCTATATAAAACTCTGCAAAAAAAAAAAAACAGGTTGCCGAGATTTTTAATTGCCCTGCTAGGATGAGGGGCATAGCCTAACTCAGAAGGCCAACAGTCATCTGACTAATTTGCCGGGCCTTGTCAAATAGCAAAATCTCAGTCTTGTCTCTATTAAACTGTAAACAGTTAGATGTCATCTAAGTAGCAACTTTCCTCACGCAGTCAGTAAACCTACTTTTGGCATTTTCTGGATTGTACTCAAAGAAAATAATTAATTCAGTTTCATCTGCATAAGAGATTATTTCAAAGCTGCCACAGGATTTGACTGTATGTGCAAGGGGTACCACAAAGTTGTTAAAAAGAGCATGGCTCAAGGAGGAGCCCTGAGGGACCGCCCCCCCCCCCACCTCCCAAATCATAGTCCAAGATTAAAACGAGTCAATAGAAACCATCTGGGTCCTATTATCCAAGAAATCGTTGAGCCAATTCAGAGGTTTTCCATGGATACCTATCTCCGAGATTCTGCGGATCAGGATGGAATGAGATACTTTCGAATGTGGCTGACAAGTCGAGTAACACTAACATCGCCTGCAAGACAGCGTCTAGAGATAGTGTGATGGAATCAAGAACAGCCACCAGAGCCGATTTTGTACTGTGATAGGCCCTAGAGCCAGTATGTGTAGGATCCAATAAGAGTTTGTCATCCAGGTAAGAGGATGGTTGTATTCACAAGGGCCTCCAAAATCTTGCCTAGGAAAGGAAGGAGTGAAATAGGCCGATATTTGACACGCTTATTTGGATCAGCATTGGGTTTTTCAGAATGGATGTAACTTGTGCCGCTTTCCATTCCAATGGAATTGTTGATCAATTCAGTGAAAGGTTAAACAAAGATGTAATGAAAGGCAAGAGTAAGGTAGGCAGGTTCACCTACGGGGTGAAATCTCGGAAGGGGGACCTTATTTTTTACTCAACATATCAGACACTTGCTGTTTAGTGATAGGCTCAAACTCCCCAAAGAAATCTGGGGAGTTTGTGATGGCAAAGTTATAAGAGGGTGGAGCACCCCATTAGCAATGTAGAATTGAAAAAAGTCTGATAAATCTTGATTTTTCCCTCAAAGTGATCTGCAAGAGCATCACACAGAGACTGTGAAACAGGAATAATGTATGTGCAGGTGTGAAGCTTTGTAAATTCATTTAATACTCTAAACAATTCTTTAGCAGAATTACTAGCTTCATCAGTCCTATTGATTGTATTTGATCTTTGCACTTCTCTAATCTTTCTATGATAATTCCCTAATTCAAGGGTGTATTTTTTTTTATCAATGGTAGATTTTGTAGCACACCATCTTCTCTCTAGTCTTCTACAAATCTTCCATACCTATTTTTAAATTATATGATACAACCCCAACATCCCCACATTCATTGATTAAATTGCATAAATAGAATTTTTAAAATATGCTAAAAACTCCTAAACACTGGAAAATACACATTGTTAAGGGAGCATGTAGTAGCAGATTTATTAATCTAACGCCAATGGCACAAACATTGGGGATGATGCATATGTTGTTTGGTGGGGGTTGTGTTACTATTTCAACTCCAGTCTCTCAAACATTGGGGAGAGTATTTGCGTTTGAGGGTGAGGGGTTCAGAATACTTTTCTATCTCCAGTCCAATAAACCTCTCAGAAAGTACAGGTATTAATAAAGGAAGGTATAATTTATTATCCCATCTTGAAACATACTCATTTTTGTTAAATTGAAAAAGTAATAAATAAAAATCAATATTTTATTATTTAATTTTTAATTGTTATAGCTATTCTTTAATAGGAGAAGCATTTTGGAATTACAAATGTAATTCCCTTTTATTTAAATAATTTTATATGTTTACAAAACAATTATTGGGGTTCATATTTAAAATAGATTTTTTCTAAATCCAAAAGGGTATCGGCGGCATTGGACACGGTCGACCATATTCTGCTATGTAATTGTATGAATTCTATCAGCATTTCTGACAAAGCCCTCACATTGGTTTCTTCCTTTCTGTCTGGTAGAATACAATTGGTAGCCTTGGGTAGCTACGATTCTCCTTCTTTTGTCCTTCCATGTGGGGTCCCACAGAGCTCTTCTCTGAGTCCCACTCTTTTTAATATCTATGTATCTGAATTAGGGATACTTATAAGATCTTTCGGATTGGCATTAACATCATTTGCAGACGATACACAAATTGTCTTGTCTGTTTTTAAAAATAATCTGCAACTGATGCAAAGATTTAGGGAGTGTATGCTGGCAGTCAGTTCCTGGATGAGCTCACATTGTCTTAGATTACATTTAGATAAAACTGAAATAGTCATCTTTGACAATTTCTCGCTGAGTTGGTCACATAGTTGTTGGCCAGATGAACTGGGGACGGCACCCATCCCTGCCACCAAGGCCAAGAACCTTGGCGTGATTATAGATAAAAAACTAAATTTTGAGGCGCAAGTTAAAGCCGTCTCTTCATCTAGCTTCTTTCTACTTAAGGTAATCAAGAAAATATTACCTTTAATCCCTCCAGACAGCAAGAAAACAGTAGTTACTTCACTGGTCCTTGCCAAACTAGACTACTGCTACGGGCTCTGTCTTGGTATGCCTGAGGAGCAACTATATAAGTTGCAAATGATTCAGAATGCTGCCGCTAGGCTCTTGTTAAGAATCCCCTGGTTTCAATCAGTCGGAAAACACTTGCATAAGCTGTACTGGCTCATGGTAAAGAGCCGTATTATCTTTAAGGCCCTTTGTATTACCTATAGGGCACTTCATGGCACTGCTCCTCAGTTTCTGAGACGTCTGCTACATTGGTATGTCCCCAAAAGACATCTTCGCTCAGAAGTAGCAGAACTGATAGCAACTCCCAGATTTTGCAAAACTAGTTGGGGTGGCAGAAGCTTTATGGTGGCAGCCACTAAACTCTGGAACGATCTTCCTTTTCCCATTAGATCGCTTCCGACCTTGTCTGCTTTTAAAAAGACCCTGAAAACTTGGTTGTTCAATAAATAGAGGCCCTTGCTTACTTCGGACCACCAGCGCCAAGACACCTCTGGGTATTCATGCGGTTAATAAATCTATTAACATAACATAACATTAACATAACAATTAATATGCACAATATAATGTTGAACCCTGATGCGTTTTTGTAACTTAACTTGTTTTATTTATATACTGTTACTTTGCAAAACATAATAATATTCTTTAATAAAGTAAATATTTGTTATTCTTTCTTTTAATAATAAAATGCCTTCCAAGACACCCCAGTAAACCCATGTTTTAAAAAATATATATTTTATTGCAATTTAAAAAAAATATTTTCTCTCACAACTCAAGGGAAATGCAATAAATATATAAGTATCATAGTGCAGCAATATGATAAATTCATATTATTCATAGCCTTTCTGTAAACAAATTAATGGGTTCACAGATTTACTATGGAAAAAAGTGCTCAATGCAATAAATGATTTTTTTTAACCCCCCCCCCCCCCAGAGGCCGCTTATCACCAGTAACACAAATCCAGTAGCCTAGGGGAACCGGACCTGCCTCCAAAGCACAACGCGGATAACAATCCCATTTGGACCCCCAATCGGTATAGCCCATCAGCTCATATCCTTAGTACAGAGAACCCTACACCAAGCTGGTCAGTGATCCACTCTTCCAGGGGAACCCAGGTCCCCCAACCCTTTTCTCTTGTTTTTTTGCCTTTCTGTGAGTACAAAGCACTTTCAAGGTTGTGAATTGCTAACAGAGGGGCCAACCATTGATGCACAGGCCTTAAGGTCAAGCCAGGTTAAAGCAATGCACAGCCGAAACACCGTCATGGCGATGAACAGGAATGATTGTGCATTCTTAGGAAACCCTTCCTCTTGTACACCAAGCAAGATAAGCTGGAGGTACAGACGTTTTCATTTTAAGTTTGGTGTTACAGAAATCATAAACTTCAGCTTTAATCACTGCCGGAGAGGGGCATGTGGCAAACGTGGATTAAATCTGCCCCATAAACTTTGCACATGTCCCTTTGAACCCCACCCCACCTGGCAATTTCCCCTGGCGTATAATACAGATCAAAACAAATTTTGTAATGTTGGGCTTGAAGATTTGAGGAAGGGAGGACAGATTGAGCGAGACAAAGAGATTCAGGAGAGTCAGTCATTTCTCTTGCCACCTCCCCGTAATGTTTATCAATATGATCCTTCATAACAGAGTTCATAAAACCATATATGCCTCCTATTGGGCAGAGCCTCCCTCTTAATAGAAAGTTGTTGTGATGTAACTTGTATTTGAGTAAAGTGTAACTTACCTTTTTTCCTCTGCTTCTTGTTCTTTTAACAATCTTACCGTACCTCATGATGGAATTCTCAACTTTTAGTGTTCTGTAGAATGTAAGGCTTACAACACTTGATCTTTGGCAGTTGCTGCTTGATCGTCGAGGCTATCGGATGCCAGGTTTCCTCCTTCAATAAATCTTCTTTCAACTTCGACCAGAGTATTGAGATTCATTACCACCCTTCATCTCAACAAAAGTCAATCATATTCACCATAGAAAATCCGCAAGGGACTCCTCCCTCGCAACCAAGGAAATCCTGTCTTTGAAGATATTTAAAAAACTCCCTTTGACTGACATTATATTCCTTTTTAAGTTCCTCGAACAAGACTATGCCTGTATATGAATAAAAATCCCCCAGCATTTAGGGTTCTGCCCCTTCGAATGAGAAACATAAAGATCCCGAAATATATCCGGCAGTATGGAATTATTATACAATGGTGTATCAAATCTCAGCCGGCCAATTCCCAGTTTTTTCCTCACAGGCGGCTAGTTCTTAAAAGTGCTCTAAAGGGACTTAAATCAGACTTAAAAAAAATAACTGAACTCTATTTGCCTCCAAAGACATCCCCCTGCCTCTTCCCCCAAAGTGTGCTTAAAAGGAGAGGGCGAGCCTTCCATTATGGCCTGTGCTTTGTTCCTATCTTGAAGCAGTATCATCACTTGTTGAGGTGCCATGGCTCAATAGTATAAATAAAAGTTCTTTCTGCTAAAATCTTTTTTAGCTTTCCCAATCAAATGATCAAGATTATTCTCCACAATTTTACCCACATCTTCCGTTATACTAACCCCTAGATACACAGCGTTATCCACCACCCAGTTATCCCTCAAATGTATATTACTATTGATAACCACCTGGGTCATGTCTTCGTTCAGCGAATACCCGGAGAACCTCCCGAACCAGTCTGCCTCCCTCTCAATCTCTCTTAAAACGACCTCAGGATAAGAAGTAACCAATGCTAAATCATCGGCATATGAGACGATCTTTGTGTCCCACCCATGAAATCGAATTGGCGGTATTGGTGTCGACCGTCTGAATAAAGGGCAAAGAGTAAAGGGAAACTAGGGCAACCCTGTCTTGTCCCACTTTGCATCGCGACTGGCCCAGACCGACCTCCCATTGCTATGATCCTTGCCACCAGGTTTTGGTATAAAGCTCTAGTTGCCTTGCTGAATCCTCACCTTGTACCAACTCTTCTCATAGCGACCCAGAGGTAACAGCAGGAGACGTTATCAAACGCTTTCCAATAAAATTAACACCATAGGGTCCCCAGTGACTGCAGAGGCATCGAAGATAGATATCACACTCCGAATATCGACCTTCATCCCTCTCTCGGGTATGAACCTGTGCTGTCTAAGAGGAACAATTTTAATTATCACTCTGGACAGCCAAAACCTTAGAATAGATTTTAGTATCTCCATTAATCAAAGTAATTGGTTTATATGAGCCAAGTGCTTGTACTGACATTTTTCTTAGGAAAAACAACAATATGCGCCAAAGACAACGACTTTGGAGATGTTATTCCACTTTGTATCTGTGTAAAAAGATCCATTAGATAAACTTTTAACTCAGCAGAAAATACCTTATAGAATTCAGTGGGGATACTATAGGTGCCGACAGCTTTGCCAGACGGTAGACTTCATAGCAAGATAAATGTAATCCCAAGAGAAGGGGCCTTCCAGTAAATCATGGTCTTCCTCACTGAGGGCCTCATTACGATGGGGGTCTTGGGGAAAGGGATCCACACTAGAGACTGTCTTAGAGAAGCTGATTTGGGTGAGTATGCACCCCAAATCCCTTGTTTTTGACGAGTCAAGGCAGCCGGTTGCACCGCCACAGTCAGCTCATCGGAAATACACATCATAATCCGGACAGCGGTTGTAACTCCCTGTACAGCTCTATGGCTGCTGCTTTTCTCCGACCGCCATCTCAGCGGTTGGAGAAAGGATGTTGGAGTTGGCGGTCTTCCAGCGGTCAGACTGCATTCAGCATGCATCGTATTTCGGCAGTCGATCCAACCGCTTCTGATGAGACTGCGGCAGTGCGACTGACACTGACGAGGCCGGGGATGTCGATCCAACCAGCATCATAATGAAGCCCTTAGTGTCTTAAGTGGAGTCTGGTCCCAAAATTGCTGCGTATGCCCTTCTTCCCATACTGCACTTTCAGTGTAGAGGTTCTGATAAAACCATTGGAAGGTTGCCAGATGTCCTCGGGGCCAGAGATCATCCCTCATGAGGAAACCTTCACTTCCCTCATATCCCATTGCACCTGCTTTTGTCTAGTTTGTTTAGATTAGGTGCCCCACCCACTCACTGTACTCAGAAAATTTCGTTCCAAGCAAGAGATTCACCAGCTGCCTTTTTTGCAGTTACTTCAGTGATTGCAGCTTTGGCAATTGCGACCACCTGTGCTTCTTGAATATCGTTTCCCTTTATGACCGCCCAGATTAATTTAGCTTCTGCTGTCATCAGAGCCTCATAAAGACCAAGCATTTTTTGTTTTACTTTTTTTTGAAGATTCAAACTGAACCGAAGGGTCTTCCCGCGAATGCCCACCTTGAAGGTGTTCTAGACAACCCCAGCTGGAGCGCGCCCTACATTTTCTTTCACAAAAATCTGTATCCACTTATTTATATGTTTGATATAATCGTCATCCTAGAGGAGAGCCCGCTCAAAACTCCAGTTTGAGACTCTCCTTACCAAACCTTTTATTGTGATTTCCAACACTAGTGGGCTATGATCTGACATTACCCTGGGAAACATGTCGATTTTACAAGCTTGAAGGAGGGCATGGGAGATAACAAAAATAATCTCACTGTGCATGTGTCCTATGTGGTTCTAAAAAATACGTGAACCCAGGTTCTGAAACCCTTTTATCCCTCCAGACGTCCACTAATCCATGGTCCTTCCTCATATTACACAAAGACTGTTAAACCTTAGGTTTCCGACCTCAATATGGTTCAGTGCAGTCCTGAGACCAATTTCCTTTTCTATTTATATTAAAGTCTCCACAAACTATAATGGGTAATGGCCAGAGCGCCAGCTCATTGTTCAGCCAATCAAACAACCCAGGATCGTCCGGGACTGTCCCGTACACATAACAAAGGATAAACAAACCATTAGGAAATTTATACTCTGTTGTTATCCACCGTCCCTGATTATTCACCCTTGTCCGCTTGAAACCAAAGCACTGCCTGCGTGCGAGGATCACGACTGCTCGCGTCCTTCCCCCTTGAGTTGTCCCACTGATTAATTTAAAGCCTAAAGATTCAAGAATGTTCTGCCTTGCCCCTTTGATGTGTGCTTCTTGTAGGCATAATACATCAGCTTGTAGCATCTGATGATCTATGATTATCCTTTGACTTTTTATGCGATCGTTCAGCCCGCAAACTTTCACCATAGATACTCAGATCCTACTCATAAGGGAAATTAAAACCAGGAACGTTTATGTACGGCCAGTCCCCCTGGATAGTCCAGCACTTACACCTTTCATTGGAATTGAAACTGCCCTATTGCTGCAGCACAGTCGGACAAACACTACAGTCCTCTTCTGTTGTATCCCTTCCTCCACCCTTAAGCCACCCAACCAATCCTCCCACCCATCACCCACCCCATCCCCCGCCCCTCACCACCTTCATAGAGCAATTAGGTCCAAGCAACCTCAGTGATGTTACCCTATATCACATCTGCTGCCCCCATCTCACAGCCAACAAAACTAAATAGTGCCATTTTTGTGGAGAAAAAAAGGAAACAAAAATAACAGAATAAAATCCAGAGGGAGGCCTTCCTTTAGACAACCAGATGTTAAACAGATACATTCTGTTACCATTACCACTTTGTTTTATTTGTCTCTAAAGTCCTAGTTTCCAAAACTCCCAGTTAATTCTCTTTAGGACCCACCATTAACCCCGATAGAAAGCTCCTTTAAGTATTCTTGAGCTTTTATCTCTGAAATAAAGGTCCAAGCCTTTCCCCTTATAGTGACCTTCAGTCTGGCAGGATTCATTAGGAAGACTCCTGGTGCTGATGGGGAACCACTTAAAAATGTTGCGAGCGTGTGGAAGCCGGCTGAGGAGACGACGCTGACCTGATGTTTCATGGAACTTTCGCTGTGGAGGAGGATGCCAATGTTGCGATTGTGGTCATTTGGCATGGGTGAGGGCAAGCCCGTCTGCGCCCGTCCGCGACCGCACCTGGAACCCTGGACCTCCCACTACCCATCGCTACGACACCACCACCCTCCTTGCACTCAACCCTGGAAGCCTTAGAGAATGCCAATAGGCCTCGCCGAACACGATCCACGGCCAGTTCTCCTGCCTCCACTGCCACCAGACACTCACCGCCACCCCGGCCTCAAACAACGCCGACGCCAGCACCGGCGACACCCTAAAATGCATCCTTCTCAACCTACGCTCTGTACAAAAACACGCCATGGAAATCTGGAACCTACTCGACTCCCTCTCATCCGACATCGCCTTCTTCACAGAGACCTGGACCAACGCATCCTCTGCCCCCGACATCAGTACCGCCATCCCAGACGGATACAAGATCCAGAGGAAAGATCACCCCAACCACCCAGGAGGGGGCCTCGCCATCGCCCACAAGACCACCCTCCGCCTCACCACCTCCAGCGAAGCCTTCCCCTCCGCCAAACACCTGCACTTCCAGATCCAGACCACCCCCAAAGCCACACTCCAAGTAACCCTCGTCCACAGACCCCTCCGGCCCACGAACACCCTTTGCCACCACCATCGCAGACTTCATCGCACCCCACGCCATCGCCTCAACAAACTAAATACTCATTGTAGACCTGGACAACCCCAGCGACCCCAACTCCACTATCCTTTGTGACAACCTCGCCAGCATTGGACTTAAACAACTCGTCAACACACCGACCCACAGAGCAGGAAGCCTCCACTCACCTGAAAGCCCAGGTAGTTCAAGTTGATAGACGTGAAGCTAAATCTCATCTGCCCCTGAGAATCTGAGCCCCACTGACTGAATAATACAACAGCCAAAGGAGGTCACAATCCCAAGGGAAGGGGGAATGGATAAAATAATAAACAGAGAGACACTCCAGGTAGGTATCTTCTAGCAGGCAACCTCGTCGTCTAGGATGGTGTTTTTTTTCAAAAGAAGAGCAGAGAAATCAAATGTGAAATGAGTACCAATCTACATGTGCATAGCATATTATTATTCCACATACAACTCTGGATGTACCTTTCTAGTCTGATTATATTTCATCAGACTGTTCCTAATGATTTAAGTGCTTTGAGTTTTCTTTTTTGAGAGTCATGATTCTGTAAATAAACCATGAAACAGTTTCTGGTATTAATTAAGACTAAGTCTATCCAGGCTTGATGAAACCAAAACTATTTGTCTTGCCCGATACCAACCTTTACTAAAGAAGTGTTGCTGCCGTAAATTCACCTGAAGTGTTCACAATTATTGTAACACTCTCTAATAACCTTTGAGTCAATTACTTCTATTTTTCATACATCACCAATGTTCCATATTAATAACAGCAGTATATCACCAATGTCCTGTATACATAGATGAAATGTGGCACACGTAAATACCCAGAGTTCTTTGCACCAAGTCCGGCAATCCCCTGTACTATGCCTAAGAGAATGCCAAAATAAACAACTGTGTCAAAATAAACAGCTGAATAACAATAATGGAGATCGTGATCTTCAAGTCTGTTCAAAGCGCGTTAATTTTTTATATTCTGTTCAATGTACTTACTGAAATTATCTCTGTAAAATCTAGAGTCCACTCGCGAGTGCAACTAATTGGTTTTATCTTACTTTTTGTTTCAGGGAAGGAGTGGTGTTCACGGGGCACACAGGAAGCAGGAAGGATGAGCTGTCGTCTCTGAGGGAAGGAAGAAGCAGCCGGACCGGAACAACACGCTGACTGTAGCTGCGTTGCCAAGGACGACCCACGAAGAGCACAGGAACACCGGAGGAGCTCCGAAGACGCTTCCGAGCCGCAGGTGAGTAGAGAGGGTAACGAACGCAAGCGCGCTTTAACTGTGGAGCAAGGTTTATATAGGTTTGAGTGGGTGGGGTGGCTTCGTAGCCAACAATGTTTAAAAGACGTTTAAGACGTTTGCACGTGTTTCCCAATCCTTGTAACTGACAGCTTGATCCATGTAAACAACGTGAGCTCCATGAGAATGCTGCACGTGGTTTAAGCCGTTTTCAGAACGAATATTCAGGAGAGAATGAATCAAATCAAACATTGGCAAATACAAATACATCCCCATACAAGCAGTAATTGAACAAAGAAGCATTGGCAATTGAAAGATTACTCAAAGGGATAAAATATTTGGCATTATGAAAGGAAATAGAATTTGTTAATACACAGCTGTATAATTCAGGTCCAAGAGGCTAACTTTGACTAATTGCACATAACAGAATACATAGTCAGAATGTCAATGCAGTTACGGGAGTACCCTAACAGCAGGACACACCCTCGACCCCATCTTCGCTGCAAGAAACAGTGTCTAATTCAGTCACACAACGCAGCCGCCATGGACCGGCCACCACTGCGTACACTTCGCCATCAACAAACCCAAGGCACCCAAACCAGCCCCACGCCCCCCACGAAGGAACTGGAGCAAGGTTACCGACGAGCACCCTCACTGAGGCAACCACACCTGGGCACCCGACGCAAACAACGCAGCCAGAGAACTCCACACCTGGATCTCCGAATGCGTGATGAGCTCGCCCGCTGCGCAGCCATGACAGACAACGCCCCAGGAAAGCCGTCTGGTTCACCACCGCTCTCCAAGAAGCCAAACGCACCTGCAGACGCCTGGAGAAGAACTGGAGAAACACCAAAACAACTGAAAACCACACCACCTACAAGTACGCCATGACGGACTACCATAACCAGATCAGAGCCACCAAGAGGAACTTCATCCACAATAAAATCCTGGCCATCTCCACCAACTCCAAGGAACTTTTCAGTGTCATTCTAGAATTCATCAACCCAAAAAGCGAAGCCGCAGACATCACCCCATCACAAGACCTCTTCGACAAATTTGGAACCTATTTCCACCTCAAGATCAAAAACCTCTACGACAACTTCATCGACCATCCACCAGGCGCCACAGACGGCCCCCGCCCCCAGAATCACCAGCCAGCCCATCATCTCCAACTGTACACCGATCATGACAGAAAACACCACCTCGACAATGAAAAGCATCCACTCGGGGCCCCCACCGACCCCTGCCCCCCTCACATCTACCACAGAGCCATGGCCGCCATTGCACCTGAACTACAATGCACCATCAACACCACCTTCAAAACAGGCACCTTCTCGGCCAATCTCGCTCCTCCCCTTCGCAGCCAAAACAGGAAACTGACACGATTCATTGAAGAGAACGCCATCCTCGAGCCGTCCCAATCCGGATTCCGAAGCAACCACAGCACAGAGACCGCCATTTCGCCGCCACAGACGACAGCCGCACCCTTCTGGACCAAGGCCACTCCACAGCCCTCACCCTACGACCTATCAGCAGCCTTCGACACCGTCTCCCACAGCACACCTGTCGCCAGACTACAACACGCAGGCATACAAGGAACAGCCATGGGCTGGGTCCGATCATTCCTCACCGGAAGAAGCCAAAGGATCAGACTCTCACCCTTCCTCTCCGACCCCACGAAAATCACCTGTGGAGTCCCACAGGGTTCATCCCTGAGCCCCATCCTCTTCAACATCTACATGGACCCCCTCACAGCCATCATCCGACAACATGGCCTCAACTACGCCAACGACACCCAGCCCATCCTCTCCCTCACCAAAGACCCCACCACTGCCAAACTCAACCTCCAGAAAGGGCTGCAAGCCGTCACAGTGTGGATGACGAACAGCTGCCCAAAGCTCAACGCCGAGAAGACAGAACTCCTCATCCTCTGCACCACCTCTTCTGAATGGGACAGCGCCTGGTGGCCGACCGCCCTCGGAAGCCCACCTACCCCCTCAGACCATGCCAAGAACCTCTGCATCGTACTTGACTCATCACTCACCATGAACCGACAGGTCAACACTATCACCTCCAGCTGCTTCAACACCCTCCGCAAGACCTTCAAGTGGATCGCCCCTGAGTCAAGGAAGACGGTCACCCACACACTCATCACCAGCAGACTGGACTATGGAAACGCACTCTAAGCCGGCATCAACAAGTCCCTACTCTGCAAACTCCAGACAATACAGAACACCGCCGCCAGACTCGTCCTCGGCATCCCCCGACACAAACACATCAGTCAACACCTACAAAGTCTCTACTGGCTCCCCGTGGAGAAAAGAGTCACTTTCAAAATCCTCACTCACGCCTACAAATGCCTACACAACAACGGACCCAATACCTCAACGACAGAATCCACTTCCACATACCCAAAAGAAACCTCAGATCTTCCAACCTCGCACTGGTCGAAACCCCGCGCATCCATAGAGCCAGAGCAGGCTGAAGATCCTTCTCTCACATTGCAGCAAGACCTGGAATGAGCTACCGGTAGACATCAAACGTTCCCCCTTCCTGAACAATTTCAGGTAGACCCTCAAGACCTGGTTCTTCAGCTAAACAGATCTGCGGACCCTCTCATTAATTCGTACTTGTTTAGCGCACTTATACCCTGAGGTGTCTTGGCGCTGTACGCATACCGCTGTGGAACCCTTCCTGGCTTTTCCCTGTGAAATGCCCACTCCTGGGCACCCCCAAGGTGAAGCCAGGCATCCCAGCGCTGTTGAGACCGTTGTGGAGATTAAGCAAGCTATTGCCCAGAGTTGCAGAGTGGGACCCATGATTAGAATAGGCACCGAGGCGAGAATTATCAGGTCCGAGGAAATTGAGCCCAAGACCTGCCGAGGCGGGAATTGAACCCTGGTCCCGGGCCAGACCTCTGCATCAGGGTTTGCCGCTCTAACCATTGAGCCACATTTCTCCTTGAGACCCTCACGGGTGAGTAGTGCGCCTTCAATTTCCTGATTGATTGATTGAGGGTCCGAGTTCCGATGGCTACCAGGAGTCGTTCCAGAGGGCAATGTGTTTGCTGAAGATCAGAACTTCAGTTTTATCCATGTTGAGCTTAAGGCAGTTATCCAGTCTGAAACGTTCTTCATTCAGTTTTGGAAGCTGATCTTTGTCGGGGACCCTGGATTAACACCGATAGAAAGCTCCTTTAGGTATTTGTGAGCTTTTATCTCTTAAATAAAGGTCTGTGAATATCCCTTTATAGCGACCTTCAATTGTGCAGGATTCATGAGAAGGACTTCTCCTCCCAGATTTTGAAAAGGATTGAAAAGTTGTCTGAGGTGCCACCGCCTCTCCACTGCGGCGTGGCAGTAGTCAGGTCTGACAAAGAAGGAATTCCCATCATGATCCCGTTTTGTGCCAGGTCGGACTTGCTCTCAAATAGCAAGTAGAAAGTTTCCAAAGTCCACCAGTATGGCTCTAGGTTTATTTGATGCTGCTCCCCAACGCTTTTTAAGCATAAGAGGAAACTGGTGAACCTGCTGGACCACCGATTACCAGTACCACTGAGACATTTCAGGCAACACCCCTCTCAAGAGACTCAGCACAAAGGCCCTAATATTGCTCTCCTTCTGCAATCCCCAGGAATCTCAGGTTGTGCTTGTGATTTTTGAAGTCTTTTAGTTTCCACATTACAGCTGGCATTTGGAATTCTTGAGTTTCTTTCTGGACCTTCAAAGACCCGACCTCAATCGCTAGGAGGAAATCCTGTCCCCTTTTTCGGAGCAAGTTTTGTTGACCTTCCGATTTGCCCTTTAGAGTTTTTTGTGAGCAAGACAGGCTGAATGGCTGTCGCTGCGGGATTCCTCTTGCATTTGTTTTATAGAGTGAAGGATAAGCCCCAGCGAGGGTTCTGGGGGCAATTTGTGGTAACTTCCTGAGACTTATCCTGATGTGACCTTCACTTCAGAATCACACCCTGATCCACATTTTGAGCCCCTCTTCTTATGTTTTCTTTGAGATTTCTTGCACTTTGCAGTTATGACTAGTTTTTTTTTTTCATTTGTTGTTGGCTAGTGGGCGGTCTAAGTGACGTAATCAAAGAAGATTACCTTGTACTGTAGTGGCGTCTTTAAAATGGCTGCGTTTTCGAGGGACTGCATGTAGACCGTTACTTCAAGAGAGGTGAAATCACGTTTTTTTTTTCTCCTGAATGTGTTTTTGTATTGTAATGAAATATCTTTCGCGAGGTTCTACAGCAGTCGTTGTCTCCAACCAATGCCGACCAGTTTCAGAAGGCATATGATGACGGTGAATGCTAGAACTCCAAGCAGGATTGAGAAAAGCTCTTCCAAAACAGGGGACAAGTGATCGGGATTATAGACCTGTGTCAGGGAATTTGACTCACTATAGATATTCTAATACGAGGGATATATAGAATTGGTGCGTGACTGACAAATAAATATTGAAGATTTAGTTGACCGACGTGGGATAACACGTATACGCGCTGAGGAAGTCAATGTGTATTATATAACATGACGAAACACGTGTTGGCTGCGGTGTCAAGATTACAGTGGATGAATAAAGTCTAACTGGAAATCTGGAGTACAGTGGATTAATTGGAATTGAGAGTGTCTTCCTATGATAAGAGAATTGGAATATACTGGACTGGTGTACTTTTTAGTGATTTGGTTGTGAGTGCTTGGGGAACTTCTGCTAAACCTGCCCACGTTCCTTGTGGGTGTTTGCTGATCGAGTGTCTGCCAACGGGACCCCCTGCCTCCCTCCCGCCATCCCGCTGGTTTCTGCCATCTAGCCAGCGCGACCGCTGAGCGGAGGAAGGGCCGGGGACCACAACTCCCAGCAACCCCTGTGGGCCACGCATCACTGGACCGCGCCAGGAGGCGCTTAAAATCGGGGCAATCCCCGTCTGGCGGGACGCCGGGCGCGGGACTCCCCTAAGGACAAATCTAACATTATCCCGATCAGGAGGGAAACAAGAATAGTCAGCCCCCCGGCCACTGCTAATGTAATCACCGCCACGACAAAATTACCTATTAATACTCCCGATATAATAGTGGGGCAGAAACCTGTAGTAGGGCAAAGGGTGCTTAGTATCCAACAGTACGGACAGGGCAGCCCCCGCCAGGAACATCAATAACATCATACCTGCTGTGATAAATTTACCACCGGAAAGCAGTGCGTATGTTGCTATACTTGCTAATGTTCCAAAGCTTAAGCACACCCAATTTGAAAACCAACAAACCCTTAAGAATAAAACACTGCACTGGTTATCCCAAAACTGCGGGTTTCCAATGCGCGGAGCAAACCAGATCATTTCAACACAGAGAGTAGGATGGTTGGGTCCTAGTAAAAAGGAGATAGATGGGGACTGCATAGTTATACATTTTAGGAACCCCGACTGGGCTAGAGATTCCATTCTGAATGCGCCCATACCGTCTAACCAGGAATACAATACAACTCTGCTCCCTTTACATTATTTCTAAAGGGGTCAGTCAGGAAACTTCGCTACAGTTCGGGTTGCCGACCAACATAGAGCTCCCCATTTCAACCACCATAATGCAGCTCATGACCCTACTCCACTCTATAATCCATGGGCCAACTTTGCAATCCCAACTTACAATAGATTCCAAGTGTTTGGATCATTAGATGAAAATGATTGACTGAGGGAACAAACTTCCACATACCACCCTGAAGTAATTGTACCTAAGGATGCGCTCGAAATTAATCAAGGGCTGCAGGGTATACATAGGGCAACAGGGGAGATTACAGTAAGAACAGTAAGTAACGACCAGCATAAAATCGATAAAACAGCCCCGAGAGTTGCAACCCCTGTTTTAGGCATAACCTTGGATGACAATCCACTGAGACTCAAACCGGCTGAACTTTATGATACCACATTTGACAACACAGCTGAAGGCCTTATGGTCACTACTTGGAACATAGCGGGTATTGCCTCTAAAATAACCACGCCCTTCTGGAACAGCTTTATCACACACGGATATGACATAATCTGTCTCCAGGAGACTTGGTATAGAGCCCAATTACAAGTCGAGGGATACACAACCTACAGTGTGGATGCAATGGCTTCACCAGCAGGAGGAGCAAAAGGAGGTCTACTGACCCTGGTATCAACCACCCTCACTGAGTTTAGTCCTGGTGGCTATGTGGAGGTGGTCCTGTACGCATCCATCCTACGCTTAGTACATAGCAAGGGAAGGGATTTAGTTATAGTAAATTTCTATAACAATACCACTGGAGCCAATCAAGGCTTGATTGTCCCAGATATAGAGCAGGCAATAGAGGGAGTATTAGAATTATCAAGGGACCCCCCAGTAATAATTTGGGCAGGAGACTTCAACATCCAAGCATGCTGCCACGCACAGAAGGGGATTTGCGGTCATCGCGGGGATTATCATAGCGGAGGTAGTACTGTTTACAATCATTTCCCGCATACCAACTACGGAAGTACCCTGAATCACCTAGTAGCTAAATTAGACCTTGAGCTACTAGATTGTAGAAAGAACAAAGACAATAAAGAGTGTCCATTATTTAGAGGGAGGGATGCCCACTCTAACATCGACCACATCTTGGTGACCAATGGTACAGCCTACTCCAATGTATGGGTAGTTGAGCAACCAGTGAGCGATCACAACAGCATTTCGCTTGTACTATTCGGCTGGGGGCCAAAACCTAATGCATATGAGAGACCGGTCCAAGGGATCATAGCCGAAAGAACAAACGGCATGAGAATAAAGTGGATTAGAATTAACCCTGCCCAATTCACGATGGACGTACTCTCAAGATGTAACAGGGAAATAAGCTATTGTCTGGCACCTATAGTGACTTCTTGTAACTTCCTTGCTAATTTTACAAAAATAATCAAAGCGATTGATGACTCACTTACAGTTAGGAGCCGAAAGCTGAGGAAAATTCAAGTGGTGTGGTTTGACAAACACTGTGCCCAGTCATTAAATAATCTAAAATTAGCTCTTGACACTAAGCCCAGAGACATAGCAAAAATTAAAGTGGAGCGTCACAACTATAAAACCTCTCTGGCAGCCAGGAAAAAAGAACTTCAAAATGAGGCCTGGTTTAATCTAGATATGGCTGCAGAAACAAAAAATCACAAGTTATTCTGGGAAACTGTAAATAGCCCACTCCTTAAGAATGACAATATCCCCGACATTATCTCCCATGTGAGTTGTCGCGCTTGGATTGCCCATTTTACTGGGATTTTTAACTCTGATTATAATTTAGATGGGCCAATTTTAAATGTAGATATCGTGCATAGTCCTAAATGGGAAAAAATGCAGCTATCGGTGACCTTAATCGAGGTTACGCAGGCAATAAGAAACAGCAAAGGGAGTAAAGCTCCAGGCCCAGACGGGGTGCCCATGGATTTTTATAAACATGAAACGGCTCTATGGGCACCAATACTGACACGATATTTTAATGCTGCCATAGAAGATAGGAAAAACAGAACAGGGTGGCTGGACAGGATTATTCGTGAAACAATTCCCCAGACACACAGTCAATCTGTACCGTGTGACCACTGGATTTAATTTTCCAAACAAGTTTATTTTTCTTTTTTACATTTATCAGCAATTTTTTGAAACACAAGCACAAACAAAACCACTGTCAATTCAAAAGGTTCATATATACAGTATCTACAAATGCACACATTTACAAATTTGCAACAAAGAATCAAACAAAAGATTGGTTAGACACACCAAAAGACAATCACAAATGTATAATAATTCAAATAAATTGCAATTATATACAGTGCAGAGATTAATCCATAAGCGAACAAACGGGAACCAGTCCTAGAGATTGAAAAAACCAAGTGACAGGCGGGGTTGAGATCAAAAACAAGCCTGCCTGTCAACGAAAGCCTGTGGTGTAATGTTAAATCGGGTTGCAAGGCTAGGATACAGAGTGGTGGTATGATTTACATCCTAGCGGCACCCTTTGTTGTAGCCACAGGGTGACAATACCACCCTGTGGCTACAACAAAGGGTGCCACTTCGAGAGATGGTGTCTATATACAACACAAGGTGTATAACATCAGCCCTGTACGGGGCAGGATATGGGGTTATCATAATCAGAGCGGCAATCAAATTCAATATGAGGAGAATGCCTTTCTGAAACGTTTGCTCTGTGCCCCGGCAGCGGCCTAAAATGAGATAATACACAAGGAAGTGGGCTTAAACTATGTTAAGGACTTATTTGCCCTACGCCCACTGGCACTGTGGCTATCAATCTGGTCTAAAGATGAAACGAAATTCACCCAGGATGTGATAAATGATTGTTTAAAGCTCGATCGCTGCTCAAATATACCTTGGTTATGTCACATTCAATTGTGGTATAAAACGCTTTATGGATGCGATATTCTTGATGAACCAACAGCAGGGTCAGGACTATCAAAAAAGGAACTTAAAGTCACTTTCCTGAGACATACTAGAAGTACCAGGATGAATAAATATTCAAAACAAAGCACGTTTACGTCTTACTTAGAACATAGACCCAATGATGGTTTCCAATCGTATCTCACCACTGTAAACAAAAGGTCTCACCGTTTTGTATTGTCACGCTTACGATTAGGAATTGTACACCACCTAGTGGCCTTTCCGCTAACTAAGAAACCTGGAATAGGCTTATGCCCCTGTGACGGTATATCCAAGCAGAGTAGCTGTCATTTTATGCTGTTTTGTAAATTTTTTACGTTTTATAGAAAGTTTTACCTGAAGCCCATCTTTTTTAAAATATCATGCGCGGAGCACTAAAACAGCGTTGCAATTGATGTTTAATTTAGAGAGCCCGGATATATGTTTCTATGTGGCTACATATATTTCAAAATGCATTTTTGCACGCAAATCAATAACCGTATGAACTCAACATATGGCCTAGACTTATATGCACTTTATTATTGCTAGCTTGCATAGGCACCATTGGATGTTGTATTAACATGCACTTTACCTCTGCCAATTTGCACATGCGCTGGAAAACGAGAACTTCAGCTTGCACTGTATAATAGTATATACTAAATGCACTTTATTATTGCTAGTTTGCACATGTATTATTAGGCAAATGCACTAGTATGCACTTTAATATGCCTTTTGCACACGTACTGTAGAATGACTTCTTATATAATAATTGCCATTATATGGATTTAGAGTTTGATGTAACTCAATGAGGAATATGCTACAAAAACTGTACGAACTCAAGACACGGCCTAGACATATATGCATCTTATTATTGCTAGTTTACGCATTTACTATTAGATGTTGCATTATTATTCATTTTATTTTAGCCAATTTGCACATGCGCCGGAAAATGAGAACTTTATACTGCACTATATAATAGAATATATCAATTGCACTTTATTACTGCCAGTTTGCACATGTATTATTTGGTAAATGTATTTAAAATGAACTTTAACATGCTTATTTGCTCAAGTGCCGCAGAATGACTGTTCTATACAGTATTGCCAGTATTTGGAATTAGAGTTTGATGTAATCTAACGATGAATATGCTACATTATTTGCATTCTGCTATATGGTTGTATTCATACATACCGAATAAAGCATTTTTGAATTGAATTGAAATTGACTAGCTCACCAGCTGCACTACTGAGTACTGAAGCTGGCCTCTGAGGCAATGTTTTTTAATTAATAATTGGGCATTTTCACACCCATCTATAAACATAAAATAAATACACATCAGTGAACCACAATCTTTCATTACATTATTAAATTATGTTTATGTTCATTTAATAAAATAGTAGAAATGTAAAAAACAGATACCAAGTATTATAAATTGATGTATATTTGCAATAAAACATCTACTCAATACTAGGGGTGGGCAGGACACACAGAGTTTCAATTTGCAAAATTGCTTAGAGTTACCTAAATCTCTGAGATTTTGCGGAGTTCAGTGAGTAGCAAAATTTTGGCACATTGTCTGCTCACGCTGATTTTTAGTGCTGGGAGCTTATTCCATGGTGTGAAATCAACATGAACTGCACCACTCGGCACACCAGCAGGCGCTGCTTCTTTGCTGCTGCTTGAGTCGATTTTCAACTTGAGCAGCAGCTTTCTCACTGGGAGTAGCAGCTTTCTCAACTTGAATGGTACCAACCTGCTCCGACCGCTGGCATTGAGAAATCTCTACTGGAGGCGTTCTGGCCCTGAAAATAGCTCTAGGGGATACAAATTCTCATTGGCCAACTTAATGTTGGCGAAAGGCACGTGTGGAAAAACTTTGCCACGCGGTGATTAGTGGAGTGTTGCCAGAACTCCACACTTCAAGCAGAACACAGAGTGCGAAAAACTCAGCAAACTCCGCAGGCAGGGGGGGCCATTTTTGCCCACCCCTATTCAATACCCTAGCAAATCCAAAAAGTAACATATACAATTGTAACAAGATAAATAAAGCATTGCAGATCAGTTAAAGAAATCCAATAAAACTGCATAATGTAAATAAATAATAACTACACATGAATGCATAAATATTTAAGTTATAACTTAAGCCACCCAATCCATCAATAAACTCCGCACCCCAAAAAGAATAAAACATAATAAAAAACAAACAAACATTGCTATATCAAACATAATAACGTACTTGTAAAAACATGCATTCAAACAATAGTATGTACAACAATATTTTAATATGTTGTATTTTAAACATCAATATCAATCAATCATGTAGTACTTGTAAAGCACGGCTTGTCACCCGGGAGAGTATCCAGGCGCTTGCTGCGGTCTTAGTGGAAGAGCCAGATCTTGAGCCCCTTCCTGAAGTGGGTCAGCGAGGGTGCAGTGCGAAGGTGGATGGGAAGGGTGTTCTAGGCCTTGGCGGCAAGAAGGGAGAAGGAGTGTCCTCCAGAGTGGCAGCGGCATATGCGAGGTATATGCGCAAGGGCGAGGTGTGCAGAGCGGAGGTTCCTGGAAGGCCGGTGGAAGTACAGGCGGTGGTTCATGTAAGCAGGTACTTGGTCATGGAGTGCTTCTTAGGCATGGGTCAGAAGCTTGAAAAGGCATCTCTTCTGGACTGGGAGCCAGTGGAGGTCCGTCGGGAGCTGGGTGATGTGGGTTCTCTTGGGCAGGTTGAGGATCAGCCTGGCGGCTGAGTTCTGGATAGTCTGAAGTCTTTGTATGAGTTCCGTAGTGGTGCCTGCATATAGAGTGCATTGCTGTAGTCAAGTCGGCTGGTGATGAGGGCCTGCATCATCATCTTTCTGGTGCTGATGGGGTGCCACTTGAAAATTTTGTAAGCATGTGGAAGCAGGCTGAGGAGACGGCATTGACCTGATGTTTCATGGAGTGTTCGCCATTGCGGATAATGCTGAAGTTGCGGGTGTGGTCTTTTGGCGTGGGGGTGGGGGTGGGTCTGAGTTCTGATGGCCACCAGGAGTCGTTTCAGAGGGTGGTGTGTTTGCTGAAGATCAGAACTTCAATTTTATTTGTATTGAGCTTCAGGCAGCTGTCCTTCATCCAGGCTGAAACTTTCTTCATACAGTTTTGGAAGTTGGTCTTTGTCAAGGTGGAGTTGGCTGAGAGCGAGAGGACAAGCTGAGTGTCATCGGCATAGGAGATGATGATGTGCGATCTGACGACATCTGCGAGTAGGGTCATGTAGACGTTAAAAAGGGTTGGGCTGAGGGATGAGCCTTGGGGACGCTGCAGATAGCGTGCTTGCCTCGCGTTGTGAAGGGCGGGAGGCAGACTCTCTCTGGGTGTGTCCCATGAGAAAGGATACCATTCAAATAAGCACATCATCTGTGATACCAACTGTCATATTGGAGATAAATACCGTCCTGAGGGTTAAGTACTTCCTCCATCAATAACACATTTATATTGGTACAGTCCAGTAGCCAAATCAGGCCTATATCATACAGCCATTGAGGGGGAGAGACGTGGTTCTATTTTCTCTAAAGACCTTGAAAACAAGGAGAGGGGCTCATGCGTACCAAAGGGACAGAGCACCATAAACCGATAGGTTAAGAAATGTTTTCCCTTTGGAGATATTCAACAATAAATCAACCAACTTATTCACCACATGCATACACAATCACTCATTATCTTCTTTTTAACAATTCCACTCAGGATGCTGACATACTTATTCAAGATATTTAACGCACAATATCACAGTATTAATATAAACAAATACAACATTTTAAAAAACAAATCAGTACAAACTATATTAAAAACCCTCAGAGCCACATCTATAGGTCAATGATGCAAAATTCATTAAGCATTTCGGTTCACTGGAAAGGAATATGGTGAGACAATAAAATGTGTATTGTAATGTCTGTAGGAGAGTAGGGTCTGCTATCCTATGGTCACCCCAACATTTTTGCTTTTTGCTTCACTGGTTTATGACTTAATGTGGCTGTGGGCCTGCTAATCAGACCCACAGCCTGCTGTTCTCTCTCTAAATTGTTACCCATGCACTTTAGGTGCATAACGAAATTGGAACTGGTTCACCTTATTGGCCCCTGTAACAGTGTACCCAGGTACCCAGGGCATAGGTGCTTCCAAGGCCTACCAGGGGCTGCAGCACGTATTGTGCCACCCCTGGCCTGGCCTCCATATTTGACACAACTGGCTGATCACTCAGCTGGGGTAAGTCGGTGTAACCACCCCTTACTTAGGTGTAGTATGCCTATACCTAACCTAAAATGGACACATATGTCCCTATCAGCCACTCCTATGGAAGGCCTCATCATTCCTGGAGGCAGAGTGCTTGGGAATATGTGAGATGGTGCTCTGGCATGAGCTGAGCCTGTCTGCAGCTTTCGGAACCATGTCCTTTAGCTGTTTCATGATACTGCCATACCATATACTCTTAAGTGCATTATGAACCTCGCGGTTAAATGCTATCTTTGGTTTGGCTTTATCAAAACATGTCGAGTAAGGTGTCATACGAATTGGAATACTACCCCCTCGCCAGTTCTGGCGACGGGGGTAGCATTCCACCCTTCTAGAGGGACACGACATGTACCTAACCTGAACCCCGGTTAAAATTAAACAGAGCCTCAGCATCACAAAATGGATGCTGCCACCACAGACACAAGTCTGACCTCCTGCTGCTGGGAGTCCTTCCAGTGAGGGCAGCTTGGACAAAGGGTTTCCTGCCTTGGGAGGTGCTAGCACCACCCCAGACAGGGTTTTGTGTATTGGGTAGGACAGGGCTGAATAGAATCAGACATGCCTGGGGCACACAAGGTGTCCCTGTGCATAGGCCAGTTCAAACCGGTGCTGGGGCTTTCCAGCCCCAGTCCTGGCGCGAAACTGGACAAAGGAAAGGGGGTGTAACCACCCCCCTTCCTGGTCCCACCCAGAGGAGGGACCTAGTAGGTGATCCGGCCCCCCAGATTCGAATAAGAGTGGGAGCTGTGTCCTGAGACTTCAGATCATCCTGAATCAACTTGAAACTAAGAAGACGACTGGACTTCGACATTCTGCTGCACAGAAGACTGAAGAGCATCTCCCTTGTGGCCTAGGAGTGGCCACCCTGTGAACACAGGCACCATCCAGTAACTCGACGTCTGCTTTGCCGCCGCCTCCCGCCTGAGCCCGAGCCCAGAGCCTGACAAGACCCAGACTCCCAGACTTCTCACAGCCCGATCCACAGTCCCTGCAAAGAAGGGACCCGTGGAGGCACCGAGAGACGTGGGACCGGACCTCTTGAAAGACCCCCGAGAAGCTGACTGCGCAGCACCCGAGGCACCCTCGACGCTGTGCTTTGGGGTTTGAGAAGCCCCAACCTCGAGCAGCCCTTGCACCGAAGATCAGCCCCCCAGCATCTCCACGATCTGCATGGGGCCCTTTTGCACTGTGCCACTCGACGCGCCATCCCGTCCACTTGCCACGTGGCTAGCGGCCATCTTGGCGACGAAAACGACAAACTACACCGCTGGTCTGGTTACTCCAGACTGGCCCTTGCTCCCCTGAAAAGGAGCACCCGCTCTGACCTTGCTGGTCCGAGTGAGAAGCTTGAATCACTTCCTGCGTGGCTTGCTTTAGCCAAGGCCTGTTTGCTCCAATCAAGTTGCCGACACCGCCATCAGCGAGAGCCTACGTGGGACAGCTCGTGGTCGACTCCTGGACGTCCTTGACCTCTTCGTGTCCACGTGGCTGCAGAGACAATCTTCACGACATCACCTGTTTGCACCCGACATCGCCTGGTTCCTTCCTGGTTCCACGGTAGTCACTGGCTAGTGACTTTGAACATTGTCCCCTCTGCTTTAGGGTCTTCACCTCATCAGATCCACCCTTGGATCCACCGGAACTCTTCACATCGAGCCGCCTGCAGCATCTTCAGCTCCAAGCACCATCGACCTGCGTGACGAAACCCGACACTACTTCGACCCTGTGCACCCGCTTCCTGTGGGTGAGGTAACTCAGCAACGCCGGTGTTCCCACACTGGTATACACCTCTAGTGTCTGTGTCTAAAGTTTCTTCCTTCTAGGTCACTCGGAAGGTTCCTTAATAACTAACATTGTAACTTTTACGCACCATTGACATTGCATTGGTAATGCGTGCACTTTCCGCACTGCACCCGAGTCCCACGGGCCTTTCCCGACTTCTTCACTGCTAGTCCCGAACAGCTCCAGCGATGCCCTAGGCCTCTTCACTTTCCCCATAGTGGTTCTTATACCACTATTTTAGTATATGGTTTAGGTGGCCCCTAGGGCTCATCCATAATTGTGCAACTTTTGTATATTTAAACTGTGTTTTGTTTTAACGCATTTGCTTCTGTGCTCATAAAGAGTATCAGGATTATTTGTAGAAATAAATCTATATATATTTTCAATATATATCTGTGTGGTGTCCTTTCATTTGGTATTCAAGGGATTGTGTATGGTAAAACAGCTTGCTTCACATGCCTTTACAGAGTTTAGCCTAAGACTGCTTAGTCCATGCTACCCCTAGGATAGCTTGTCTATAAGGTTGACTTTACAACCTGCACCAAGGGGGTTGCTTGGCATGGTACAAGGTGATCACTAGAACTAGTGAGCATCATATACCAGGCCAACTTCTCACAATGTCAATTCTGGATAAGTAGACCGCACCCCCAGGGGAGTAAATTTCCTCTGTAATGTCGTTGCTGTCTTTTCCCAATTTGACCAAATGACATGTGTCAACGCGTTTCGGTAGCGTAAGTTAATCAGGCCACCTTCTTCAGGACAGAGAATTTCTTTCATTCCTCTCCATATTTTAATGTATCCCACAAGTTTTCTAAATCTTTGTATACCTGTGCAAGAGCACTCAGTAGCTTGTTGCTCCAACTCAGCTTTTTGGATGTTACACCAATAGTGCCCTATATTCTATAAATCTTTTTTTCTGATCCAGTAGGGGGTAGGCCACTTTACAGTCCGTGGTTCAATAATAATCAAGTTCCCCCTTGTTTCAATTATTATCAGTGATTTAGTCTATTACCGGAGTGCGTTCCCGTGGGTTTTAGGCTCCTGCCGGTCGCTTACTCCATTAACTGGTCTCCTTTGTGGTTCAATCCAAAAACAATTCCAGGAACACACGCCGGTAATAGACTAAATCACCAGTATAATCCTATTAATGGATTATATTTTAAAGATGCCTGTGTCTACTCAGTTTTCGCCTGTTTCCATTCTTCTTTGTTCAATTGTATTTTAAATGTTGATTGTAGATTCTCTTTATATAATATACTGCCTATTGTTGTATATGTTAACTTCATTGTTTGTAATGTAGTCGGTGTAAAATATTTGCTTTTATTAAATATGTTTCATTTTCAGATGCAGTAAAAGAAAAAAACATTTTGATCGGTGCTTTTGGCAGGCACTATTGGCAGGGGTAGTGCTTGGTACAAACACATTTTATCAACATATCATTAAAATGAATTTGTGTAAGTGGTTATAAGTGACAAAAATATTTGTTTTCATTTGCTTTCTTGCATTTTGTTATATTGGTGATATGGTATTTTTTGTCCTGTTGTGTTATTATATTATATTATATTATTTTACTTTGTTGTACTGTGGTCGTTGTTTTGCATTCTGGTTTGACTGTTATGTTGTGCATGTTATGTTTATGTTGTGTTGCTTCTTTGTGTAATATTATTGTGTTGTGATCAGTAATTAGTATATAAATGGCAATACAGGCGGCTACAATACCAGCCAACAGTAGCTCTTACCTTTAAAGTTTCTGTGACAGTCATTTCTTAGTGTCTAAAGTGGTTAAATAAGGCTGCTCAAGCTCATTAACAGTTTAAGATACCAGTGAGTCCAAAACTGTGGCCGAGATTGTGTCTTAACTTCATTGTTCCATTGATCACATAATGTGACATGGCGTTCTGTCTCTCTCAGCTTGTAAACCCAAACACAAGCCTATAGCAAAATTCACTGACACATGGCATTTCTTGAAATCACTAGTGTATGTAACTCCTAACTTTCATCAGAAAACGAACTGTTTGAAAGACGTAACCACCCACTCTCGGATTACTGATTGTGCAGAAGTCCGTTGCACTTTCCCCTTTTTACAGCTTAGGTTCTTACCTGTTTGCTGATGGTCCTGGAAGGTTGCCACTGGCTTGCTTAAGCTAAGTAAGTGTGGAGTAAGAGGAGGAAAAGAGAAAATCAAATGACATTCAAATTGTGAAGAATTATTTACTATTCCTTAACTCCCACCCAACTAAGCCCCTGACCGTGTCCAAGATGATTATTAGGTAAAATAGCATTTCTCCAGCATCTTTTTGATCCGTCAGGTGCCAAACTGTCTGGCAAATACTAAGGAAGCACTATGGCTGCCTCACTTAACAAGGCTCCATCATTCTCTGTGTTCCCCCCAGGGGTGCTGAGGGTTTTTAATATAGTTTGTACTGATTTATTTTTAAAAATGTTTTATTTGTTTTATGTTAATACTGTGATATTGTGCATTAAATATCTCGAATAAGTGTATCAGCATCCTGAGTGGAATTGTTAAAAAGAAGATAGTGAGTGATTATGTATGCATGTGGCGAATAAGTTGGTTGATTTATTGTTGAATATCTCCAAAGGGAAAACTTTTCTTAACCTATCTATTTTCTCTAAGCCATTTGTTTTCCTGATCTTCTGGTACTACAATAGGGATTCACTAGATGCATTAGTTGTTTCCTATGTAGAAATAAATGAGCACTTCCATTTTCTCAATGTTAGTAGACAGAAAAATTCTACTCATGTTTCCGACACCTGCTCAGTATTTTATACACTTTGCTGTATAAATATTTGTTGGTGTCCTCCAGTGTGCATATAGGAGTTCGTATCATTTTGCTTGGTGAGGTATCTTCCTTGCTCTCACCCAAGCAGATATGACCACTCTCCCTTTGGGACATCTTTTCTCACCTAGATATCATTTAAATGTTTAGGTTTGTCTTCCTTCCCCATTTCTATAGAAGAGCAAAACCCAAAATCTCTCTGTGTAATGATGTGTGAGCATTGTCTGTGCCCTGTATCCAGCATTTTTGTGCTTGTTAATGTTACCTATGGAAGCCTTCGTGAGCTTTATCTCCAGTTTGAAGATTCCCAAAGGTAACAGTGGTTAACAAGATTACACTTACAGCTGAGTCTTTCTGGATTACACCAGTGGAACGGTCCCTATAATACTCTCTCGTACACCCCATAGAAACTCACAGCACTGATGGGCTGGGATGTAAAATCATAGGAGGCAAAGTTTGTGTAGGTTAACAGCCTGACTAGACAGATTTTGTATTCTTAAAACATTCCTATAAATGGATTAATTTTAAAGATGCCTGTGTCTACTCTGTTTTCGCCTGTTTGCATTCTTCTTTTTCAATTTTATTTTAACGCCTTAACCGCGGCGGTTTTTCTGCCGTGGTGCGGGCGTTCTAATGAGCGGGTGGGGCTGCATCTGCCGTTGGACGTGCGCAGCACCAGGGAGGTAGCTCGCTCGACGCCCAACTGCCGACGGCAGCAGCGAAGGGGTTAAATGTTGATTGTAGAGTCTCTTTATATTACATACTGCCTATTGTTGTATATGTTAACTTCATTGTTTGTAATGTTGTATGTGTAAAATATTTGCTTTTATTAAATATGTTTCATTTTCAGACGCCATAAAAGAAAAAAACATTTTGATGGGTGCTTTTTGGCAAGGCACTACTGGCAGTGGTAGTGCTTGGTACAAACACATTTTATCAACATATCATTAAAATGAATTTGTGTAAGTGGTTATAAGTGGCAAGAATATTTGTTTTAATTTGCTTTCTTGCATTTTGTTATATTGGTGATATGGTATTTTTGTGCTGTTGTGTTATTATATTATATTATTTTACTTTGTTGTTCTGTGGTCGTTGTTTTGCATTCTGGTTTGACTGTTATGTTGTGCATGTTATGTTTATGTTGTGTTGCTACTTTGTGTAATATTATTGTGTTGTGTTCAGTAATTACTATATAAATGGCAATAAAGGTGGCTACACTACCAGCGAAAAGTAGCTCTTACCTTTAAAGTTTCAGTGACAAACAGTAATTTACTAGGGTCTAAAGTGGTTAAATAAGGCTGCTCAAGCTCATTAACAGTTTAAGATACCATTGAGTCCAAAACTGTGGCCGAGATTGTGTCTTAACTTCATTCTTCCATTGATCATATTATGTGACATGGTCTTCTGTCTCTCTCAGCTTGTAAACCCAAACACAAGCCTTTAGCAAAATTCACTGACACGTGGCATTTCTTAAAAATCACTAGTGTATGTCTAAAAGTAAATCCTAACTTTCATCAGAAAACAAACTGTTTGAAAGACGTAACCACCCCCTCTCGGATTACTGATTGTGCAGAAGTCTGTTGCACTTTCCCCTTTTTACAGCTTAGGTTCTTACCTGTTTGCTGATGGTCCTGGAAGGTTGCCACTGGCTTGCTTAAGCTAAGTAAGTGTGGAGTAAGAGGAGGAAAAGAGAAAATCAAATGAAATTCAAATTGTGAAGAAATATTTACTGCTCCTTAACTCCCGTCAACTAAGCCCCTGACCTTGCCCAAGATGATTATAAGGTAAAATAGCAATTCCCCAGCATCTTTTTGATCCATCAGCTGGCGAACCGTCTGGCAAATACTAAGGAAGCACTATGGCTGCCTCACTTAACAAGGCTCCATCATTTTCCATCTTTGCTTCCTATGCCATTCAGGCTGGAGCTCTTTCTGACTGGGTTTAACATGTAAACTGTCATTGTCCATGACAGAAAAAGTCCTTAAGTGTCCTCCTTGTGCTCAGAGAAAACTCCTAGCATGCTGGTCGCTCTTCAGAAATATAAGTAGTGACTGATTCACCGTTCCTGTCATGGCATGGGTGATGTGCTGTCATTTCCTCCCCTTTAGTGGCTCTTACCACTGTCAAAGGCAAGAGTACCCGATTTCCTGCCAATCACCACTGCAGCGACGGCCCAGAGGAGGTACTTGGGGACGGCCGGAGCGGGAGAGTCGCTGGAGAAGAGACCACGGAGGTAACCATCCTTTACCAAGATGGCGGCCACTACAGCAGCGGGTTGCTGGGCGTGAAGAGTGCTGACCACCGGGGGAACGGTGAGGCCGAGGGAGCTGGACCGCGCGGTGGGGTCTGAGTGACACGCTGATACGCCATAGGGGGAGACTGTGGCAGAACCCCCCCCCCACCGCAACTACACCCGGCGCGGAAGTCTGAACACATGGGGAGCCGCGGAACACCACAAAGGGGTGAGCCCCAGGAGCGACGCTACAGACCACGACCCCCCCTACCGACACGCAGAACTCTGGGAGGCGAGCGCTGACCGCGCGGGGGAGTGACCGCTCACGCGGACTGCCGGCACTGGGAGAGGACACCCGCTGAGCTACGCGGTCCACGTTTGTAGCTCTGGGGAGGTGGGACTGGGACGGTAGCTGCAGCACGGGCACGGAGGTGCTTTGAGGCAGCGAGTGGCAGCTGGGACGCCAGAGGCAGCGCTACCACTGCAGTGCCATAGAGATTCCTCCCCCCCATCCTTATGCTCCTATTGACTCGTATCTGTTTCTATTGTATGCTATTGTTTCTGATGTAACTATATTCAATCTGTTCTCATGTAAAGCGCTCTGATACCTCCGGGTCTAGCCAGCGCTATATAAAACTCTTCAAATAAATAAATAAATAAAATAGAGTGGGACTGACCTGTGCTCCTTTGGGTGAAGGTGCCGCGAACCAAAGAGCGGAGCGGGAGACCAGATGGAGGCACACACCCGGAGGGGACATTGACGGACCGATCGGAAGGGAACAGGACGCCCAGCAAGTGCAACACTCGGAACAGTTATCCAGGGGCGTGCAAGGTGGGGCCAATTAACAAGAGAGCCGGTAACGGAGATCGGACATAAGGTGGACACCCCCCGGCGCAATCGGCGCACTGTGAGGCGTACTACGAGGAGGCAACCAAGTCAGATCGGCCTACACGCTTCGACGCAGGGCACACCAAATAACACAGTGACGATGGTGAAGAAAGATCACCCCCCACCCAAGCCCCCCAAACAAGGCACGCTGGACACCTTCACGGCGCCGAAACCGTCCAAAGACAACGCGGGTGCCGCAGCGGAGGGAGCCACTGACACGGACAGGCTACTAGCAGCGATCCAGGCGTCTAGAGCTGACATACAGGACTCCCGAGCAGCATTGGAGGTTAAAATTGGGGAAGTAGGCTCGGAGGTCACGCTCCTGCGGCAGGACTTCAAGAACCTCTCCGCCAGAGTGACCGAGACTGAAACGCGCATTGGTGAGGCCGAAGACTCGATCACGACGCTCAAGAAAGATATGGCGGAGCTTCAGGCGTCACACAGACAGCTACTCTGGAAGGTGGATGATGCGGAAAACAGGGCCAGGCGCAATAACCTCCGATTCGTGGGTTTTAGAGAGGGAATCGAGGGGAACAATATGGCGGCATTCCTGCATACATGGCTCACGGACACTTTCGCAGAAGCCCGCTTCTCATCCTGCTTTGTGATCGAAAGAGCGCACAGGGCGCTCCTTGCGAAACCTCCGGAGGGCGCCAGACCCAGACCAGTGATCGCCCGCTTCCTAAACTTCGCGGACAGAGACTTGATTTTACGTGAAGCAAGGAAGATGGGCAACATCCGACTGGAGAACACCACCATAATGATCTTTCCGGACTATAGCCAAGAGGTCCAGAGGCAGCGGCGCTCCTTCGACTCAGTGAAAGTCAAATTGAGATCATTGAACATGACATATATGTTACTCTTCCCGGCAGAGCTCAAGGTCATCTACAAAGACAAAGCACACTTCTTCAACCACCCGGACGACGCGTGGGAATGGCTGGAGGAGCGACCGATTCTCAATAGTCGGGAAACGGCAGGGAGAGAGGAACTGGCGAAAGCAGCACAAGAAAAGGCGCGGTGGGGCTCACCTCAACAGCAGAGGAGGAAATCCAGGAGACTGCACTCGAGATACACGGGGACCCTGTACCAGCCACGCCCGTCGGCAGGCACCAGGAGAGGGAGATCTGAATCACCGGGGACGTCGAGCAGGGCACACAAGTCTCCGATGAGGCACCAGGACCAGGCCTGTTCGGAGGGGGAAAGGGAACGCCTCAGGGACTCGGACAGGAATGATGAGATGTCGGACAGTGACCAACATTCCTTACATCCATTAGAAGCAGAGATACGACAGTTAGAACAGGACATGCCCGATAAGAATTGCAGCACGGTACCGACCACGCAAGACTCACACTCCTGAACGTGGAAGAGGTGGACGGCTTAATGGTCGGTCGGGGCACGGACATGACACGCAAGTGGCCACAACCCTTTTAGTTGTTGTTTTCTTTTCCTTTGTTACCCTTTTCTGTTTTCAGGAACTGTATATTTGTTAGTTTAACAGTTGTTCCATCGCCTTAACGCAAGCACAGGGAGTGGTATACACCTCGGCCGGGGAACTCACCCGGCGTGGGGGATACATCACGGGTTAATATAGGCAGATTCTGTGGGACATAGTTGAATAGAGGGAGGGAGAGGGGGGGTGACAGACCGACTTCTACCGACGGCTTGTACCTTGATGAGGACGAGTCTGGAGGGGGAGAGAGGTGGGGAGGGGGGCGGGAGTAGGGTACTAGGAGTTGCTACACGTTGGGGAAGTTGGGGGGGGCAGTGGGAAAGGGTGCATGGGAGGGACCACGGTCAGACACATGAGAATCGTATTGGGCACACACAGTGGCGAGGATCTCCTACAGAACTCCAGAAATGTTGCACAGTATGGCAGGTACATTGACGACCACAGAAAGAAGGCACAGGGGGATATCCATTTTGACATGGAATGTTAATGGACTGGGGTCCAAAATAAAGAGAGGTTTGGTCAATGCATACATCAAGAGGCTCGCCCCAGACCTTATCCTCCTGCAGGAAACGCACCTGAGGGAGGTAACATGTACATTCATAGCGAGGGGGAGATACAAAGTCTTGACACACGCGGGCTACACGTCAGGCGCCAGGGGAGTCGCAATACTAATTGACAAAACACACCCCTTTACCGTAACTCGCACATGGAGTGATCCACAAGGTACATACGTGGGGATACAGGGAACGTGGAATAGACTAAACATGACAGTTGTCTCAGTGTATGCCCCACCGAAACTACAATCACGCACACTCAGAGAGGTGGCTTCTATCCTGCTGGAAACGGCAGACACGAAGCAACTAGTGCGGGGGGACTTCAATGACGTAATGTCAGAAGAACTAGACCGTTCAGGACCTACACGTAGAGGGGGGACACAGACAGCACTAGCGGCCTATATGGCAGAAATGGGGCTCACTGACACATGGCGATGGCGACACCCGACACATGAGGCGTACTCCTTCTATTCAGGGGCACATAAGGCCTTCTCCAGGCTAGACTACATTTTCGTGGCAAGGCAATACATCTCAGAGGGAGATGAATTCACGTACAAGGCGAGGGGGATATCGGATCACTCCCCCCTGTATGCGAAATTGGGGAAGACCACGGAACGACGGGAGACGGAATGGCGCCTGGCAGCATGGGACATACAAAGCCCAGAGATACTACGTGGTCTGAGGGCGGACATAAAAGTGTACGTAGCCGAAAACGAGGGTTCGGTAGACTCCAAAATTACCTTTTGGGAAGCCATGAAACCTGTGTTGAGAGACAGACTTAAAGGGAGACTGAGAGACGAGCGAAACAGGCAGCACAGGGAGGCGACGGCGTTAGAAACTGACATCCTGACTTTGGAAAGAGACTACCATATACACAAGGGGGTAGATTTACTGAGGCAGCTGCAGGACAAACAGAGAGAGTACCGAGAACTGATGTCTAATGAGGCAAAGACGCAAGCACTAGCAACGTTACACCGCCTATACGATGTAGGCGACAAATCGGGCAAACTGCTGGCATGGTTAGGCAGAAAAGAAAGAGCGGCGCGGTGGGTGGCCCAAATCAGGAGGGACGAGGGAGGCTTGGAAACAAACGACAAAGGCATTGCAGAAGTATTCGCACAGCACTATGAGAACTTCTATAGAGGAAGAGAACTCGGGACAGTGGACGAGGCCATGCACTATATGGTAAACGTAGATGTTCCATCACTGGAGGTAGAACTCAGTGCCTCACTAGAGGAGGGAATCACTCGGGAAGAGATAACCACAGCCATTAATAAACTGAAAACGGGGAAAACACCGGGACCCAACGGGTTCCCGGCGGAATTCTTTAAAAAAACAGCCGACCTGCTGACCCGCCACCTCGTGGACCTATATGCCGAAGCCTACGAGACAGGGAGCCTCCCACGAGATTTAGCATTGGCAACCGTAGTACCAATTTACAAACAGGGCAAGCCAATGGAGGACTGTGCCTCGTACCGCCCCATCTCGCTCCTGAATATGGAAGTGAAAGTACTGGCTATGATTCTGGCGGCGCGCCTACGAACAGTACTCCCTGACCTTATTCACATGGACCAATCCGGGTTTTTGCCGGATAGAGCGACAAAACTCAACCTCCGACGGACGCACAACTGGCTCCAAGAGGTGAAAGATAGGGCGGAGCCGCACTGGTTCATGTCATTAGACGCTGAAAAAGCGTTTGACGCAGTTCACTGGCCCTTTCTTATGGCGGTATTGAGACGGTTTGGCTTTGGTCCACACTTTCGGAGCTGGATAGGGCTGCTGTACACGGCACCGAAGGCACGGGTAAGAGTGAATGGATGCCTATCGCGAGAATTTCGAATAGAGAGAGGCACCAGACAAGGATGCCCGCTGTCGCCTCTGCTCTTCACACTCACAATAGAAATATTGGCAACCAAAATTCGACAAAATCCGGAGATCCATGGTTTTACGTGGGGTGCAATAAGGGGGTCTCAGGAAAAAATCTCACTCTATGCTGACGATGTATTACTGTACATTACGAACCCCGAGGTCACGGTAGGGGCGCTGTTCAGAGAGCTGGAGGACTTTGGGGCAATGGCGGGCCACACCATCAACTGGCATAAATCAATCCTGTACACACCACAGGGTGCGGTGCAGGGGATAGCGCTACCAGACCGCCTACTCACCACTGTGGAGGGGTTCCAATACCTTGGGGTCTATATCACAGTGGACAAGAAGCTCTCATTCCAGAGGAATGTGGGTCGAATAATGAAGGAGGCGGTGGAAGACATGACGAGATGGAGGCAGTTGCCGCTCACCCTCTTGGGGAGAGCGGCAATGTACAAAATGATCACCTTACCCAAATTCCTCTACGCACTTCAAAATGAATACTATCCGCTCCCGACTACCACTATCACCAGAATCCACGCAGATTTACGATCATTCATATGGTTAGACAAACAACCACGCATCGCACTTCAGACGCTCCAACGACACCAATATAGTGGAGGGATTTCGCTGCCGAACCTAGAGGCATATTACTGGGCGGAACACCTGACCCCCATAAATGACTGGCTACATGCACCAGCGGACCACCCCACGTATGCATTGGAAAGGCATAAATTGTCAACACACAATATACTTCACTATCTGTATGGCGGGAAGACAGGGAAAACGCTCTTGCCCGCTACGGTGATTACACTCCGAGCGTGGACACGGGCTACGAGAGCCACCGGGTGGGAGGGGCGGCTAACACGTCAGACTCCACTATGGCACTGCAAGTGGCTCACGGAACTTCAAAAATTGAGAGGCTTCGCCAGGTGGGATGACATAGGGATATCCACTATTGGGGATGTGATCAGGAACGGTGAGCTGAAGTCATTCACGATGCTGCGGGCGGAGTTTGGACTACACCACACACAACAATACAAACACGTACAGCTAGCACATGCCTGGAAAGCGCAGAAGATACCACTACAAGACATACCGGAATATTCACCTCTAGAAGGGAGACTCCTGCAGGAACAGATGGCACATCAGGCAGTATCCCTCACATACAAAACACTCACAAATAATATGCTGCGGACACTGGTGAAACTCAGAGGTGTGTGGGAGGCGGAAGTAGGGGAATTGGAGGACCTAGACTGGGAGCTAATCCTGATGCACCCCCGAGAGGTGGCCATTAAATCACGGTTGAGGCTGATCCAACTGAACGTGTTACATAGGACATATTTCGATAGGAGGCGCCTCCTCAAGATGGGCAGGATAACGGACGCCACATGTCTTCGATGTAGATCTGAGCAGGGTGATTTTTACCACACCATCTGGTCATGCGCAGTAATACAGGAATATTGGTCCCACATTTTCGCTGAGCTGGGGGAGGTACTGGAGATAGAGTTAACACTAGACCCGAAACTAGCGCTCCTGGGAATGGTAACGGAAGTAGACCTGCCCCGCCCGCATATCACTTTCCTGGTGCTGGCTCTAGTAGTGGCCAAAAGGGATATTGCGAAATACTGGGGGGTGGCAGAGAGACCGGAAATAGAGGAGTGGAGGAGAGGGCTAGACCTCTATATGGCAGCAGAACGAGTGACATACAAGGCTTGTGGAACAAGTGGAGACAATATCACGGCCTAGAAGTGGGGTGATAGGGGGAAACACATAGAGGGGTGGAGGGCGGAGCGGGGAAGTGGGGACCACTGGATCGCACTACGTGCCTGAGGGAAGGCAGTGACAATGAGAACCCGAACTCACCACACATATGGGGTGAGATGCACAGAAAGGGGTAGGGAGACAAGCTACTGTACTTTGTATACGAATGGCACCGAGGAATACGTGACTCATGGACAGAGAGAAAGTAGAACTGACTGTCTTCCCTTTTAGGGGATACAGCTATCCGTTTATTGATGTGCAGGGGGGTGGGGGGGAGGGGGAGGGAGTTGTTGGGTAGAAAACAAAAAGCAGGATTGGAGGCTTGCGTGTGGAGCGCGTAAGCCTTAGCACGATTATACACTAATTGATGTGTCGGAAGTTGCCGTCCAGCCCCAGGGATGTGGGCATGACGGCTGTGGAAAGGTGACGTAATGTATATTTGATGTGATGTTGGGGGCTGGCGGCACCTGTGTCCTTTCATACCTGCACAAAAATAAAGTTTAAAAAAAAAAAAGGTGCATCGCATGGGTAGTATTTGTTACACACTATGAAACTGGGCCTCAAATACTATTTCCTCATAATTGTCTGAAATGTATAAATTTACTGTGGCGTTGAAAGATCACCTGCACTTGTCATAGAATTGAAACAGCATGCCCTTGTGAACATTAAAGTGCACGAAAGAGAAAAAAAAAAAAAAAAAAAAAGAATGCCATACCATATAGAAAAATTATATGTGTGAGGAGCAAGTGTAGGGAGTATTACCAGCTTGAGTAGAATTTAGAACTAAGGCCTGCTTAAAGGTGAGGAACTAGTATGATACTATTTTGAGGACTGCAGAGAAAAGAGTTAGAACAGTGTTTAGGCAGGATAAACTCAATGTGGAACCCAAACAGAGACTACATATAGCAACAATAGCCATGATATCTACAAAATTCTAAATAGATACTGTGATTGCCTTAGAGCTGCGCCTGACCTTAACACCTCAATGGCCAACAGGTGTCTAGTTAGTCAACTTAGGGTAAAACCTATCAGCGAAACAGTTAATTAAAGTTATGTACCACCACCTAAACCAAGTGCTGGTTATGGACTCGTCCAACTTAAGGCCTGTATATCTCTGGAAATTGCTCAGTTTTCACATTAGGACAGACAAAAAACAGGTTCAGTTACAACACTAATGTTGAGTATACCATAAATCAATTCATCACCTGTGTAAGTACTCATGTGGTTTATGTAATTCGGTGTAGATAAAATATGATTGCTATATAATGTATAAAGTAATAGAGGCAGCACAACAGGACAATTATGGGTTAGGATCCATGAACACGCAAGGGAATTTAAGAACAGATATATAGCCTACCCTTTAATGACATACAGGTATCCACCTACAAATGCTATTGCTCAGTTCAGATTTGATTGCATTGATTGGGTAAAGCCGGATCCAAGAGGAGAAGATAGATATCTCCATCTGAGACAGGTGGAGGTAAGATGGATAGGATATGTCACTTGAGTGCAGTAGAACGGGACTTAACAGAGTAAGGAGTTATACTTTTTGCAAGAATAGACTTTCATTCTAAAATCTCTATAATAATGACTATGTTTTGAGGTCTGTTACTCCTTAAGTTAGCCTCGGTGTCACTATACATAATCGCAATTGTTCCCATAATACACTGTGATCGTTATGTAAACTTTCTGTATGGCTTCTAATTTGAGACAACCGTATAGAATCACATCTGTTTCAAGCCACATAAGGCCTTTCTTAGTGAGTTTAACATTTACTGCTGTTGAATCTGAGGTAGTGCGGTTATTACATGTACAAATTAGCACAATTGGGATATCACATGAATAATCTTAGTGTTTATTCTCAAATGTTTCTGTAGCTTAACTATGCATTATCTGGCCATTATCTTTTGTAATTTTGTTCTTCTTAAATATGGCATAGCTGGAACACACACTACCATCGACCTGTTGTACTGGTGCAATGTTAGCCAATTAGCTTCAGGTACTCTTAATAACAGTTACATGTCCATATTGCATCATCCTTTATTTTCTCTTATTCTCTTCATTCAGATTCTCAACAATTAGTTGAATATGTTTATTGAGACGCACTCTCAGCCCCTAACGGAGATGTTTTTATTAATAACCTTAATACTTGCTCCAGCCAAACAAGGCGCAGCTAGCACACCTGTTAGAAATAGTGATCTACGTTAAACGCGAGCTAACTGATTTGTTGCCTATACTATATTGGTCATGGTGTTAACGATGATGGTGTCCATACCACAGAACGTCTTGTTGAGCCCATCTTCCACTTGTGCAGGTAAGTCTTTGTAAGGCCTTTTGCCCATCGATTTGTCTGGTTATGCATGAGTTGCTAATAGAGTCACGGACACACGGACTAATCATTTATTCTCATATTTCCTGATACAAGTAAGGGCTGCTGTCTGTTAGAGCGGACTTCACATAATAATATGTATGTACAACTGAATGACAAACATATTTTCCCTAATATAAGCGAGGTATACGTGGATTGTGTTTTTGTAGCGTATCCTTGTTTCTGTTTGCATTTGAAACTATGCCACACTATTAGGATTTTGCTATGGAGTGCTTTTGTCGTACTGCCCACATTATCCTTGCTTGTTCCAAATTTGTGACAGTTATTCCTGCACTATCTGGTAAACATGTTCCCTTTCAGTTTTTGCCTCAACTTATTTACAATTGAGACTTAACCACTCCATATCGCTCCTTTCTGACTATGGAGGTCTAATGTTTTGCACTGATGTTATGTTAACATTGCGTCTGTTTACCCCACAAGGGTGGCCTTCATTTCAAATAGAATTCTCATTTTCTATAGACTGCCTTTGTTGGTTTCAAATAGGGAATTAAACTCTTTATATTTTTCTCATAACTATGGCCATCTTTTTGTTGTTGGTTTGAGTGTTGAAAAAAGTGTAACAACCACTGACCTATTGCTTCATTCTGGCTATGGGGTTTTAACTTTCTGACCTAATGTTTTGTAGATATTGCATCTGTCCAGCCGTTTCAGCTAAACATGAAGATAATATTTTTAAACATAGTCACATCCATGATTATGTGTGCTTGTACCAGAGATGTTTTTTTAGTGCGCATGATGCAACTGCATCCTAGGACTTTTCATTTTGAATTTCAATGTGGAGATCTTCCATTTTTTGTTCAATATGGTGTGCATGTACACTGGTGTAGTTGTTAGTGGCTGTCAGATACACCCAGGGAGTTTTTCTTCACCAGTTTCAGATCACTGTTATTAATTATAATACATGTGATTATTTTGTTACTTGTTAACCTAGTATAATCCTTCATTACTGTTGTTCTTTTCTGCCATTTTCATTACAGCCATCTTTCACCGTCTGAGTTTCATGTTTAGATACACAGACAACATAAACTCTTAATATTACCCTTGGTTTGCTACACTAGTCATTAAGTTAATTAGATTCTTAAATCTGCCTTGACTCAATTATGCTGCTAAATGACTACACTTCGGTAAGATGACCACCATTTTACTACCATACTAAACGAAATACAGTTTCTCATGAATTATCACCACTAAAATCTGAAGAAATAGCCAGATATTACATATTGACAAGAGTAGTATGTGTTCTCATAATTTAAAGAGAAGTGGAACTATGAGTGGCTGAGAGGGTGTGTAATATATCTCTCACCTTCCATTGCTAATAAGTATTACAGCAGATGTTTGAATTTTCCTTGCTTCTCTGTTTAAATTCAAATTTCAATTAATACACTTTACTGTGTAAATATTGAACTCATGAAATGAAGTAATGATTTGTGCATTATGACTATAAATCTTGCCGGCCCATTTGTGGTATGTTTTTTTCCTTTGATACTCATTGCTGGGTACATTGATGACTGTATAGCTGACAATTCAGTGGTCCTTTGTATATTTTTTTCTGATACATACATCTGCCAGTGGATTCCTCACCTTGTGAATATCCCCCTTGCGTCAGCAACGTTTAGAAAATTCTTCGTAGCATGCCAGCGTGGACGACGTCACAGGAACGCGGCATCGCGCGCGACTCCGTCTGACGTCACCGACTCCTTATTAGGCCTACGTCGGCGTGATGACATCAGTTCCCTTTTTTCCGCGTCGTCGACGCTAACGGTTTCTGGGATCTTCTGTGGTTACAGATAGAGACTTTGTAGCTATTTGTGTATTACTGTTTCTGTCCTTCGTCGAGGATGTCGTCGAAGAAGACGGGATTCAAGCAGTGCGGCTCGTGTGCCCGGATTATGTCGATTACCGATCCACATGGAGATTGCTTGTGGTGTCTGGGTTGTGATCATGACTTCAAGGGCTGTCGATCCTGCTCTAAGATGAATCCTAAGGGTCTGCGAGTACGGGAGGCTAAACTTCTACTAGCCAAGATTAAAGGTAAAGAAGCCAAGAGATCTTCGAGATCAAGATCTAGACGCTCCAGATCGAGGCCGAAGTCAAGATCGAAGTTGCGATCGAGGTCGCGATCGAGGTTGCGATCGAGGTCGAGGGCCAGATCGGAGTCGGCATCAAAGTCGGCTTCTGGGCATGCTTCGGGATCCTCAAAGAGAAAACACAAGAGGAAGAAGCATAGTTCTTGTCATCATTCGGGGTCGTCGGACTCGAAGAGGAAGTCTTCTCGAAGAAATCATAAGGACTTTGTGTCTCCTTCTCCTGCTGGTGAGCCTGAAGGTGGAGCTTCGCCGGTACGGTCTCGAGAGCATTCTCCGGATCCGGAGTTAGAACCGAATCCGGCTTCGGGTCAGTCTTCGGAGCATGAAGAGGTCGTGGAAGTTCCTCAGACACTGACTCCGGAGGATGACCTGGAAGGTCAAAAGGGTCAAGAGGAGCCGAATCCGGAGCAGCCTCCTACGGAGCAGCCAATGGGTTCGTACCCTCCCTTCCCTGGTCCTGGTTAGGACCATTCGGATTTCCTGAATGCCATGTTTGGTGTTTATGCGAGGGCAATGTACCCCACTGGAGCACCTGCGGGTCCCATGGGTCCTTTGTCATTTAACTTGGGTGTCCCCCAAGCTTATGCTCCGGCGCCTTTTCTACCATTTATGCCAACGCCATATCCTCCTTGGCTCGGTACGGCGCCGCCAAGGTCATCGACTCCTTTCACGGCTTCGCCGGCTCGGGAGCGACCTCGGGATTTGGATCGGGGCTCGACGCCGGTTCCGGCTTCTCAACCTCCTGTTGTTCCAGTTCCTCGTTCGACTCCGGCTCCGACTCCGTCGGAGTCGTTACCGGATCCGACGACTTCAGTTCGTCTGGAGTGGTCGAGGCGTAGAGCCCAGCGTCTCTTGGAGGAGAAGGAATATGGGGAACCTGAAGTGGAGGAAGGCGAGCTTCAGGAGCACGAGGATTGCTTTGAGGATCTGCATGGCGCAAGTAGCCTTGAACTTTCTCCAGAATGGGTGTTGCCTGTGGTTTCGGATGCACCCTCTAGGGATGTGGTGCCATACCATGTTGTAATCAAAAAGGCTGCTGAATTGCTGAATTTGACTTTGCCTACAGTGGAGTTCAAATCTCATATCCTCACGGAGGTCTTATATTCGCCTTCTTCAGTTATTGAGCCGACTCTGCCATTCACTGAGGCTCTGACTGAACCGATTTTAGAGGTCTGGAAAAAGCCTTTGTCTGCACCGCGGTGTCCAGATCAGTGGCGAGACGTTATAGGGTGGCTCCTGGAGACCCTGAGTTCTTGTCTTCTCACCCTTCGCCGGAAAGTCTGGTGGTGCAGACCGCTTGCTCGAACAGGTCAGCAGGCTCTTTTCCCCAGGTTCCTGGAGATAAAGACTCCAAGAAATTGGATCAAGCTGCTAAAAAGGTTTTCTCCTCGGGTAGCATGGCTTTGAAATCCACAAATGCTACATGCCTACTAGGAAGGTATGTGCATGCCTTAATGGATTCGGTTAAGCAGTTGTCAGCTAAGCTTCCGGAGGAAGACAGGAAAAACTTCAACGAGGTTGTCTTGGACACTCAGGCGGCAGCCCGCCAGGTTATTCAGAGTGGCATGGACACGGCGGACTCTGTGGCTAGAGTGATGGTTTCTTCAGTGGCCACCAGAAGAGCCGCTTGGCTAAAGTCTTCAGAGTTTTCCGCTGACGTTCAGGCATCTCTTATGGATTTGCCTTTTGATGGAGTTGGCCTCTTTGGAAAGAAAGCGGATACGGCTTTGGAGAGGTTCAAAGATAGCCGGGCGACGGCTAGATCTTTGGGCCTGCAAGCGAAAGGCTCTACCACCAGGAAGTTCAGGGGCTTTGGCAGGTCCTTCTTTCGTCTCTTCAAACAAAGCCAACAGCAGAACCCTCTGTACAAGTGATAGAGAGGTTGACAAAGGGGTAGTGGACGTGGACGTCAGGCCTCTTCCTCCTCTACTTCCTCCTCTAATACCCACCCCCCACCTACAAAAGCAAAGCAGCCCTAGATCCGCCATTCCGGATCATGCGGGTCCGGTAGGGGGTCGGCTTACTCATTTTCTACGGGATTGGGAATCGGTTACATCAGATCTTTGGGTTCTCAATCTCGTAGAAAATGGGTATGCACTTCCTTTTCAGGAGTTCCCTCCCAATTACCCTCCTTGCCAAGGTTATTGTTCGGAGGACCACCTGCTTCTCCTGCAGGAAGAAGTCCTGGCACTGTTCAGAAAGGGTGCGATACAGGTGGTTCCGGAGCAGGAGAGGGGTCAGGGGTGCTACTCCCGGTATTTCCTGATCCCCAAAAAGGATGGCAGACTTCGACCAATCCTGGATCTCAGGATCTTGAACTTGTATCTGAAACAGGAAAAGTTCAAGATGCTCACTCTTGCGCAGGTTCTTCAAGCGCTGTTGGAAGAAGACTGGATGGTGTCGATCGACTTGCAGGATGCTTATTTCCACATCCCCATCCTAAAGTCACACAGGAAGTATCTCCGTTTTACGGTAGGGTCGCAGCACTACCAGTTTGCGGTCCTTACGTTTGGACTTGCTACTGCGCCTCGAGTTTTCACCAAGGTGATGGCAGTGGTGGCAGCATATCTCAGGAGGTCGGGAATACCAGTATTCCCCTATCTGGACGACTGGCTGATCAAAGCAGAGTCGCTGGAGAAGGTGCTCCTTCATCTGCAAGAGACAACTCAGTTGTTGCACAGGTTGGGTTTTTCGATAAATGTACCCAAGTCTCACCTGGTGCCCTCCCAGCGCAACCTGTTCATAGGTGCGGTACTGGACACTACTGTATGTCGTGCATTCCCTCCTCCTCAAAGGATTCGCGACATACAAGAAATAATTCCTTTATTCTACAATGGAGCGGTTGTTCCAGTCCTGAAGGTCCTTCGTCTGCTCGGTCTGATGGCTTCTTGCATTCTGTTGGTCAATCATGCACGCTGGCATATGAGGGCACTCCAGTGGTGCCTCCGCAGGCAGTGGTATCAGCACAACGGAGATCTCAGGGAGTCAGTGAGGATCTCCAGAGAAACTGCAGCGGATCTGTCTTGGTGGGGCGTGGAAGGCAATCTGTCTCAAGGAAAGCCTTTCCAACGGCCTCCATCGGTTGCCACAGTGATTACGGATGCATCCACTCTTGGGTGGGGTGCTCATCTGGGCGATCTGGAGGTCAAGGGTCTTTGGTCTCCAGAGGAAAGGTTGCTTCACAACAACCTTCTAGAGTTGCGGGCGATACGTCTGGCGCTCAAGGCCTTCCTCCCTTCCCTTCGCGGTCAGTCGGTTCAAGTCCTGACGAACAACACGACCGCGATGTGGTATATCAACAAGCAGGGAGGTGTAGGGTCGCAGTGTCTCTGCAGAGAGGCTCTGCGTCTCTGGTCCTGGGTTCAGGACCATCAGATTTGTCTGATGGCAAATCATCTGGCCGGAGTTCTGAACGTACGTGCAGACGTTCTCAGTCGGCAGTTCTCTGCCGACCACGAGTGGAGGCTCCATCCGGAGGTTGTTCACGACATCTTTCAGATGTGGGGGACTCCTCGGGTGGACCTGTTCGCCACTCACGAGAATGCTCACTGCCTGTCATTCTGCAGCCTCCAGTATCCGATGCAAGGAGCTTTGGGGGACGTGTTTCAGTTGAGTTGGGGAAGTCAACTCCTTTACGCGTTTCCTCCTATACCCTTGATTCCTCGGGTTCTGAGGAAGATTCGCCAGGACCGGGCCCAAGTCATATTGGTCGCCCCGGATTGGCCAAGAAGGGTGTGGTACACGGACCTACTCCACCTCTCCTCTCACCCGCCGCTCCGTCTCCGTCTCAGGGTAGATCTCCTCTCTCAGATGAAGGGGCAGGTTCTACACCCCCACCTCCAGACATTACACCTTCATGCCTGGAGATTGAACGGGGCATCCTGATTTCCTTTTCTCTCCCTCACGATGTGGTGGATGTCATTCTTTCAGCCAGGCGTGACTCCACCAAATCCATCTATTCGTATAGATGGTCTAAATTTGTTGTTTGGTGTAGGGAGAAGACTATTGACCCTTTGAGGGCTCATCTGTCCTATATTTTGCAGTTTTCTCTTTCTATGGCGCAGCAAGGATTTGCTGTTGCCACAGTCAAAGGTTACCTTTCGGCGTTATCGGCATTTCTCTGTTTGCCGGATCAGCCATCTCTTTTTAAATCTCCAGTGGTTTTGAGGTTTCTGAAGGGCCTCACTAATAAGTTCCCTCCTTCTACATTTATCGTGCCTCAATGGGACTTAAATCTTGTCTTAACATTCTTAATGGGTTCTCCCTTCGAACCCGTACACAAGTGTCCTGTGAGGCTTTTGTCTTTCAAGACGGTCTTCTTAGTTGCGATCACCTCGGCAAGGAGGGTGAGTGAGCTTCAAGCTCTTAGTTCTAAGCCCCCATTCCTGACCATTCATGCTGATCGAATGGTGGACCAGGGCTGCTTTTCTGCCTAAGGTGGTAACTCCCTTCCATCTAGGACGGTCTATTACCCTTCCTACCTTCTATCCTCCCCCTCACCCTTCCAAGGAGGAAGAGAGACTGCACCGTCTGGACCCTAAGAAGGCGGTGTCTTTTTATCTGGCCAAAACAAAAGACTTTCGGATGGACGACCAGCTGTTTGTTGGTTTTGCTGGCTCCCGGAAGGGTAGAGAGGTGCATAAGCGCACAATTTCCAGGTGGATAATCCTGTGCATCAAGATTTGCTACTCCCAGGCGGGTAAGGACCCTCCTGAGGGTATAAGAGCTCATTCTACCAGGGCAAGGTCTGCTACTTCTGCATTGTCTAGAGGTGTACCTATTGAGGACATTTGCAGAGCCGCGACTTGGGCCTCCCTCCACACTTTCGCGAAGCATTACTGCTTGGATTCCGATGTGAGGAGGGACGGCCACTTTGCGCGCTCTGTCCTCCAAGATTTCTTGGTGTAGCAGGGTGGACACCCTCCTCCGGGAGTGGGGACTGCTGTGGGACTCTATTCACAAGGTGAGGAATCCACTGGCAGATGTATCTATCAGAAGAACAAGTTACTTACCTTCGGTAACGCTTTTTCTGGTAGATACAGTATCTGCCTGTGGATTCCTCACTGACCCACCCGCCTCCCCGTTGTCCACTCAGCTATACCTGAGTTTATGCATTCTTATGTATATTTATATTTGTATTTATATTGGGTTTTTGATACCTTTGCTTCGCACTATGGGGCCGATTATGATGGCGGACGGACCTGAGTCCGTCCGCCACCATAGAGTAGGAGGGAACATCCGCATTGCCTGTGGAGTTCCCTCCTGTGCAATTAGGATGTGACCGCCACCCTGGCGGTCACATCCTCTATTTTTACCATTGCTGCGGGTGCGGCTTCAAGCTGCACCCGCCGCAATGATAAAAAATGCATACATTGCATTTGTATGCAGAAAGTGGCAGGCACCGTGCGGTGCCTGCCGATTTCTGCATACAAATGCAGGGGGGTACCATAGGTACCCCCCATGTGCACCCCCCCGACCCCCTCTTCACCAAGGGGGCCCGCAACGGGCCCCCGAAGTCAATGTCCGTATGCTTTTCCACGGCGGAAAAGCCGCCGTGGAAAAGCATATGATTTCCGCCATCCTAATATGGCTGGCGGTGTCTGATAGACACCGCCAGCCATGTTAGAGCTTTTCCGCCACGGTCGGAAGGCGACCGCGGCGGAAAAGCTGTGGACGGATTTTGAGACCCACTGCCATCCTAATTTGGCGGTGGGTCTTCTGTGCCTCCGCAGTGGTTTTCCCGCATCCTCCGGGCCGGCTGTGGCTTCCGCCGGCCCGGAGGATGCGGGAAAACCGCGATCCTAATCGAGCCCTATGTGTGCAGTTCTGATTTGTATGTACTATGTACACTGTATATATGTATATTTGTTGTCATTTGTCCGTCCGGGTGCCTCGAAGGCACGGAAAAAAGGGCAGAACTGATGTCATCACGCCGACGTAGGCCTAATAAGGAGTCGGTGATGTCAGACGGAGTCACGCGCGATGCCGCGTTCCTATGACGTCGTCCACGCCGGCGTGCTACGAAGAATTTTCTGAACATTGCTGACGCAAGGGGGATATTCACAAGGTGAGGAATCCACAGGCAGATACTGTATCTACCAGAAAAAGCGTTACCGAAGGTAAGTAACTTGTTCATTTTGTCAAAAATGTGTATTTTTTAAAATGAATTTCTAATGTTTTGTAATTTTTCGATTTCACAGCCCTGAAGAAGCTTTTTTTGGCAAGAGTAAAACATGTTGGCTGTTGTTTTTTATTTGCCAAATAACTTAATAATTAAATTAAGTTCTCCTGCATTTACCGCACCCTTATTAACAACACTCCCACATCCCTAGACAAGTTGAGGGATCAATGGGTGGGCCCCCTTGACGAGGTGGAATGGCGTGATGCCCTTATGGCCCCCAGAATAGTCACCGTCTCCGCCAAACTCAAGCTGGTTCAGCTCTACTATTTACATGCTACGTACATCACTCCCCTGCGCCTGTACAGAGTTGTTTTGCGCCCCGATGCGTCATGTGCAAGATGTAACCACGCCCCGGCCGACTTTCTCCATATGGTTTGGTTGTACCCCCGCTTGGGACAGTTCTGGGGATCCATTGGTGGAGATAACGGAGGTATTGGGATGGGAGGTTCCTCATGACCCACGTCACTCCTTGCTGGGGATCACGGATGGGCTGGATGGGTCCGATGGGTCCAGGTGTCACGATTTAGGTGCCCTTAGGAGTAGACTACAATTCCCGGAATGCCTGCTCTGTTGTCTGTTGTTTGTTTCCTTTACTTTTTCTCCTCTCATTCCTATATCCGGTGTCTGCCTGCAGCGCTCGGTGCTTGTCACCTGATAGCCTACCTGACGCTGTGTTTTTGCAGACCGAGGAATCTGGAGCACATCAGTAACAGAAACGCTTTGGAGCCGCGTTTAATATCCATTGTGGGAGACCGTCTTCAATCATTTGCTGTACTCGCGTCTTTTGACCCCTTCTTGACCTGGAGCCGCGCTGGCAGCCTCGCTGGGAGCCGCGCTGAATATCCAGTGAGGGAGAGAGCTGGGGAGTGTGAACGTTATCGTTGTGGAAGTGCTCTTCTGATACAGCGTGCGCAACAGAGCCCCTTTGAGAAACTGTATTGTTAGTCATTGGTAGAGGTACCTTGCCAATTGTTGGAACAGAAAGGAAACCCTAGAGCTGTTGAGAGGCTCGGATTTTGTCCTGAACCATTATTAGGAAAACAAGAAGTATTGTTTCCCAGACAAGTCTCGAGGCTTTGGAACTCATATAACCAGACGGATGAGATGTCGCGTTGTGAGCTAAGTAGCTTCATCTTCCCTTGATAGACTTTCTCCAAGCATCAAGGACTCTTGGGAGAATATGTGTTTCTTTTGCCTTTTACTTTATTTTTTGCCTTTTTTCATTGAGATCTTTTCCATGGGTGATTGTGGCAGCTAATGGCAGTAAGTGATTCTTGCATCCATATAATTAGTAACTGCATACATCTTTCCTGGAGTGTATTTATGGGTGTTCTTTGTATTCTAATGCAGGAACCTGAATGCCGACCTAACGTATGGTATCTCTCCTGTCGCTGGGCATTGTTGATGGTTTCTGGCTGCCAGTCCTTTATGTTTTATTTCTTCACTTTTCCCCTTCCCTGGGTGAGGTCCTCCTAGGAGAGTTATATATATATATACTCACTTGGGGCGCCGCTCCTAGGGAGGAGTGAAAACAGCTACGACATCGCTCCTGCTGTATCTGATTATTGAGGTTAGTCAATCTGCAAATATTGTGACACCAGGAATGATAAGTTGTTTTTCAACACAGCAATGATAGTGGCCAAGCGGGACATTGCGGCGGCCTGGATAAGCCCTGATCCACCCTGGAGATGTGGCGAAGAGGGGTGGACTGGTGCACGACCCTAGAGAAAGCCCTTTATAAAGCTAAGGGGTGCGTTAAGAAATACCACAGAGTGTGGGGGAAGTGGCTGGGGAATGTGGAGGGTCCTGCTTAACCTGGTTCAAAATTCCGACTATGTACTTTTATGGGGAACGTGATTGGGGGGTACAGTGCTTGTGCGATTGAACTCATACTTGTGATTTTCGTGTATTGGCTGAATTGTTCCTGTGTTTTTAAAATCAATAACAATTTGCTCATCAAAAAATAATTAAATAAAGTTCAAGTTTGTATGGACTGCTGCAACAGGAACTGTTTTTAAGACTATATGGACTATAACAAATGATCTTTGATAAGTGAAATTTGTAATTTGTGACTATTAGGTGTTGCCTCTCCGTAGTGTATATACAAACAAAAATTCAGTTAATGTATTATACCTTTAGCTTCAGTGACTGCACATTGTGCTTATAAGAACTTCATGCCATGCAAGTTGGGTCATAGTTTTGTTACAAATGAATACATCTGAAGTGCTGTCCTACTTTACTGCTGGAAGGTCATTTGTGCTCTTCTGTTTTTCTGTGTACAGAAGGTTTGCTTTTTGATTAAAATTTCTTTTTCAGGCTGCCATACTAATGCATCACTGTTTAAGCCTACAGAGGGCACTAAAGGAATTGAATTATGATTTGGTTGCAACACAGTTCTCTCACTGCAGGTTTTCGGCCCGTGGTTGTTGAAGACTTCAGAATTCCACTTAAGCAACAGAAGGAGATGTGCTAGAAAGAAAGGCCTTGCAGTCTATAGGGACAGACCAAAAGCATTACCTTATCAATATAGCAAAGTTCTAAGTACGGAATTTTTTTTGTTGTTCATTATGTAGCATTGCTATTGGTCTTTATTTTTTCCAACAATGGGCTGTTTCCTACAATAAGCCTAAGAATAGCAAAAGGATTTTGCCACCGGAAACATGTCATGCTTTGAATTGTTGCTGTATAGTTTGTAAAGTTGCTTCCTTGTCAGTTTTCCTGACTTTTCCTTTCTCTCTTTGCCAAGAAAGCACTTCAGTTTCAATCTTAACTTTAAACATTGCTTCAACTTCAATTTTATTTAAAATGTAAAATCAAAAGTAATATTTTGGATGTCATACAAACTGAAATCTTATCAGGTTACGCGATCAACAGGGCTAAAACTCAGATAGTTAAGAACTTTGCCACTCCTTGCAATGACAATAGAGTGGTTCCGTCGGCTGTATATTTAGGGATAAGGATCACATCGGACTTAAATAGCCTGGTAGAGCAGAATATGGAGCCACTATTAAAGAAAGTTAAAGGGGACCTCGAAGGCTAAATAACTTACAACTAACATTAGTGGGCCGTACAAATGTAATAAAAATGCTTATACTGCAGAAATTTCTCTACCTGTTTAGGGCTATACCGCTGCTGTTTGTGCCCAAATGGTTTTGCAGAATAGAACACATACTGAATAGGTTTATCTGGGCCCATGGCAAAACAAGGAGAGCTTATCGCTACATCACTCTGCCTAGGGAGAGAGGGGGATGGGGGGCTCCAGATTTTAAAATGTACTACTGGGCGGCAGCCCTCCAATACATGCAGGGGTTAATAGGTGGAGCATGGATAAGAGCAGGGAACCTGGGAAGTAGACCCAGGTATACCAACCTATATGCTATCCTGTTGGGTAGTGAAGCAGGGAACGGCTTTTTAAACTGCATCGATTTTAGCTACTATAAGCACACAAAGTTTAAGACATTACAAGCGGCATATAAAATCTGGGCTGCTTTTTCCAAGAAGTTCGGCGTTGGGAGGTTCAACAGTTACACTCGTATGTTAACAAATGTCTCCCTGCCAGCAGAAATATTTAGGGACTCAGTGATGTCGGATTGGGGGATGTGTGGTATTCAGAAAGTAGGAGATCTCCTGGGCCCTGACGGACTGCTTCAGTTCTCGGAAATACAGTCTAAGTATGGTATAGATAGCAGGAGCTTCTTTAACCCCTTTGGGGCTAATGGCGAGCTGGGCTCGTCATCGCGCTTACCTGTCCTGCGCGGATGACAAGGCCAGCTCGTCATCAGCCCCACCCTCGGGGGAAGCGCTGGCGCTCCCCCCGAGGCTCTCTGATCTTCGGTTTTGCAATGGGGGCGGCAGCGGAAGAGCTTCCGCTGCCGCCCCCGCCCCCCCCCCCCCCATGGTAATCCCTGATGACGTCAGCGCGCACAGCGCGCGCTGACATCATCAGGGATTCCCAGCGCTCAGGAAGCCATTTGCTTCCTGACCGCGCTGGAAGAAGGTAGGTTTCTCGAGGCTGGCGGGGGTTTGGGGGCAGCGAAGAGGCATCAGGGGAGAGGAAAGAGATTTTCCTTTCCCCTGATGTCTCTTTGCAGGGCATTTCTGCCTCACGATCGCGCACAGCGTCGCGATTGTGCGGCGGAAATGCCCCCACTAGACACCAGGGATATACTTTTAGTTTTTAGGAAGTGACCCCTTGGGCAAGGGTCGCTTCCAGGCGGGCTGGCAATATGTTTTCGTTTTTCTGCCCCCCCTGGGGGGAAATCGGCCCGTTTTTTCGGCCGTTTTGCCCCCAGGGGGGGCAGAAATTCCCCACTAGCACCAGGGATATTGATTTTAGCCAAGATGGCGGCCATTGATTTTGTTTACGTTTTTCTGTCCCCCCTGGGGGCAAATCGGCCCGTTTTTTTTTGCCGTTTTGCCCCCAGGGGGGACAGAAAATGCCCACTAGACACCAGGGATGTAATTTTAGTTTTTAGGAAGCGACCCCTTGGGCAAGGGTCGCTTCCAGGCGGGGTCTGAGTATGTTTTCGTTTTTCTGCCCCCCCTGGGGGGAAATCGGCCCGTTTTTCGGCCGTTTTGCCCCCAGGGGGGGCAGAAATTACCCACTAGAACCAGGGATTTTTGTTGGGGCAATGTGTTTGTTTTGGGAAGCGACCCCTTGGGTAAGGGTCGCTTCCAGGTGGACATGATTGTGTTTTTGTTTTTCTGTCCACCCTGGGGGCAAATCGGCCTGTTTTTTTTGCCGTTTTGCCCCCAGGGGGGGCGGAAAATGCCCACTAACACAAAGTTTTTAGGAAGCGACCCCTTGGGCATGTTTGCTGGTGGTGTGTGTGGGGAGTGGTACTTGGCTGGATGGTGTGCGTGGAGCGGTGCTTGGCTGGCGGTGTGTGTGGAGTGGTACTTGGCTGTCGGTGTGCGCTGAGTGGTGTTTGGCTGGCGGTGTGCGTGGAGGGGTACTTGGCTATCTATGCACGGAGTGGTGCTTGGCTTGCGGTGTGTGTGGAGTGGCGCTTGGCTGGTGGTGTGTGTAGAGTGGTACTTGGCTGTCTGTGCACGGAGTGGTGCTTGGCTGGCGGTGTGTGTGGAGTGGCGCTTGGCTGGTGGTGTGCGTGGAGTGCTACTTTGCTGTCTGTGCACGGAGTGCTGCTTGGCTGGTGGTGTGTGTGGAGTGGCGCTTGGCTGGTGGTGTGCGTGGAGTGCTACTTTGCTGTCTGTGCACGGAGTGCTGCTTGGCTGGCGGTGTGTGTGGAGTGGCGCTTGGCTGGTGGTGTGCGTGGAGTGCTACTTTGCTGTCTGTGCACGGAGTGCTGCTTGGCTGGCGGTGTGTGTGGAGTGGCGCTTGGCTGGTGGTGTGCGTGGAGTGCTACTTTGCTGTCTGTGCACGGAGTGCTGCTTGGCTGGCGGTGTGTGTGGAGTGGCGCTTGGCTGGTGGTGTGCGTGGAGTGCTACTTTGCTGTCTGTGCACGGAGTGCTGCTTGGCTGGCGGTGTGTGTGGAGTGGCGCTTGGCTGGTGGTGTGCGTGGAGTGCTACTTTGCTGTCTGTGCACGGAGTGCTGCTTGGCTGGCGGTGTGTGTGGAGTGGCGCTTGGCTGTTAGTGTGCGTGGAGTGCTACTTTGCTGTCTGTGCACGGAGTGCTGCTTGGCTGGCGGTGTGTGTGGAGTGGCGCTTGGCTGGTGGTGTGCGTGGAGTGCTACTTTGCTGTCTGTGCACGGAGTGCTGCTTGGCTGGGGGTGTGTGTGGAGTGGCGCTTGGCTGGTCGTGTGCGTGGAGTGCTACTTTGCTGTCTGTGCACGGAGTGCTGCTTGGCTGGCGGTGTGTGTGGAGTGGCGCTTGGCTGGTGGTGTGCGTGGAGTGCTACTTTGCTGTCTGTGCACGGAGTGCTGCTTGGCTGGCGGTGTGTGTGGAGTGGCGCTTGGCTGGTGGTGTGCGTGGAGTGCTACTTTGCTGTCTGTGCACGGAGTGCTGCTTGGCTGGCGGTGTGTGTGGAGTGGCGCTTGGCTGGTGGTGTGCGTGGAGTGCTACTTTGCTGTCTGCACGGAGTGCTGCTTGGCTGGCGGTGTGTGTGGAGTGCTGCTTGGCTGGCGGTGTGTGTGGAGTGGCGCTTGGCTGGTGGTGTGCGTGGAGTGCAACTTTGCTGTCTGTGCACGGAGTGCTGCTTGGCTGGCGGTGTGTGTGGAGTGGCGCTTGGCTGGTGGTGTGCGTGGAGTGCTACTTTGCTGTCTGTGCACGGAGTGCTGCTTGGCTGGCGGTGTGTGTGGAGTGGCGCTTGGCTGGTGGTGTGCGTGGAGTGCTACTTTGCTGTCTGCACGGAGTGCTGCTTGGCTGGCGGTGTGTGTGGAGTGCTGCTTGGCTGGCGGTGTGTGTGGAGTGGCGCTTGGCTGGTGGTGTGCGTGGAGTGCTACTTTGCTGTCTGTGCACGGAGTGCTGCTTGGCTGGCGGTGTGTGTGGAGTGGCGCTTGGCTGGTGGTGTGCGTGGAGTGCTACTTTGCTGTCTGTGCACGGAGTGCTGCTTGGCTGGAGGTGTGTGTTGAGTGACGCTTGGCTGGTGGTGTGCGTGGAGTGCTACTTTGCTGTCTGTGCACGGAGTGCTGCTTGGCTGGCGGTGTGTGTGGAGTGGCGCTTGGCTGGTGGTGTGCTGGAGTGCTACTTTGCTGTCTGTGCACGGAGTGCTGCTTGGCTGGCGGTGTGTGTGGAGTGGCGCTTGGCTGGTGGTGTGCGTGGAGTGCTACTTTGCTGTCTGCACGGAGTGCTGCTTGGCTGGCGGTGTGTGTGGAGTGCTGCTTGGCTGGCGGTGTGTGTGGAGTGGCGCTTGGCTGGTGGTGTGCGTGGAGTGCTACTTTGCTGTCTGTGCACGGAGTGCTGCTTGGCTGGCGGTGTGTGTGGAGTGGCGCTTGGCTGGTGGTGTGCGTGGAGTGCTACTTTGCTGTCTGTGCACGGAGTGCTGCTTGGCTGGCGGTGTGTGTGGAGTGGCGCTTGGCTGGTGGTGTGCGTGGAGTGCTACTTTGCTGTCTGTGCACGGAGTGCTGCTTGGCTGGCGGTGTGTGTGGAGTGGCGCTTGGCTGGTGGTGTGCGTGGAGTGCTACTTTGCTGTCTGTGCACGGAGTGCTGCTTGGCTGGCGGTGTGTGTGGAGTGGCGCTTGGCTGGTGGTGTGCGTGGAGTGCTACTTTGCTGTCTGTGCACGGAGTGCTGCTTGGCTGGCGGTGTGTGTGGAGTGGCGCTTGGCTGGTGGTGTGCTGGAGTGCTACTTTGCTGTCTGTGCACGGAGTGCTGCTTGGCTGGCGGTGTGTGTGGAGTGGTGTTTGGCTGGCGGTGTGTGGGGAGTGGTGTTTGGCTGGCGGTGTGTGGGGAGTGGTACTTGGCTGGATGGTGGGCGTGGAGTGGTACTTGGCTGTCGGTGTGCGCTGAGTGGGGTTTGGCTGGCGGTGTGCATGGTCTGGTGCTTGGATGGTGGTGTGGGTGGACTGGAACTCTGCTGGCGGTGTGTGAGTAGTTACTTTCTGTTGGTCACTACACACACTGCTAGTTGAGTGACACTCTACGCAGTCCATCATTTTCTGTAGTTGCTATGTCAGATATGTGGGCGTGTGAAAGTGATGGGCGGCTGGCGGTGTGAATGTTTTGTATGTGTCACACGTACAAAAGGTGTATGAATGTCCTTACTGCCCCTGTGTGATATGGGTACTGGTAGTAGCAAAAGACTGACTGGCACCAAAGTGGTCAGGCACTTTAAAAAAATTCAAAAAATTATCCAGTGTCTTGATGTTAAACCTCATCTAATCTCATTTGGTCTAAGTCCTAATTGATGGCCCATCTGGCCGAATTTTAATTTGGGGGGCAAATTTGTGTGTTGTTTTTTTAATTGTTATATTGTTTGTGAAATGTGGTAGTAATTTTTTTTTCTTCTCTATTTTTGTCTTGTTCCAGGCTTTTGCTGTTTGGATTGTTGTAGGTTGCGGGTCTGTTTGCAGCTTGTGTAGTTGCTTGTGCTTGGTAAGTGAATGTATTTTGTACTACTTCTCCTTGATGTTTGTCTTTTTGAAAAAGGTTGTACTTCTAGCAGTTTGTGTGGCTCTGTGTTTTTTTTTTCAGCATTAGTGTTTGATGTGCACTTTGTTTTCTAATGTCATTTCTTTTTTTCTTTCTAGTGGGATTTCATTTCTTTTCGCTGTGTCTCAACAGAGTAGGTGCTGGTGAGTGTAGCTATATTTTGTAAGAGTTAAATTGTTTTGGATTGTATTTATCTTTTAGTGAAAGCCTTACCTTGTTTACTTCTTACTTTGCACAGTGTAGGTTGTTGTTCACTTGTGTGTGCAGTCTTCTTGCTTTGTAAGGATAATGGCTAGTCGCAGGATTACTGCTCAGCAGGTTCTTGGTTTGCTTTTTGAGTCTTCCTCGGACCATGGTTCAGAGTCTGAGTCCGATTCGGACTCCCAGGAAGCGGCAGAAGATTCAGGCAGTGAGTTTTCTCTTCGCATGGAATCATCATCATCGGATGATGACTCTTCTTCTAGTGCTGATGAAGGGCCTATGGTACAGGAGGACATTGTGTTGCCGGTAGTGGGCCAAGAGGCACCTGTGCTGCTGCCTAGGGCCGCAAGGTTTCCTTTCTTTTTACGTCGGCAAGAGGCATGTGGGCTGGAGCCTGCACCCAAAAGGCTTCACATTGCTGTGGTGCGCAAAGGGGCATCTGGTGCTTTTCGTCTTCCTGCTGGTGTAGTGCAGCAAGGGGCATCTGGGGCTGTTAGGCTTCCCATTGGTGTAGAGCGGCAAGAGGCATCTGGGCCTGCTGGGTTTCCCGGTGGTGTAGTGCAGCAAGAAGCATCTCAGGCTGCTGGGCTTCCCGTTGGTGTAGTGCAGGAAGAGCCCTCTGGGGATGCTACGTCTTCTGTTGGTGTTGTGCAGCCAGAAGTATCTGTGGCTGTTAGGCTTCCCGTTGGAGAACAGCAGCAAGATGTTTCGGTGCTGCAGGCTGGGGTGGCTTCTCCCCCCGTTGATAGGGATGGCCTCTGGGTTCCCCCTGGCTTGGTGCAGCCGGCATTGCCAGAGTTCACTGGTGTTCCTGGGTGTAGAGTGAATACAGAGAATTTTCTGCCAATTAATTTTTTTCAGTTGTTTTTTGACGATGTGTTTTTGCAAGAGATTGTTGAGCAAACCAATTTATATGCAGAACAATATTTGAGGGCCAACAGTGCCAGCCTTAAGCCCTATTGTAGAGCAATCCGGTGGACTCCCACCAATGTTGAAGAGATGAAGAAGTTTCTGGGATTAACTTTTTTGATGGGCTTGATAAGGAAGTCATCAATTACTTCATATTGGTCCACTAGTCCCTTGATGGTAACAGCTATATTTCCAGCAGTCATAAGTCGTGATCGGTATACGCTCCTTCTTCGGATGATGCATTTTGCTGATAATAGTTTAGCGTTGTCACGCGATCACCCTGATTGTGACCGTTTGTTTAAAATTCGGCCTGTCCTTGATCACTTTGTTGATCGTTTTTCTGAGATTTTTGTCCCTGGTAAAGAAATTGCAGTGGATGAGTCTAAGGTGTTGTTCAAGGGCCGCTTGGTTTTTAGGCAATACATTCCTAGTAAGAGGTCACGCTATGGAATCAAACTGTATATGCTGTGTGACAGTGAGACTGGATATGTCTACAATTTCAGGGTGTACACTGGTAAGGAGTCCCGCATTAACCCTCCTGGTTGTCCTTCTACTTTTGGAGTAACTGAGAAAACTGTGTGGGAACTAGGTAGAGGATTATTTAACAAAGGCCATCATTTATATGTAGATAACTTCTACACTGGTGTGCAGTTGTTCAAGGAGTTGGCCAAAGTGGGCACTGTTGCTTGTGGCACAATGCGCAGTAACCGTAAAGGTTTCCCAAAGGAACTTGTTTGCAAAAGGCTTGTGCGGGGACAGTCTACGGCATTGCGATGTGGGGAGCTTTTAGCTGTGAAGTATTCAGACAAGAGAGATGTGTACATGCTGACTACTATCCACGATGAAAGTACTGTACCTGTGCCTGTTTGGGGTCAGGGTGCTGAAGTGCGCAAACCTGTGTGCATTCTAGCTTACAATAAGTTCATGGGTGGTGTTGACAGAGTAGATCAGAGGTTGGAACCTTATGCTGCTCTTCGAAAGGCTTACGTTTGGTACAAGAAGTTGGCTATCCATCTGTTCCACTTGGCATCATTTAATGCTTTCGTTGTGTACCAGAAGTCTTGTCCTGGGACGAAGATGACTTTTCTTAAGTTTCAGGAGTCTATAATAGGCAGCCTTGTACTTGTGCAGCAGGCAAGTGTTCCTAGATTTGGAGTGGTGGAGGAAGTGGCTAGATTGCAAGATCGCCACTTTCCTGAATCTATTCCTTCCACTACTGCTAGAGACTTTCCGACTAGAAGATGCAGAGTCTGTTGGCGAAGAGGCGTGCGGAAGGAGTCTCGTATATACTGTCCTGACTGTCCTTCTAAGCCTGCATTGTGTATGTCAGCTTGTTTTAAATCGTACCACACGCAAAAGAACTATTGGGAGTTTGAATGAGCTGTAAAGTGAATTGCCTGGTCTGCATTCTGTAAAACATTTTTAGTTTGTTTCAAGGATTGGCATTAGTGCAAAGTTTTTATTTTAAGAATTTGTGTTACCTGATTTGTAGGTATTTCCATTTGTTTAGTGTTATTTTCAAAAAAAGAATTCTAAATGTGTTTGTGGTTTGTGCCGGCTGGTGCTTGGCTGGCGGTGTGTGTGGAGTTGCGCTTGGCTGGTGGTGTGCGTGGAGTGGTACTTGGCTGTCTGTGCACGGAGTGGTGTTTGGCTGATGGTGTGTGTGGAGTGGTGCTTGGCTGGCGGTGTGTGTGGAGTGGTGCTTGGCTGTCTGTGCACGGAGTGGTGCTTTGCTGGCGGTGTGTGTGGAGTGGCGCTTGGCTGGTGGTGTTCGTGGAGTGGTACTTGGCTGTCTGTGCATGGAGTGGTGTTTGGCTGATGGTGTGTGTGGAGTGGTGCGTGGCTGGCGGTGTGTGTGGAGTGGTGCTTGGCTGGCGGTGTGTGTGGAGTGGTGCTTGGCTGGCGGTGTGTGTGGAGTGGTGCTTGGCTGTCTGTGCACGGAGTGGTGCTTTGCTCGCGGTGTGTGTGGAGTGGCGCTTGGCTGGTGGTGTTCGTGGAGTGGTACTTGGCTGTCTGTGCATGGAGTGGTGCTTGGCTGGCGGTGTGTGTGGAGTGGTGCTTGGCTGGCGGTGTGTGTGGAGTGGTGCTTGGCTGGCGGTGTGTGTGGAGTGGTGCTTGGCTGGCGGTGTGTGTGGAGTGGTGCTTGGCTGTCTGTGCACGGAGTGGTGCTTTGCTGGCGGTGTGTGTGGAGTGGCGCTTGGCTGGTGGTGTTCGTGGAGTGGTACTTGGCTGTCTGTGCATGGAGTGGTGCTTGGCTGGCGGTGTGTGTGGAGTGGTGCTTGGCTGGCGGTGTGTGTGGAGTGGTGCTTGGCTGGCGGTGTGTGTGGAGTGGTGCTTGGCTGGCGGTGTGTGTGGAGTGGTGCTTGGCTGGCGATGTGTGTGGAGTGGTGCTTGGCTGGCGGTGTGTGTGGAGTGGTGCTTGGCTGGCGGTGTGTGTGGAGTGGTGCTTGGCTGGCGGTGTGTGTGGAGTGGTGCTTGGCTGGCGGTGTGTGTGGAGTGCTGCTTGGCTGGCGGTGTGTGTGGAGTGGTGCTTGGCTGGCAGTGTGTGTGGAATGGTGCTTGGCTGGCAGTGTGTGTGGAGTGGCGCTTGGCTGGTGGTGTTTGTGGAGTGGTACTTGGCTGGAGGGTGTGCGTGGAGCGGTGTTTAGCTGTCTGTGCACGGAGTGGTGCTTGGCTGGCGGTGTGCGTGGAGAGGCGCTTGGCTGGTGGTGTGCGCTGAGTGTTTGGCTGGCGGTGTGCATGGTCTGGTGCTTGGCTGGTGGTGTGGGTGGACTGGCGCTCGGCTGGCGGTGTGTGAGTAGTTACTTTCTGTTGGTCACTGCACACACTGCTTGTTGAGTGACACTCCACGCAGTCCATCAATTTGTGTAGTTCCAGTGTCAGAAATGTGGGCGTGTGAAAGTGATGGGCCCTTGAATGGCGCTGTTTGCTGGTGTGAGTGTTGAAATGTGATGGGTCCGCGGCTGGCGTTGTGAATGTTTTGAATGTGTCACACGTATGAAAGGTGTATGAATGGCCTGTAAAGAGGTTGGTGCCTTGACGTGGCTTTACAGCTCACGAGCTGTGAGTCAGTGGTTCAGTTTATCATACTTGCAATTATACACAGTGTATTTAATTTTTGTGAAATTACTTGCGTATACAATTGTATATACTGAATCATCACTCACCCTCGTGCCAAATCCAACCAGTATGTGTGTGTGCTTGCGGATTAGATGGGTGTGCAGTAATAATTGGTTTTTTTTCTCTTTCTGCATTAGGGTGTACCTTGTCCCTTATTGTGATTGTTGTAATGTGTTGCTTTTATTCCAGATGGTGTCAGTGGTCTTGTTTGTATCAGGTATGAAAGGTGCGTGAATGGCCTGTAAAACGGTTGGTGCCTTGTCGTGGCTTTACAGCTCACGAGTTGCGAGTCACTGGTTCGGTTTTTATGCATTTATTTATTGACAGAGCATTTCATTTTTTTGAAATATCTTGTTAATAAAATTTTATATACTGAACCATCACTCGCCCTCGTGCCAAATCCAACCTGTATGTGTGTGTCTTTGAGGAATAGATAGCCGTGCTTGAATGTTTGACTTTTGAGTAACTCTGTTAAGGTGAGGTACCCTTTTACTCGGGAGAACAAGGGGAACGCTGGGTGGTAGGACATTTTTGCCGGCACGGCGATCCCACGGCAACATTTTTGGAAAAGTGCTATTTTTACCTAATTAAGGTTTGCAAGGAGTTCTGGGTAGGAAAACATTGGGGGACCCACGCATGCCATACCTCCCTGGACTCCCCCGGGTGTCTACTTTTCAGAAATGTGTGGGTTTGGTAGGTTTCCCTAGATGGCTGTCTCGCACGGGGCCAGAAACCCAGGTAACCCCTCTTGCAAAAGCTGGAGAATTCATGTCCACCAGCTTTTGCAAGAGGGGTTACCCGGGTTTTTGGCCCCGTGCGAGACAGCCATCTAGGGAAACCTACCAAACCCACACATTTCTGAAAAGTAGACACCCGGGGGCTTCCAAGGAGGTATGGCTTGCGTGGATCCTCCAACGTTCCTTTACCCAGAATCCCTTGCAAACCTCATTTTTTGCTTGGAAAAAATCTGTTTTTTCACACGTTTTAGTGTGGGCAAGCGTGGCATCACTGGGCTCACACAAATTACCTCCCACCCAGCGTTCCCCAAGGTCTCCCGATAAAAATGGTACCTCACTTGCGTGGTTAGGCATAGCGGCTGCTTTAGGAAAAGGCCCAATTCATACTGTGGAGACGAAAACATTACCTTTAGCCAAATAATCTTATTTTTTGAGGGGGTCACCTGAGCTTTTGGCCCGGGGCTTGGCAGGCATCTTTGGAAACTACCAAACCCAAACAGTTCTGAGAACTAGACACCCGGGGGAGTCCAGGGTGGTATGGCATGCGTGGGTCCCCCAATGTTTTCCTACCCAGAAACCCCTGCAAACCTGAAATTTTGGTCCAAAACCCACTTTTCCATACTTTTTTGGGTGGGATCTCGCTGCCGGAACAAATGTCCTACCACCCAGCGTTTCCCTTGTTCTCCCGAGTAAAATGATACCTCACTTGTGTGGGTGGGCCAAAGGCAAGTGACTTAGGCTGGGGTGCTTAATTTGTAAAACGTAAATGTGAGTAAAAACTACTTTTTTCAAAATTCATTTTTGGGGTGTTCTGCTTTGGGGCACCCACACAAGTGAGGTATCCTTTTACTCGGGAGAACAAGGGGAACGCAGGGTGGTACGACTTTTTTGCCGGCACGGCGATCCCACGCCAAAAAGTTTGGAAAAGGGCAATTTTTACCTAATTTTAAGGTTTGCAGAGAGTTCTGGGTAGGAAAACATTGGGGGACCCATGCATGCCATACCTCCCTGGACTCCCCCAGGTGTCTAGTTTTCAGAACTGTTTGGGTTTGCTACTTTGCAAAGAATACCACCGAGCCCCGGGCCACAAATTCAGATCCCCCCCCCCCAAAATCAAGGTAGTTTTGCAATAAGGTAATGTAAATTCACCACCGTACGATTTGAACCGTTTCCTGTTGCAGCCACTATGTCTACCCACGCAAATGAGGTACCGTTTTTTTCGGGAGACCTGGGGGCACGCTGGGTGAGTGGAAATTTGTTGATCCACGCAGATTCCAGAACTTTCCACCGCAGAAATGTGAGGAAAATGTGTTTTTTTGGTCAAATTTTTATGTTTTCAAGGGATTCTGGGTAACAAAACCTGGGGGTAGGCAGACGAGTCACCCCATCCTGAATTCCCCTGGGTGTCTAGTTTTCAAAAATGTATAGGTTTGCTAGGTTTCCTTAGGTGCTGGCAGAGCTACGGCGCAAAAACAAAAGGTAGTCTTTTTGTCCGAATCGTGCAAAATTTCACTGGGAAATTGAGGTGCGACCATGCTGCGTTTTGCGCTGTTTCATGTCGCAGCCACTATGCCTACCCACGCAAGTGAGGTACCATTTTTTTCGGGAGACCTGGGGGCACGCTGGGTGGGTGGAAATTTGTTGATCCACGCAGATTCCAGAACTTTCCACCACAGAAATGTGAGGAAAATGTGTTTTTTTGGTCAAATTTTTATGTTTTCAAGGGATTCTGGGTAACAAAACCTGGGGGTAGGCAGACGAGTCACCCCATCCTGAATTCCCCTGGGTGTCTAGTTTTCAAAAATGTATAGGTTTGCTAGGTTTCCTTAGGTGCTGGCAGAGCTACGGCGCAAAAACAAAAGGTAGTCTTTTTGTCCGAATCGTGCAAAATTTCACTGGGAAATTGAGGTGCGACCATGCTGCGTTTTGCGCTGTTTCATGTCGCAGCCACTATGCCTACCCACGCAAGTGAGGTACCATTTTTTTCGGGAGACCTGGGGGCACGCTGGGTGGGTGGAAATTTGTTGATCCACGCAGATTCCAGAACTTTCCACCACAGAAATGTGAGGAAAATGTGTTTTTTTGGTCAAATTTTTATGTTTGTAAGGGATTCTGGGTAACAAAACCTGGGGGTAGGCAGACGAGTCACCCCATCCTAATTTGCCCTGGGTGTCTAGTTTTCAGAAATGTATAGGTTTGCTAGGTTTCCCTAGGTGCTGGCAGAGCTACGGCGCAAAAACAAAAGGTCGTTTTATTGTCCGAATCGTGCAAAATTTCACTGGGAAATTGAGGTGCGACCATGCTGCGTTTTGCGCTGTTTCATGTCGCAGCCACTATGCCTACCCACGCAAGTGAGGTACCATTTTTTTCGGGAGACCTGGGGGCACGCTGGGTGAGTGGAAATTTGTTGATCCACGCAGATTGCAGAACTTTCCACCACAGAAATGTGAGGAAAATGTGTTTTTTTGGTCAAATATTTATGTTTTCAAGGGATTCTGGGTAACAAAACCTGGGGGTAGGCAGACGAGTCACCCCTTCCTGAATTCCCCTGGGTGTCTAGTTTTCAAAAATGTATAGGTTTGCTAGGTTTCCGTAGGTGCTGGCAGAGCTACGGCGCAAAAACAAAAGGTAGTCTTTTTGTCCGAATCGTGCAAAATTTCACTGGGAAATTGAGGTGCGACCATGCTGCGTTTTGCGCTGTTTCATGTCGCAGCCACTATGCCTACCCACGCAAGTGAGGTACCATTTTTTTCGGGAGACCTGGGGGCACGCTGGGTGGGTGGAAATTTGTTGATCCACGCAGATTCCAGAACTTTCCACCACAGAAATGTGAGGAAAATGTGTTTTTTTGGTCAAATTTTTATGTTTGTAAGGGATTCTGGGTAACAAAACCTGGGGGTAGGCAGACGAGTCACCCCATCCTGAATTGCCCTGGGTGTGTAGTTTTCAGAAATGTATAGGTTTGCTAGGTTTCCCTAGGTGCTGGCAGAGCTACGGCGCAAAAACAAAAGGTAGTCTTTTTGTCCGAATCGTGCTAAATTTCACTGGGAAATTGAGGTGCGACCATGCTGCGTTTTGCGCTGTTTCATGTCGCAGCCACTATGCCTACCCATGCAAGTGAGGTACCATTTTTTTCGGGAGACCTGGGGGCACGCTGGGTGGGTGGAAATTTGTTGATCCACGCAGATTCCAGAACTTTCCACCACAGAAATGTGAGGAAAATGTGTTTTTTTGGTCAAATATTTTTGTTTGAAAGGGATTCTGGGTAACAAAACCTGGGGGTAGGCAGACGAGTCACCCCATCCTGAATTGCCCTGGGTGTCTAGTTTTCAGAAATGTATAGGTTTGCTAGGTTTCCCTAGGTGCTGGCTGAGCTACGGCGCAAAAACAAAAGGTAGTCTTTTTGTCCGAATCGTGCTAAATTTCACTGGGAAATTGAGGTGCGACCATGCTGCGTTTTGCGCTGTTTCATGTCGCAGCCACTATGCCTACCCACGCAAGTGAGGTACCATTTTTTTCGGGAGACCTGGGGGCACGCTGGGTGGGTGGAAATTTGTTGATCCACGCAGATTCCAGAACTTTCCACCACAGAAATGTGAGGAAAATGTGTTTTTTTGGTCAAATTTTTATGTTTGTAAGGGATTCTGGGTAACAAAACCTGGGGGTAGGCAGACGAGTCACCCCATCCTGAATTGCCCTGGGTGTCTAGTTTTCAGAAATGTATAGGTTTGCTAGGTTTCCCTAGGTGCTGGCAGAGCTACGGCGCAAAAACAAAAGGTAGTCTTTTTGTCCGAATCGTGCTAAATTTCACTGGGAAATTGAGGTGCGACCATGCTGCGTTTTGCGCTGTTTCATGTCGCAGCCACTATGCCTACCCATGCAAGTGAGGTACCATTTTTTTCGGGAGACCTGGGGGCACGCTGGGTGGGTGGAAATTTGTTGATCCACGCAGATTCCAGAACTTTCCACCACAGAAATGTGAGGAAAATGTGTTTTTTTGGTCAAATTTTTATGTTTGTAAGGGATTCTGGGTAACAAAACCTGGGGGTAGGCAGACGAGTCACCCCATCCTGAATTGCCCTGGGTGTGTAGTTTTCAGAAATGTATAGGTTTGCTAGGTTTCCCTAGGTGCTGGCAGAGCTACGGCGCAAAAACAAAAGGTAGTCTTTTTGTCCGAATCGTGCAAAATTTCACTGGGAAATTGAGGTGCGACCATGCTGCGTTTTGCACTGTTTCATGTAGCAGCCACTATGCCTACCCACGCAAGTGGGGTACCATTTTTTTCGGGAGACCTGGGGGCACGCTGGGTGGATGGAAATTTGTTGATCCACGCAGATTCCAGAACTTTCCACCACAGAAATGTGAGGAAAATGTGTTTTTTTGGTCAAATATTTTTGTTTGAAAGGGATTCTGGGTAACAAAACCTGGGGGTAGGCAGACGAGTCACCCCATCCTGAATTGCCCTGGGTGTCTAGTTTTCAGAAATGTATAGGTTTGCTAGGTTTCCCTAGGTGCTGGCTGAGCTACGGCGCAAAAACAAAAGGTAGTCTTTTTGTCCGAATCGTGCTAAATTTCACTGGGAAATTGAGGTGCGACCATGCTGCGTTTTGCGCTGTTTCATGTCGCAGCCACTATGCCTACCCACGCAAGTGAGGTACCATTTTTTTCGGGAGACCTGGGGGCACGCTGGGTGGGTGGAAATTTGTTGATCCACGCAGATTCCAGAACTTTCCACCACAGAAATGTGAGGAAAATGTGTTTTTTTGGTCAAATTTTTATGTTTGTAAGGGATTCTGGGTAACAAAACCTGGGGGTAGGCAGACGAGTCACCCCATCCTGAATTGCCCTGGGTGTCTAGTTTTCAGAAATGTATAGGTTTGCTAGGTTTCCCTAGGTGCTGGCAGAGCTACGGCGCAAAAACAAAAGGTAGTCTTTTTGTCCGAATCGTGCTAAATTTCACTGGGAAATTGAGGTGCGACCATGCTGCGTTTTGCGCTGTTTCATGTCGCAGCCACTATGCCTACCCATGCAAGTGAGGTACCATTTTTTTCGGGAGACCTGGGGGCACGCTGGGTGGGTGGAAATTTGTTGATCCACGCAGATTCCAGAACTTTCCACCACAGAAATGTGAGGAAAATGTGTTTTTTTGGTCAAATTTTTATGTTTGTAAGGGATTCTGGGTAACAAAACCTGGGGGTAGGCAGACGTGTCACCCCATCCTGAATTGCCCTGGGTGTCTAGTTTTCAGAAATGTATAGGTTTGCTAGGTTTCCCTAGGTGCTGGCAGAGCTACGGCGTAAAAACAAAAGGTAGTCTTTTTGTCCGAATCGTGCTAAATTTCACTGGGAAATTGAGGTGCGACCATGCTGCGTTTTGCGCTGTTTCATGTCGCAGCCACTATGCCTACCCACGCAAGTGAGGTACCATTTTTTTCGGGAGACCTGGGGGCACACTGGGTGCATGGAAATTTGTTGATCCACGCAGATTCCAGAACTTTCCACCACAGAAATGTGAGGAAAATGTGTTTTTTTGGTCAAATTTGTTTGTTTGAAAGGGATTCTGGGTAACAAAACCTGGGGGTAGGCAGACGAGTCACCCCATCCTGAATTGCCCTGGGTGTCTAGTTTTCAGAAATGTATAGGTTTGCTAGTTTTCCCTAGGTGCTGGCAGAGCTACGGCGTAAAAACAAAAGGTAGTCTTTTTGTCCGAATCGTGCTAAATTTCACTGGGAAATTGAGGTGCAACCATGCTGCGTTTTGCGCGGTTTCATGTCGCACCTACTATGCCTACCCACGCAAGTGAGGTACCATTTTTTTCGGGAGACCTGGGGGCACGCTGGGTGGGTGGAAATTTGTTGATCCACGCAGATTCCAGAACTTTCCACCACAGAAATGTGAGGAAAATGTGTTTTTTGGGTCAAATTTTTATGTTTGTAAGGGATTCTGGGTAACAAAACCTGGGGGTAGGCAGACGAGTCACCCCATCCTGAATTGCCCTGGGTGTCTAGTTTTCAGAAATGTATAGGTTTGCTAGGTTTCCCTAGGTGCTGGCAGAGCTACGGCGCAAAAACAAAAGGTAGTCTTTTTGTCCGAATCGTGCAAAATTTCACTGGGAAATTGAGGTGCGACCATGCTGCGTTTTGCGCTGTTTCATGTCGCAGCCACTATGCCTACCCACGCAAGTGAGGTACCATTTTTTTCGGGAGACCTGGGGGCACGCTGGGTGGATGGAAATTTGTTGATCCACGCAGATTCCAGAACTTTCCACCACAGAAATGTGAGGAAAATGTGTTTTTTTGGTTAAATTTTTTTGTTTGAAAGGGATTCTGGGTAACAAAACCTGGAGGTAGGCAGACGAGTCACCCCATCCTGAATTGCCCTGGGTGTCTAGTTTTCAGAAATGTATAGGTTTGCTAGGTTTCCCTAGGTGCTGGCAGAGCTACGGCGCAAAAACAAAAGGTAGTCTTTTTGTCCGAATCGTGCTAAATTTCACTGGGAAATTGAGGTGCGACCATGCTGCGTTTTGCGCTGTTTCATGTCGCAGCCACTATGCCTACCCACGCAAGTGAGGTACCATTTTTTTCGGGAGACCTGGGGGCACACTGGATGGATGGAAATTTGTTGATCCACGCAGATTCCAGAACTTTCCACCACAGAAATGTGAGGAAAATGTGTTTTTTTGGTCAAATTTTTTTGTTTGAAAGGGATTCTGGGTAACAAAACCTGGGGGTAGGCAGACGAGTCCCCCCATCCTGAATTGCCCTGGTTGTCTAGTTTTCAAAAATGTATAGGGTTGCTAGGTTTCCCTAGGTGCTGGCAGAGCTACGGCGCAAAAACAAAAGGTAGTCTTTTTGTCCGAATCGTGCTAAATTTCACTGGGAAATTGAGATGCGACCATGCTGCGTTTTGCGCGGTTTCATGTCGCAGCCACTATGCCTACCCACGCAAGTGAGGTACCATTTTTTTCGGGAGACCTAGGGGCACGCTGAGTGGGTGGAAATTTGTTGATCCACGCAGATTCCAGAACTTTCCACCACAGAAATGTGAGGAAAATGTGTTTTTTTTGTCAAAATCTGAGCTTTGCAAGGGATTCTGGGTAACAAAACCTGGTGGTAGGCAGTCGAGTCATCCCATCCTGAATTCCCCAGGGTGTCTACTTTTCAAAAATGTATAGGTTTGCTAGGTTTCCCTAGGTGCCGGAAGAACTAGGGTGCAAAAACTACAGGTAGGCACTTTGCCAAAAAAGGGTCAATTTGTAACTGCAAAATTTAGGTGTGACCACGTTGCATTTTGCGCCGTTTCCTGTCGCAGGCACAAGGCCGACCCACACAAGTGAGGTACCGTTTTTATCGGGACACTTGGGGTAATTCAGATTTGTAAATCAACTGTTATTACCAATTGAGCTTTCTTGCATTTCTCCCTTTGAATGAAAGATATTGTGTAGAAAAAAAAACTTTATGAAAAATGACCAATAATTCTCATGCTAGTATGAGTATTCCCAACTTTGAAAATGTGCAATTATATACTGTTTCTGAACTCTATAATTTGTACCCAATTCATACATACATAGGTGTCTTTCATACAGATTATTCCATGTGTACATTTTCCAAGACAAAGTGCACTATACCCAGTAAATGAAAAAATACCATTGCAAGTTGCTGCTCAGTTTTTGGATCTGGGTTCGTCGGGTTCTTGGTGAAACTACAAGTCCCATATATCCCCACAACCAGGAAGGTCTAACGGATGTAACGGTATATTGCTTTCCAAGAGCTGTCAAAATTAGAGAAAGTTATAGGTGAAAACGTTGAGACAAAAGGCCGTTGTTTTCAACAAATTTTCAAATATTCCAATATCTAACTGTTAGTTTCTATAACGAAACCTTCATGGATTTAGACAAATGACCCCTTTCTGAATTCAGAATTTTGTCTATTTTTCGGAAATGTAAAGCTTTCCAGGATCCATTATTGCTTTCAAACTCATTTCTACCATTAACTGGAAGGAGGTGGAAAGCTCTAAAAATAGCAAAAATAGGCTATGTCCCAGAAAAATGCCAAAACTGAGTGAAAAATTTCGGTTCTCTGACAAAACACTGTCATTCCCTAAAAGCTGAGAAAATGGAGAATTCAGCCCCACAAACCCTTTTTTGATACCATATTCAGGGAAAAAGCCAGAGGCTTTCATTTGCAGCCCGTTTTTCCAATTTTTCTGAAAAAAACAAAAAAACACTATATTTTGGTTAATTTCTGGGACCCCTCCAAGGGAATCCACAAACCCTGGGCGCCTTTAGAATCCCCATGATGTTGGAAGAAAAGGACGCAAATTTGGCGCGGATCCCTTATGTGGTCAAAAAGTTACAAGGGCCTAAGCGCGCACTACCCCAAAACACCAAAAAAAGCCTTAGCACAGGAGGGGGAAAAGGCCTAGCAGCGAAGGGGTTAAATACTTACAGGTCTGGAGTTTTATTGCTGGCAAAAATGGTGGACCATTAGGGTTTGGCCACAATTGTATTCTAGATACTATTGAGGACAGGGGGGACTGCACGATACGCTGGTTTTACTCAGAACTGATTGCAGCCAAGTCAGACGACCTTGAAAAATATACTACAAAATGGGCAGAGAAATTAGGCATCACTCAGGAGGGGTTTCAGGTCTCCCTGGGCTTGAGGCGAACCATACTGTGCTCGGCCCCCTACAAGCACAACATTACAAGACAATATATTCCTTGTATTACACACCTGCAAGGATAGCACAGTGGGGGGGGGGGGCAACAAAGGCACTGAAATGAAATGAAATGAAATGAAAGAAATACTTCTAGAGCGCACTGCGGCCAAGCGGCTTCCTGGCGCTAAGGAACACAACCATATCAGCCAAAGGGTCCGGGGGAATTTAGCCAGGAAAAGCCTGAAGAAAGAAGAACGTTTTTAGAGCTTTGCGGAAATGTGAGAAGATAGGAATGGAGCGAATCGAGAGGGGGAGAGTATTCCAGATCTGGGGAGCCCGCACCGAGAAGCGGGTGCCTCCGGTGCGGGATTTGCGGAAGCGGGGGACGTGAAGAAGAGAAAGGGAAGACGAACGAAGAGAACGACAAGGGGCATGAGAAGAGATTAAAGAATTGATGAAGAGAGGAGCGGAGCGGGCATGCGCCCGAAAAGCCAAACAGGCAAGTTTAAACTGGGATCTGAAGTGAACGGGGAGCCAGTGAAGGGATTTAAGGACAGGAGTGATGTGGGAAAACTTAGGAAGACGAAAACAAGACGGGCCGCCTGGTTCTGGATGGCCTGGAGCCGGCAGGTTTCGTAGGCCGGAATGCCTACGTACAGGCCATTACCATAATCCAGGCGGGATGTGATGAGGGCAGAGATGATGACTTTGAGGGCATCAACAGAAAAGAACCGGGAAATTTTACGAATGAGACGGAGGGAAAGAAAACAGGAAGAAACAACGGAACTAATGTGCGCATGCATAGAAAGATCATTGCTGATCTTGATGCCCAAGGTCCGGACAGAGGAAACTGGGGAGGGGGGAGGACCGAAGGAAAGGGGCCAGTGAACACAGGACCAAGGGTTAGAGGGACCACCAGTGAGGACAAGCTCTGTCTTGTCAGGGTTGAGCTTCAGATGATTGAAGCTCATCCATTGGGAGATAAAGACAAGAGTGGAGCTGAACTTGGGGAGAGAGTGAGTAGGAGAAGATAGATCAAAGACGAGCTGGAGGTCGTCTGCGTAGTTGTACACAGAGACCCCCAGCCCGAGAAGGGAAGAAATAAGGGGGCGGATATAAAGATTGAAAAGAAGAGGGGAAAGGGAGGAGCCTTGGGGAACCCCACAAGTGACCGGGAGGGGGGGTGCAGCGAAATCAGAAAGGTGAACTGCCTGTGATCTGCCCTGAAGAAAGGACGCGATCCAGGAGAGAGCAGTGCCCTGAATGCCCGCTGCGCTGACACGGTCGAGAAGAATGGCGTGGTCGACCGTATCAAACGCAGCGGACAGATCCAGAAGGACTAGGGCCTGGGGGAGATTACTGTCGGCCTTCCCCTTCAGTTCATCCAGGACCGCGAGGACCACACTCTCGGTAGAGTGGCCTGGTCGGAAGCCAGCCTGGTGAGAGGCCAGGATGTTATTCTCCTCGATGAAATTGGAGAGGCAAGATGTTACGTAGCTCTCAAGAATCTTCCCAAGATAGGGAAGAAGGGAGATCGGCCTGAAGTTCGATGGGAGGGAGGGGTCCAGGCCAGCTTTCTTCAGGATAGGAAGCACAATGGCAGTTTTGAAGAAAGAGGGGACAGAACCCAGAGCCAAGCAAGAATTGAGAAGGGTTAGAGGAGGGGTGGGACAGCAAGTGTATAGGGTTCTAAGGATCCGTGCAGGTGCACAATCCGCCGGAGAGCCGGACTTGACCTTAACAAGAAGGTCGCGGAAGAGCTCAGGTGAAATGGGTATAAAATGGTCCAGAACAGAGGATGAAGAGAGGGCATGATCCGGCAAGTTAGGTTGAGGTACAATCGGAATGTTAGCCTTGATGGTGATTATTTTATTGATAAAATAATCATTCAGAGAATGACAGAGGGATTGAGAAGGAGCAGGGGACAGGCTAGCACGGTCGGAGGTGGCAAGACTACGCACCAGTGAAAAAATCTCGCGTGATTTGTTGGCCGAGAGGGCTACGCGCTCCGAGAAATATTTGGATTTGGCCGCTAAGATGGCCAGTTTATAAGTATTTAGAAGGGCCTTGTAAGTGAGGCGGAGGGTAGGGCAATAGTTACGGCGCCAGCGACGCTCAGAACGCCTGAGATCTAATTTCAGGGATCTGAGGTCGCTGGAAAACCACTTGTGAGCATCGTGGGGGCGGGCTGATCTGATCTTTTTGAGTGGAGCAGCCCGGTCACAGGCCGAGGAAAGCCAGATGTTAATAGCGTCCGCCTGATTCTCCACAGAGAGGTCGGTCAGGGTGGGAGCCGATGAGGACAGAGAGGAAGAAAGATCATTAAGATCAATCTTGTTCCAACTCCGGGCCCAGATGTTTTTGGGCAAGGGGGCTTTCTCGGATTGGCCTAGGACGATAGAAAAGGAGATCAAAAAATGATCAGACCAAACGCAAGGGGAGATCGAATTAACCGAGGAATTGCAACGCAAAGACCAGATCTGGTCCAGGATGTGGCCATGGGTGTGAGTAGGGGCCGAGACGTGAGGGAGAAAATTAAGACAACGAAGGGTGGCAGAGAAGTCTTTAGAAGAGGAGTCCTCCCTCGGATCACCCGGCCAAAAATTGAAGTCCCCGAGTAGGAGTAGCGAGGAGTTATTTACAGCCAAAGTGGCCAGGAGGTCCTGCAGGGTGGACACAAATGATGGCATGTTTTGAGGGGGGCGATACAGAAGGATCACCGTGAGGGAAACTGGAAGGTTGAGCGAGCGGGCCACCAGGAAGTCGACACCAGAAATGCTACTGCCCACGCTGCGACTCCAGTGAGGCGGACATAATTCATATTTTTGCGACATGCCCACAGCTCTTTACACTTCTTAGGGCGATTGAAAAATGTATGGACACCTCATTGGGGATCAAGATCACCTTCACAGCGGATTTAATCATACTGGGGGTTAATGCAGAACCTGGGGTCCCGCATGCAGAATTTCTTTTTATGGCTATGGCGGTGCTACGCATATGTATAGCCAAGTATTGGTTAGATAGGGTAGCCCCAACTCTTCATCATTGGTTAGCCAGGGTGTTGGCTGCTTATAACCTAGAAAGTGCAATCTATGCCAGGAAAGGGCGCAGGGGCAGAATACTAGGGGGGAAAATCTGGAATCCCATCAAGCAGTGGAAAAAGGGATTGAATAGCATACCGAGGTAGGGGTGTTTATCTCTCTTTAATTGGGGGTTCTATTTATTTATTTATTTATTTATTTAATGGTTTTGTAAAGCGCGTAGTAACTCAAAGAGCATCCCAGCGCTGACCTGATTCTCCAAGGGTTTCAGCTGTCTGATGAACTTATGTCTGCGGGAAAAGGAGGGTCTTTAGGGTTTTTCTAAACTGGAGGTAGTTCGGTTCTGTCCTGAGTTTTCGTGGTAGATGGTTCCAATGTTTTGCCGTGTGAACCGAAAAGCGACGGCCACCGGTCTTGGCTTTTCTAACTCTCGGGACTGCGATAAGATTTTCTGCACCGGACCGGCGGTCTCTCTCCGCTTTGTATGGGATTAGGAGTTCTTTGAGAAGGGGGGGACCGTTATTGTTGAGGGTTTTATGGGCCAGGCAGAGGGCCTTGAAGACGACCCTTTCTCTGACTGGGAGCCAGTGGAGGGATTTAAGAGCCGGCCTGGCGGAAGATCTTCCTGGTGTGCCCGTGAGTAGGCGGGCGGCGGCGTTTTGGACTTTTTGCAGTGAGTTCAGGGTGGCTTCAGGGGCTCCCAGATAGATGGAGTTACAGTAATCTAATCTTGCCAGGATTAGACCCTGAATGAGGAGCCTCCTTGCAGTCTCAGGGAGTAGGGGGAAGACCTTCCTGCAGGCTCTGAGTAGCCCAAAACATGTCCCTGCCGTTTTTTTAGCCTGGGTTTTAAAGCTCATATCCTTCTCAATCCACACACCAAGGCTCTTGACCTCTTCCTTGGGTGTAGGAGGGTCACCTAGGCAACTAGGCCAAAGGTGAGATGGTAGAGAGAGCCCCTTGTGGCCCAACAAGAGGATCTCGGTCTTGGACCCATTCAGTTTAAGTGAGGAGAGGTTCATCCATCGGTGGACTTCGGAGAGGCAGCTGTGGAGATCCGATGGGGCGTGGTGGGGATGTGAGAGGGTTACGACCAGCTGAGTGTCGTCGGCGTAGTTGATAATTGACACGCCGAACGAGCTGACCCTCTTCTCCAGTGGGGCCATGTACACGTTGAACAACGTGGGGCTCAAGGATGAGCCCTGTGGTACTCCGCACCGGAGGGGGAAGGTGGATGAGCAGCTGTCATTTTCCCGCACCTGAAAGGAGCGTCCTGATAAAAAGGATTCTAGCCATTTCAGGGCCGTACCTTTTAGTCCGATCTCTCCCAGTCGATGGATTAGGGTTGGGTGGTCTACAGTGTCGAAGGCCGCACTGAGGTCCAGGAGGATCACTGCCACTGATCCTCCTGTGTCCAGAATGCTTCTGGCCTTCTCTACCGCTGCCAGGAGGGCGATGTCCGTGCCCTGGCCTGGACGGAACCCTGTCTGGGAGACCGCTAGGAGGTTGTTGCTTTCTAGGTACGACGATAATTGTTTGTTTACCAGCTTCTCTGCGATCTTGCTGTTTCCAGGAAGGAGGGATATGGGCCTGTAGTTGGTGAGGTCCCGCGGGTCTAAGGAAGGTTTTTTTAGTAGACCTTTGACAGCTGCCGTTTTCCAGCTGGGGGGGACTATGCCCTCCGTGAAAGAGGAGTTGATCAGGGCCGTAAGGGGGGGGATGATGGTGCTCGACACTTTTTTTAGGAAACGGAGGGGTGCAGGGTCGAGGGGGGAGCCACTTTTAATTGAGGCCAGCGTTGCTCCTACTTCTTCCGTTGTTACGGGGCCGAAGGCATCCAGGAAGGGTTGGGGGTGAGCTAGTGGCAGAGGAGGATAGGTAGAGGTGGCAGTGAAATCCTGCTCTGTGTGGGTTTGATCGGGGGGGTATGGTAAGAAGAATTTTTTGGATCTTTTCGTCAAAGAAGGTGGCTAAGTTGTTACATTTAGTTTCAGCTTCTTTGGGGTCGAGGGGTTTGAGTGGGGGGTCAGGGGCGTGGAGGAGTTCTTTAAGAACTGAATAGGTTTCATGGGCCGAGCAAGCGGCGTTTTTAATTCTGTTCTCGTAGAAGCTAGTTTTGGTGTAACGGAGCTCTTTTTTGTAAGTTTTTACAGAGGAACGGAATGACTCTTTTTGTTCCATGGTTTTTTCCTTCCTCCAGATACGTTCATTCCTTTTGCAAATCTTGCGAAGAAGGTTGAGTTCCGGGGTGTACCATGGTGAGGGATTAACTCTCTTGATGTATTTCAGAGAGTGGGTTTTAGGCAGAATGGCGTCGAGCGATTGGGTAATCCAGGTACTGAGTTCTTTGTCCCCTGCTAAGGTGTCGTGGGGGGGAGGCGGGGCGTTTTCCCTGAGTTTGGCTGCCCACACGTCTGGTTCCAGTCTCTGCCAACGTCTGGTATACGTTCTGGTTTTGGAAGGTGGAGGGGGCGGAGTGATGATGTCCCATACTAGGGAGACCAAAAAGTGGTCCGTCCAGGGAAGGGGGATATGGTCGAGCGTCCTCAGATTGGAGATATTGGAGAGAATCGGATCAAGCAGTTGCCCTCTTTCATGAGTGGGCCGTGGGTTTTTGAGATCAAGGCCCATTGAGGTGAAATCCTGGAGCAGTTCACTGGCCTGCTTGTCATCTGGGTCCAAGAAATGTACATTCAAGTCTCCTAGTAATAGGTAGTTAGTGGTGGAGGTACATTTGATGGACGTCTGGTCGATAATTTTGTTCGAAAAGTCTCCTAGATTGCCTGGTGGGCGGTATATCAGTGTCCCTGACAGCGAGGTAACTGGGGATATTTGTATTGTGTAGTGGCAGCTTTCGTATCCCTTGATGTTGCCATCAGATGTTCTACAGGTGAGGGTGTCCTTAAGAATTATCGCTAGTCCACCTCCCCTCCCTTCTGGTCTATTCAGTGAGCACATGACGTATCCGGGGGGGAGTGCTAGAACGATGTCTGGGCCACTGCTGGGGGTAAGCCAGGTTTCTGTTAGAAACAGAATATCTAGGGCATTGTTTGTAATTAAAAGGTTCACTTTGTGTGAGTGTTTTACGAGCGACCTGCAGTTAAGTAGGCCTAGGTGCAAACCCTTGGGTGCCGAGTGTTGATTGGCAGGGTCGCAGGTGTCACAGCCAGAAAAATAGGTGTCTCCATTCAGGATGCGTGAGCAGGCGGGCTGTTTGTTGGGGTTTAAGGATAATAAGTCCGCGCGAGTGTAAGTCCGGTCGTTGCGGGCCGATAAGGACAGAGTGACTGGGCCTGGGGCCGGCTGGGCCCGGACGGGCCCAGACGGGCTTGCCTTTGGCGCGCCTTCGGCACGCTGACGGCGCGCCCGCTGCGCCCGTCCGCTGCGCTCCCTATGCTGGCACATATTTTATGGAGCGTTGATGGGCGTTGGAGAGATGGGCGTGGCCAACAGGAGTGGGCGTGTCCCGTGGCTCCTCGAGGTGAGGGATGGCAGCGAGCAAGCGTTTCCTGCCCCTGACAGCGCTTGGATCGGCTGATTAGGGTTAGCAGGTAAGCGTGAAGGAGTGGGTGCTAAGTGGTTTAAAAACACACAAAATACAATTTTAAAAGCAATAAGTTTCAAGTTTTTCAGCAAACAGAACTTCCGGCTTCCGCCTCAGGAGGATTAGGTACAATGCGGCACTAGCAATCAGGCGCGCTTTAGTACTGGCGAGAGATGGGTGTGGCCAACAGGAGTGGGCGTGTCCCGTGGCTCCTCGAGGTGAGGGATGGCGGCGAGCAAGCGTTTCCTGCCCCTGACAGTGCTTGGATCGGCTGATTAGGGTTAGCAGGTAAGCGTGAAGGAGTGGGTGCTAAGTGGTTTAAAAACACACAAAATACAATTTTAAAAGCAATAAGTTTCAAGTTTTTCAGCAAACAGAACTCCCGGCTTCCGCCTCAGGAGGATTAGGACAATGCGGCACTAGCAATCAGGCGCGCTTTAGTACTGGCGAGAGATGGGCGTGGCCAACAGGAGTGGGCGTGTCCCGTGGCTCCTCGAGGTGAGGGATGGCGGCGAGCAAGCGTTTCCTGCCCCTGACAGCGCTTGGATCGGCTGATTAGGGTTAGCAGGTAAGCGTGAAGGAGTGGGTGCTAAGTGGTTTAAAAACACACAAAATACAATTTTAAAAGCAATAAGTTTCAAGTTTTTCAGCAAACAGAACTCCCGGCTTCCGCCTCAGGAGGATTAGGTACTATTGTGCAAGGTATGCCGATTGTGTTAAACCGCTCTTGTATTTGTCTTTTTTTTCCCCTTGTTTATAATTTGCATCGACACCTCTGTGCCTATTTCTCCTTTTCCTTTTTTATATTTTCCCTTTTTTTCTGACTGCTGTTTTACCTGATTAAATTTGCAATGCTGTGCCTAAACCATGTAAATTGTGCTTAAATTGTGCGTAATATATGTAAAAAGAAATTATAATTTGAACGCACTGTTAAGTATTTTGCTGTGTGGTGTGCTGTAACACCAGGTGAAATAATTATTTTCAAAAAAATTATTTTAAAATAAAATTAAAAAAACAAAAAAAACTGAAATCTAAAGGAACATTTATGCAAGAACTGCAAATAGTTTGAAATATCCTTAAAACTTGTTTCTCATAAAACCTTTATCATTAACCTTCTAAAGATGTTCAATGAAAACATTTAATCTCTAAACAGTAAGTTACCCTAATTCTAACCCTGGGGAAAAGTGGATTGACACTTGGACAGAACAAGCTATGCTCAAGGTTATGGCTTTTTCTTGTTTGGAGAGAAGATGGTAGAGTGATTAAGGCAGACACTTATTAGAAGAATCAACAAATAGAGTTACCTATCAAGGATCAACCTCCATTTTCTGAAGAAGAAGACGAAAATCTATATTAAATATGTAGGCAAAAAAGGACCCTGATCAACCTGATGCTAGGGGTGTTTTATGTAAAGACTGGTTCCATCCAACTTATATTACCTATTAAACAATTATGGACATAGCCTCTATTTCACCTTGGTTTTGCCACGTATGTAAATTAGAAAAGAACAGTGCCAGAAAAAGAAAATTCCCAAACGTTGATATTTCATTTGCAAGTCTGAAAAATGTGTATATCCCAGCTTAGGTCTTGTACTGATTGAAAAGTATTAAGTCGATTTGTGCCTACCAAAAATGCAAATAATAAAGATGTATTTTGATCAACTAGGCTAAAGATTGTTAGGGCTTCTAAATGCCAAAAAGAAAGCAATACAAAATGAGAGCTCTTCTGAACATGCAATAGATGCAGTACAAAACAAACATTTTACACATTATTTACAAAAAATTATGTTAGCAGATACATCTATGAATAGTTCAAACCCATGATTAAAGCCCTCATAGTCTCCTGTTTGGATTACGGTAATTCTCTCTATGTGGACACACCAAAATAGGTAATAAAAATACTTCACCTGGCGTAAAATGTGGCAGCAAAGCTTCTTCTCAAGCTTCCAAGTCATGTCCCAGTAAGAGAGTCTTTGAAACAGCTCCACTGGCTGCCGGTTGAAGCAAGGATTAAGTTCAAATCTCTTTGCATTGCACGTAAGGCCATAAAGATTAAAGGTCCAGTTAAGGTCTAGTCTTGTCTTATGCCCCAGCCAGACTGCTATGGTCATCTTAAAAACACCTTCTTAGCACTACTAGAATCAACAGAGTGAGATGGGCAGAAGATCATTTGCACACTTGGTACCAAAGTTATGGAATGATCTCCCACTCAATAAAAGATTACTTGAAGACAAACTCACTTTTAGAAAAAAAAACTCAAGACCTGGTTGTTCCCACATGAATCCATTTACCATGCACAGTTATCCAGTTCAGCACTCATCAGCGCGGGCAAGCACTTGGGTAGCCATGTACTTTACAAAATCCTAAACATAAACATAATGCTAAACATAGTACACATAGGAAGAAAAGAAAGAAGTGTCTAGACAAGAATAAAATCAGGTAAAACCTGAGAATAGGCATGGGTTTTGTTTGTTAAAGAATGGCTGGTCTGACTTACTTTACAGAAACGTTAGTGAAATAAATAAATTGTGTATTATTTCTTTCACATGTAGTACAGTAAGGCGCAAAGGGTCACTAGAACAAGTACCTGTTTGCTGCCATGGCAAATAACATTGCATATTTAGGGGTTGCATCAAATATAATTTCACAAGAAACCCAGAAAGGATTATATTCAAGTCACTATTCAAGTGAAGATGACTGTGGCATTCAAACATACTATTCAACATTTTTATTAGAGGCATATTTGTGGTTAACAAAGAGAAAATCTAAAACCTCAAATAGGACAGACACAAACAACCATCTTATCTGTATATATTATCTATAGCACTATTAGTGTGTAATCTGAATACCATTAAAACAACTATAGTCCTGCAAAAAATTTCAAGTGAGAAGAACCTAAGCAACCAAATGAACAAACATTTATTTTTAGACTGCCTTGAAACACAACCAAGACAAGATATGAAAGACCATAATCCAATTCTGACTGATCATGCTTTCATTCAATATATTTGCATGAGAACTCTTGTTATTTATATGTACACTGATATTCAGCAACACATACTGAAGACCTTCAGGCGCTTAGTAATTTTTACCTGTATCTTGATGCAACAGGATCTGTCTTTGCGAACCCTAAAGAAACCCACTTCCAAATCTTGTACAATGCTTTGTGTCTTCAAACCGAGACTCTTTCTAATCTTAAAGTGCTAGTTGCAGAAATGTTATCAACTGACCATATCACACTAATCATTTTGTGCTGTTTAAACTGTGTATTTCGTGATTTCCTTAAGCTGTCCAACCAAAGACTCATTTCACAAAAGGTCGAGATAGCCTTCAGGTGTACGATGATCCATGCAGCTATGGTGACTTTCCCTCCGATTTCCCTTGTTCGGTACCTAAAAACTCTGATTTATTGTGTGCATTGGCCGACAGAACTATACATTGACTGTGGCCCATGTCTGTGGCGATCACATGATTAGACCCATGACTAATAAAGTGAAGGCCAGAATAGAAACCAAAGTGGAGTTTGTGTTTTGTGAAGAAGACCATGTCCCATTACCCTTAGAGGAGCATAAACAGACACCCTTAGTATCTCCTAACGTACCTCTCTCATCCCAGCACGGCAGCAATGAAAAACTTAGACTGCTCCTTTCCTCCAACAAGAAAATGAAGGGGTTAATTCAGCGGACTCTAATCTGCTGACCTCAAAAAGGGGGGAACTCGCAAGCACCAGGAACCAACCAGGGGCCTCAAACGATGGTAAAAGTAATGTCGCTGTCCTGGAAGGCGCTCGCAGGAGGGGGAGCCCGAAAGACACCGTAGAGTGCAGAGCGACAGAAAGACGGAGTGATTGAGAGGAGACACCTTCTTCCTCAGCCGAGCCGGTAGAATCCGAAGAGGAGGAGGACGGAACTCCTGATAACTGGAGTGAAGAGTGGACTTGGTGGTCGCATCAGGGAGGTGTCTAAGCGCCTTCGCAACTCAGGAGAGTTGCGGCATCTGCGGTACGTGACCAGGGTGGGGAAGGGAGATTCGGGGGCAGTTGGAATGACCGGGAGGGTAACGTAGGGGAACCGGGGTTGAAAAAACTGAAAGTACGGCCATACTAGAGAGAGAGAGAGAGAGGGAGACTCCACTTCTGGGTGTGGTTGAAGAAGAGAGAACCTGAAACTTTATTCAGCCTATTTCACATATTTATTTTTATACTTTTTCAACTCTTCCATAATAAAAACGCCATCATTGATGAGTTGGAAACGCAAGTTATGTGGATCCTGCAAATGACCTGAAGGATTCCACCTTAAGTGTCTTCTCCGTTTTCAAAAATATTTCAAGCAATGTTATCTGAAAGTGAAAAAAAACACTTTACTGAAAATGAAAATAAAATTCTGAACAAACCCCTAATTACTATCTACAATTTGTTACTTTTACTTGAAAAATATATTACAACTGTACCAATTTGGAGCAGAATCATGTTAGGTGAAGGACAACACCGTGACACAAAGGCAGCAGTAGAATACTGGCTATAGCACAAAAAGACCCATGACTTAAAACTCATAACAATGCATGTACATTTTATTAAAGTAAGTAGGTGAAAAGAAAAATTCAGTGTTTAAAACAATTTGCTGCTTTCAAGGCAAAAGTGATTGGGATACATATGGCATAGAAAATGACTTGGTCTGCCAAATAGACATCTTCTTTTCCCTACTGTTAAAACAAGATGCAATGACCCCTTTTGCCGAGAGCCATTCACATCAGACAAACTTGATTGAAATCTGGTAAGAAATGATCAAAAATTCATAGTTTGACATTATGTTATCTTACTGTAAATGGGAAATACATGCTTTCTTAGCTGTTTCCCTCCGCAGACTGTGGTGAGGCACTAACAATAGTTAGGTTAACTAAGAGTCGGTCTCGTATAGTTGTGGACGTATAAGAATGATTAAGGCAACGTTTAAGCTTTACTGACTAATTATGTATGGTCACACATTGCTTAACTCTGTGACCTAATGGATAACAGATAGCACAGCTTATGGGGGGAGGTGTAGGGCAGGAGAGTAGAAGGCTCAGAGAGTGATGTGGGTGGCAGGAGGCCAAGCATTTGTGGCTTCCCTATTACTGTGTAGTAGTTGAAAGCAGAGGCAGATGATTTTGGGTGCCATACATAACAAAAATGTATTGATGGGTTAAAAGTGAACAACCTGTATGGTTTCTCCTCGGGGGTTTCCAATCACATCAGGGACAACTTGAGCTTCACTCGTGAGGTCTATTTGATGTCACTCAGAACCCCTTGGTGAAATATATACAGTTATTCACTGTTTCCCACCTATGATTATATGTGATTCATGCTTCCAGCGTAGAAGGATGCACTTTCAAGGTATACAAGAGAATCTGTCTCAGGCTATGGCACCCACTTTAGTAAAGCCAATATCCAAGGAGACAAAACCTATAGATCGCTGACATGACTTGAAGATGCTAACACAAGTATTGTAAGTTCACTTTGACTCAATAATACCCCTGACATGATGTTTATGAAGTCAGATACATGATCACCCACACCAACCACACAGGTTCCACTTCATGGGAGGTATACACTTTAATTTTTTTTTTTTTTTTATTGAAGTCCTTTAGTGACACCATACATAACCAAACCAAACACAAAAATAGAATAAACATATCTTAAAGCATAGTCAGGCCATAAATACAAAAAATACATAAACATTAATTTTTCTCTACCAAATCTTAAAAAACAATTAATCAAAGTAAGATCCCCATATTTTTTCAAATTTTCTCGCCCCTCCAATTCTCTGAGCATAAATTTGTTCGCTTTTTCTGACTCTTTCCATTTTATGGAGCCATTCCTGTACCAAGGGGCAATGCTGTGAATGCCAATTCTGCAATAGCAGCGATCTACCCACCGCCATTGCAATATAGACCAGTTTTACCAACTGTTCAGAAAGCATGAGGTCTGGATCAAAACCATGCAATATTAACTTAACATTCGAGAGAATCATAATATTATAATGATTTTGAAAAAACACAAAAATTCCATCCCAGAATGCCGTAATTTTTGAACAGAAAGCCATTATATGGGACCAATTAGCCGGAGCATAATGTAAACACCTGAAACAATTGGATGAATTATTAATATACATTTTGGCTATATCCGCCGGTGTGCGATACAGAAGCCATTTGCTGAAAAATAGAATTCTGCGCCAATTTGCTCCCCTTAATACAGTAAAATTGAATTTATTAATTGTCTTCCAAGTAGTTGGGGATAACACATGATTTTCTTGTCTCTACCATTTACCAATTGCTTTTAGGCTTAAGTCCCCCTCCCTACTCAAAATTAAACAGCATTTCCACTCCTCAGGTTTCCTCACCCGTGGGTTCACAAAAAGGTCATTAGTCAATTGAGTAGGTGAACTAATCCGTGTAGGGACAATTTGTCCCAGAATTCTATAAATCAAATTATATGAGCCAATCAATAAAAAATTCCCATGGATTAGGGTTGCCATCTCTGTCAGGGTTATCCATGATTCATTCCTGACATAATCCCTTAACATAGTAAACCCTGCCCGCCGCAAGTTTTCCAGTATCTCGGGGCATATTTCAATCCCTATGAGTGAAAATACACTCTTCAGGGGGGTTGTTGAATTAAAAATGGGAAGGGAGTATCTTTTAAGCATCGCAGAGCGTCTCTTAAAAAACCAATTCAGCGTCTTATAACGAACAAATTTGGGTGATTTAAGTACCTGAAGCGGGGAGGGTATCTGTATCTCATGACAAATTAAATCAAAGAAGAAATGTATAAATAACTTCTGACCATGAATTTGATTTTTAAATCTTGCCAATTATTGTGCAAAATATGCATTATAATAATCCTTAAGATTTGGTAGGGCAAGGCCACCTTGTTCCTTATCCTCATAAAGAGTTCCTATTGAGATCCGAGGTGTCTTTTTGGCCCAGACAAATGCTGAAAACAAAGATTCTGCTTTAGAAAAAAATGACCCGGATTAAAAACAAGAAATAGTGGAAAACAAGAAATTAAATAAGGGAAGAACAGACATTTTTATTAGCGCAAGGTCCCTTCCTCCCCGCACGCCTATCCTGACGATAATCCTGAGCGAGGCTTTTTGATCTACGTTGTTAGAGTGAAGCGATCACTTACCATCTATTTTTGGGGCCCCACCGTGCAGTGGATCCAAAGAACTGCCCTCGTCTGCTTGCCGGCCTTCGTGGCGCTGACGCCGGGGCCTCGAGTGCAGAGGTTGTCCGGCAGTGTTCGTAGTGTTGGCGGCCCTGGTTTGGATGAGAAGCCGGTCAGTGGGAGCCTGAGAGCCGCGAGCCGAGAGAGTTGGTGCTGACCCACTCCCAATAGTGGGTTACCCCGTGAACCCGAGCTGTCGACGAGTCGGAGAGAGGCCGTGTCGCCCGGTTCCCCTTGGGTGTGACGCCCGCCCATGTTAATAGTCCCGTCCGGGAACCGGCGGTTGACTCCCGGCGAGCTGCGGGGAGCGCACCCGGCTTTTTGTTGACTCTCCTTTCTGCACCAAGCGCCGACTGTCGAAGTTCAGCCGTGAGACCTGTTGACTCTGGTGGTCGGACTGGACTCGGAGGTGGAGGGGAAGTGGCAGAGAACGAAATGGCTAAAATGGCGGATGGCGCCTTGGAGTGCATCCCTCCCGGGGACGGAGACACAGCTGAACTTGAGACCCCCGGAATTCGGCTACGTGGGGAGACGCTTACGCATAGCCACGTACTGGTTGCACTGGTTACCCTGCGGACTGCTCTGCTCCGGAGCTCCCGGGACTTGGAGGGACGGATCGCCGCCATTGCTGATCCGCCATTTTGTAGCGTAGTGGCTCTTCCCCGAGTCGGTGCCGATGAATCTCCTTCTGTCGCAGTGCCATGTTCCCCGGATGAGTCTACAGTTTTGAGGGTGCGAATGGATCTAGCTCCTGAGCTTGTTTGCATCTCACCTGTTCCACAAGTGGTGGTCTCATCGAGGCCTTTTTCTGCCCAGCAAGTGGAGAGGCTCCACCGATCCGTGGTGCGTGGGGCCTGGGCTGCGCTGCAGTGCTTCCCACATCCTGTGCTTTCCTTTCCGTGCTTGGCAGACCTGTTTTTGGACTTGGAATTGTTGGTGGTCGGGGTATTGTTGCATTCTGGCCACCGCCATGCATCGTCAGTTGTTTCTTGGTGGCTGGGACGATGTTGGGCGGCGGCGCTACCTGCTCTGCCTGGAAAGATTGAACCTTTTGTACCGAACTGTCTCCTGACTGCAAGGCTGTTTAACATTTCTACTATTAACAGAAGTGGCCAGGGGTGACCTTCGCATGGGACTTGGAGGGACTTCTTGCTGGTTAAATGGTGATTCAAGGACACGTCTTGTGGGGCTGTTACTGATTGCGTTTTGTGCGCTTGCTGATACTTGTACTTTCTATGGCTTCTGTTTATACGATAATCTCCTGAGGCACAGCCGGGAGAAGATAGAAAGATTGTGTATTTCATATTGTTTTTAAAATAATTGTAATCTGAAGCTACTTTTTAAAACTGCACTTACCCTGTCTGTCACACGATTGCTGTGTGCAGACACCCCTTCTTTCACCAAGACGAGCGCTGGATAGGCGGAAAATTGCCGATCACAAACCGCCATTACCCACGCCCTGACTGGGCCACGCCCACTACGAGGCCACGCCCCCCCGCTGAGTCTATTAAAGGCGCGCTGAACTGCGAGTGCGCAGAGAACCTTGCAAATCTCCTGAGGCACAGCCGGGAGAAGATAGAAAGATTGTGTATTTCATATTGTTTTTAAAATAATTGTAATTTGAAGCTACTTTTTAAAACTGCACTTACCCTGTCTGTCACACGATTGCTGTGTGCAGACACCCCTTCTTTCACCAAAACGAGCGCTGGAAAGGCGGAAAATTGCCGATCACAAACCGCCATTACCCACGCCCTGACTGGGCCACGCCCACTACGAGGCCACGCCCCCTCCTATTCACACCCTCATAATAATGTGCTTGTACAGGAAGCGCAGCGGACGAGCGCAGCGGGCGCGACGAATGCGCGCCGAAGGCGCGCCTAAGGCAAGCCCGTCTGCGCCCGTCCGCGGCCGGTCGGGCCTGGGGCCTGTCACCCTGCCCAATTTACATATTTTGCCCCTAGGGACTTGACCGCTCTACACACATTTTGGCCGCTGGAATCCTCCACCTACTCAAGATTACATCAACTAGGCATCTTTCAAGCCCGCAGCTCTTTTCCAGAGATTCGAATTCTCCCGTCCTCCCTCATCCCCGAGCACACAACCTCCTCCCTTCATTCTAAACCCCTGTCTGCTCAAGTATCTGCCGATATGGAATTAGCAATTATATACCTTAATACCAGGTCGTTAGTCAGCCACCAATCTGATATATGCCACCTTCTGGACTTAGACCGACCCGACATTCTACTTTTAACGGAGACCTGGTTGAATGAGGACTCCCCCCCTGATATCCTGGCAGCCATCCCACCTGGGTAGTATATACTCCAAGCCAACCGGCCAGCTGGGAAATCTGGTGGTGGAGTAGCCGCCATTATCAAACTCCCCCTTAGGTTCATTGCCCTTTCCCTACTCACTATCCCCCAGGTTGATTGCCTGGGAATCAGACTCGAATCCTCGGTATCTCCCCTCACCTGTGTCCTGGTATATCGCCCTCCCCAACCTATGCCCAATTTTCCCTTGCTCTTCGGCGACCTACTCTCCCAGCTTACAATCAACAACTCCAAACTCTTGGTCCTGGGAGACTTCAACTATTGGCCGTCAGACGTACACGAAAGCTCTCATTCCTTGGCTTTCACCGACCTATTAAGTGGGCTCAATGGCCTTCAACACATCTATATGGCCACTCATCCTAAGGGCCATATCTTAGACCAGGTTTGGACTTATAATCTTGAAATCAAGTCCCTTGTGATTTCACCTTGCCACTGGTCGGACCATTTTTTAATCTCCTTTCTTCTCCTGGTCCCCCCACCGCCCCCCCGTATCCGAGGCCCTGGCCTCGTGGCCCGCAACTGGAACAAAGCAGACCTCGATCTATTTCTCACCTCTTTAACATCCTCGATTTTGCCCAGTCCCGGTTCCATCGACTCCCAGGAAGCAGCACTTGTCAAATGGCTGGAATCCGCCAGCGACAAGGTCGCCCCCTTTAAGTTAGTTAGAACTAAGAGTCCTCATGACGCACATCGATGGTTTTCCGACAGCCTCAAATCCTTAAAACTGGGACTCCGCCAAGCCGAGCGCCGCTGGCGTAGAAACTACGACCCCCCGGAAAAATTAAAACTATTAAAACTAGCTGGAGAATACAAACCGGCAATCTCAGCTGCCAAAACTGCCTACTTCTCCACAAAAATTCTTAACTCCGCGCAAAAATCTAAAGAAATATTTGCCATTGTGGAGGAGCTCTCACACCCGGACAGGGTGACCATCAAACCCCTCCCATCTCAGGCACTATGTGACTCCCTCAATCAATTTTTCATAGATAAAATCAGTAAAATTAAAAACAGCATCTCCTATGGATCGCCCATGATGTCCCCCACAGAGACTACCCCCGTTCTTAACCCTCACTCCCTGACCCAGCTCCCCCCTTTACTAGAAGGAGACTTTCTTTCTTTGCTCAATAAAGTCTCATCTGGCTCCCCCACAGATTGCTGCCCACCTGTGATCCTCCGTGCTGCCTTTTCGGCATGCCCTGCCCCTCCTCTGGCCCTCATGAACAACTCCCTCCTACTCGGCGAGGTCCCCGCCCAATTTAAGAACGCCGCGGTGGTTCCCATATTTAAAAAAAACAACGCTGACCCCGCGGTCATGGGTAACTTCCGCCCCATTTCTCTTCTTCCTTATCTGATCAAGATACTCGAATCACATGTAACCAGAGTCCTCAGTTCTTTTATTGAAGAGTCCAACTTTCTCGACCCTCAACAAGCAGGGTTTAGACCTGCCCATTCTACGGAGGCTGTTATCCTCTCTGTCATGGAGGAACTCCGTAGAGGTGCCGACTCCAACATCAGTCAAGCCCTGATCCTCCTGGATCTGTCGGCGGCCTTTGACACGGTCGACCATACCATCTTAGTCGACTGTGTCAAGGAGGCGGGCATTAGTGGGACGGCCCTTAATTGGGTACGCTCATTCTTGACGAACCGCCACCAATCTGTCCGACTTTCTCAGTTTTCGGCGGATAGGATGAAGCTCACCTGCGGCGTCCCGCAGGGTTCGTCCTTGTCACCACTTTTATTTAACTTGTACCTTGCCCCCCTGATCCGCTCCCTCCAGGGAAGGAATGTCACTGCATTTAATTATGCAGATGACATTCAGCTTGTTTTCAACCTCGACCCCTCGGACGAAGCGGTCCAGGACTTTCAGTCTACCCTCTGCCATATCAGTAATTGGATGAGTGCTCACCACCTTAAACTTAACCCCGACAAGACGGAGCTTGTTCTTGTCGGAGGCCCATCCAATCCCTGGAACTCCTCCTTTTGGCTCCTCTCCCTTGGCCCCTCTCCTTGCCCCGCGGACAAGGTGAAAAGCCTGGGAGTTTACATCTCCCATGATCTCTCAATGAAGCATCAGGTCAGTGCCACTGTTTCTTCCTGTTTTTTCCAGCTAAGGAAGCTTCGGAAAATAGCTCATTTTCTGACCACCGAAGCCCTCACTTTGGCACTGCTGGCATTAGTCATCTCTCGGATTGACTATGCCAATGCCCTATATGCAGGCATCCCACAATATCAAATTAAAAGATTACAGCTGGTACAGAATCAGGCAGCCCGCCTGATCTATCACCAACCCAAACATCACCACGTCCGCCCCCTGCTTAAAGCCCTCCATTGGCTTCCTGTGTCAGAGCGCTGCAAGTTCAAACTAGGTTGCCTGACCCATAAATCTCTGGTCGGCATCGGCCCCTCTTTTATCTCCTCTCTTTTACATCCTTATGTCCCCTCCAGACACCTCCGATCCTCTAACCATGCGCTTCTTCAGACTCCTAGGTTTAAGCGCAAAAAACATGGAGGTCTCAGATTTTCCTTTCTGGCTTCCTCATTATGGAACTCACTCCCATTAGAACTCAGACTCTCTCCCTCTCACCTTCACTTTATGTCTCTCCTTAAAACTCACCTCTTCCGCTGTATTTACACATAGGCACTCTGTCCTTCCCTGCTGTGCCTCTCCCCCAGCGCCAAGAAACCGTCCGGTGTAAGTTGCGCTCTACAAGAATTTTTTACATTACATTACATTAGTATGCGGGGGTGGGAGGGACCGGGTATCTGAATCGCCGGCTCCTCTCCTCATAATTTTTCTTTATTGTCTTCCTCTCTTTCTTCTCTTTATTTCCTTTCTTTAGGGTAACTCTGGGGCGACAGGCACGCTGTTAGTGGGGTAGGCCATAGCCATTACGGTGATGTAGGGTGGCGGTGTTGGGGGGGTTTTGTTATTTTAGTTTGTTTTGTTCTATGGTCCCTTTCTCTCTTCCTTCTTAGTAGGGTTGGCTATGTCTTCTTCTTTCATCCTTTTTTTCTGTCGGGCATCTGCACTTGCTTTTTCTTTTTGTCTTGTACGGGTGGGTTTTCCATACGATGTTCTCGCTAAATTGCTAGCCATTGTTTGACGTTTACTCCTGGCCTGCCTTCGGCGGGCGTAGTGTGTTTTCGGCCTTATTGCTCATCATCGATTCCCGATTGCATGGAGGGATACGCCCCTCCCGTCTCTTCTTGTTTATTGTGTAGTGTGATGCCTCTGCTGATATAGCCGCAGCCTCTTTTTCAATATTATAAAAATGAAACCTCTCCTATCCTTGTGCTTCGTTGTGCTACAACCACGTAATATGACTCTACCGTGATTCCTCCTTTACCGTAAACATTTACAATGCTCCTGTCTCTATCTCCTGATTTTGCGGCCGGCCCCTGTGGTTGTAGGCCTACGCCTGTACTGATCTGTTTGCATAAATAAAGGTTTTATTAAAAAAAAACTTTTTTAAATAATAATAATTCTGGTCATGCAATAAAGTGGGCTGTTATATATGGCTGTCCCTGGACATAATTTTTCATGAATACCAGATTCCAAATCTGGTTATGCATTTCTATAACATACCAACAGTGGAAAACAAACATCACTGTTGCTGTGTCATAATGGAATTTGAGACTACTGTCACAGCATTCTCTGAGAGCCTGTCAATGCTGCCTATCTCTCGGTTCCAATAGGAGAGTGGCAGGTGGCCAATTATTTATACCTCCCCTGATACTGTGTAGCAACCGAAAGCAGGGGCAGATGAGTTTGGGGGCCATACATAACAAACAATTCTAGATGGGTAAAAAGTTAAAAACAGTGAAGTTTTTCGCCTCCAGGCTCCCACTACCATCGTAGACTATTCAAGCTTCACTCATGTTTTCTATTGGATGTCACTCAGAACCCCTTGGTAAACAATATCCAATCTTCCACTATTTTCCACCTGTGGTGACATGTATTACATGATTCCAACATAGAAAGAGGCACTTTAAAGCTATTCTAAGTATACAAGAGAATCTGGCACAAGCTATAGATCTTGGTGTAGTAAAACCAACGTTCAAAGAGGTCAAATCGACAGACCACTGACACGACTTGATAAATACTCACTTCAACACTGTTAAGTGTCACTGTGACTCGATAAATCCACTGACATTAGTTATATGCAGTCAGTAAACATGACCAGCCACACAGGTCACACTTCATGGGAATTACACACAACTTGACTCACTGATCATAAGCACATACATTAGGAGTAAGTTTGAATCTACCCCATTTTTTGGCTTTACTACGCGTTAATGGGTTATTCTGATGTTAGTAGAAGAGTACTGGAGTAGTGAGATTTCATTTAGTATCCAGTTGCACCTATTACCTCTGACCGCTACAGAACCATAAGGTCTACAGAAGGTTCCAAAGCCTCTGGGTGACCAACTTTAGCGGGTGGCATATAAAACTCCTTTGGTCCTTCTCCTTTTGATAAAGGGTGATTTGGATTTCCAAAAAGTCAAGGCTAGAAGGATTTGTTGACACACACCACAATGCATACAGTGCCTTTAAGGGGTGACAAAATGGAGTTTTGGCAGCCAATGAGCAAAGTATTACCTCGATCCAAGTGGGGTAGGCCCATGGCTTTCAAAGTTCTGAAATTGACTTCTGGGAGAAAGGGATTCACTTTATTCAGAAAGGAGTGCTCATACCACGCTGTCTTGGTTTTCCTGGCAATGTGTTTTTTGAAGATGAAAGTTCGTGGAGGGTGAATCCAACATTGTCTCTTTGCTGTGGAGTGAAGCCATCGACGTACATGTCAGTGAGCCGAGATTGAATTTGTTATTATAGGGACCTTTGACGAGTTGTGCTTTGAGTAGATACTTGACATCTAGTTGTGTTTTACCTCAAGGCAGGTTTGAATCACTGAATATATTGCTTAAGGAGATGTTAGCTGCAGTAGAGTGTCATTGGCATATTGATGTATCTTGATGAGGCTGTTGGGTCTATTGATCAGAGATATTAACTACAGAGGATGAAAATGATGGAGAAGAGGATAAAACCTTCGCGTATTTTGTGGAAGAGAGGGAGGTTTTGGCATCTTGCATTTCCAATCTGTATGAATAAGCTGCAGTGTATGAGGTTGGGATAAGAGGTGATACATTTCTGGTTCCATGAGTGTTTCCAGGATTTGGATAAGTGCTTGAAGGTCAGCTGTGTCAGAAGCTGCAGAGAGGTCAAGAGATAGGCGTAATTTCTGTAATAGATGAGGAGAGTGTTGCAAGGTACATGAAGAGCAGCTGTTTTCACACTGCAGCTTGGCAGTAAAGCCTGGCTGATATGCTAGTAGAAGATTACTCTTGCTATTCTACTATTGTAGCTGGGTGATTACTGCCCTGTTAATGATTTCAAGGGTAAATAATTAATAGTATGGTTGGTAGTTTGGATGAGCTAGATCAAACAGTTCCAAAGTAAGTGGCTTCAGCGGTGGAGGATTTGTCCTGTCTTGAGGGCATCTGGAAAGAGATTTCGGTGGTGGGAAGAGTTGGTTCCTTCCAGAAATTTGACACTTTATGGTAGAATGTTATTTATTTATTTTTTTCTAACATAAAAGTTTATTGAAAAGAAAACAGAGTCAATACATCAGTCTTATTTAGAATGACATTATAAAAGCAAGATATAAGTATATCGGTAGATCAGTGCACAATTCGAGCTACGGGTCCATCCCTATTCATGGCTAATTTCAACGTCGGAGAGTCACATAATTCACCCCTGTATTTGTTCCAGTGTCCCCATTTCTTGTCCCACTTTGTCGGGCAACCTCTAAGTTTAAATACAGTTTTTTCGGCGAGCATACAGCCATCCATCTCCGCCATCCAACCAACCACCAGTGGTCTTTCAGCAGAGCCCCATTTCATGGCTATCGAGCGTTTCACAAGTAGGAAACCCAGCGCCGCCCACCGTAGTTCAAGCTCATTTAGGTCCGTGGCCTCCCATATATTAAGGATACATTCCTTCGGTGAGAGCGGAACCTGCTTTCCCAGAGGGAGTCACCCATCTTGAGTATCATCCCCCCCCCAGAATTGTTGTATTACCAGACAGTCCCATAAGACATGATAAAAGGTGCCGGGTAATCCGCAGCCCCTTAAACAGAGATCATCGGGACGTCTGCCGATCGTGGCCAATAGTGTAGCAGACATGTAGGCCCTATGTAACACCTTCAATTGAATAAGTCTGAACCTATGGTTGATCGCTGTCTCTGTAGGGGACATTAAAGCCGACCGCCAGCCCTCTTCCTCCAGGGGACCTAGGTCTGCCTGCCATTTGTCTCGTAGGGACTGAAAAGTGTTAGGGAGATTGTTACATAATTTTCGGTAGGTGTAGGAGATAGCCCTTGAGGGGAGAGGTTCCGAAAGCAGTCTGTCCTCTAAGGGTCTTGAGAACGGGTGAATTCCCGCCAAATGGAAGCATGCTTCCCTGGTCCCCATCCTGAAGAAGCCCAATTTCCAGACAATCCTAGCAACTACAGGCCAATTTCTCTCTTGCCCGCTCCAGCTAAGATCCTGGAAAAATTGGCACACTCCCAGCTTGCGAATTACATTGAATCCAATGGGCTTCTGCATGACTCTCAGCATGGCTTCCGGTCGGGCCACAGCACGGAGTCAGCCCTGATTGAAATGGCTGACTCGGTGAGATGGACGCTGGACCGGGGGTCGAGGGCGGTGTTAGTGCTGCTGGATCTTTCGGCAGCATTTGACACCGTCTCTCATAAGATCTTGCTGAGAAGGCTGGGGGACCTGGGTGTAGGCGGCGCTGTGCTGAAATGGCTCTCTTCTTATCTATGCGACCGCACACAGCAGATATACACCTCTCCTTATACCTCCCCCGCTAGACCACTCAAATGGGGAGTTCCTCAGGGCTCATCCCTGAGCCCGCTCCTGTTTAATGTTTACTTCACCCCTCTGGCTAAATTGATTGTGCAAACTGGGATTAAAACCACTTCCTACGCTGATGACATTCAGCTACTCTTCACCTTTGACGAACCCTCCGCTTCTGCCTTTGATCCTTTGAAATCCTGTCTAAGGGATATCTCTAAATGGATGGATTCTAATTCTCTTAGACTCAACGCAGGAAAGACGGAGATTCTGGTTTTTAATTCACCGTCCCCTCTGGATTCCAGCCTGTGGTGGCCTGAGGACCTGAGCCAAGCCCCCACGCCCAAAGACTCTGTGAGGAATCTGGGAGTTCGCTGGGATAACCATCTTAGTTTTAATACCCAGGTCCAAGCAGTAGCAGCATCCTGCTTTGCGAAGATCAAGACAATAAACTGGCTTATTAACTATCTGCCGGTTGACTGCCGTAAGACTGTGATCCAAGCATTGATAACATCCCATCTTGACTATGCCAATGCGCTATACCTTGGAATCACAGCAGGTTTATGTCATAAACTCCAGACTGTCCAAAATGCTGCCGCCCGGCTGGTGGTGAGAATTCCTGCCAGACATCACATTTCCCCACATCTCCGCAAACTGCATTGGTTACCCATTGCTAAGAGATGCGTATTCAAGGCCATGACTATGGCTTTTAGAGCTTCAAAGGGTAAAGGATCGGCCCATTTGAAAAGCACTCTGCGGCCGTACCACAATGCCAGGACATTGCGCTCCAATTCCCTACTTCTTCTTGCCACTCCCAGATTCAAAAGAACTCGTTCAGGAGGGAAAACTTTTGAAGTTTGCGCCTCTCGGTGTTGGTATAAGCTCCCGATTGCCCTCCGTGCCTGCCAGACAGAATCAGTTTTTCGAAAGTCTCTTAAAACCCATCTTTTTTGCCCATAACGTTTTTTTTCTTTTTCTCCTTTTCTGCGCCCCCTGTTCCCAGATCTATCAGCGCCGGGACGCCCCGTCGGGGCAGCTGTGCGCTTTATAAAATACACAAATAAATAAATAAATAAATAAGGGGGATGTCTCAGGTATGGAGGAGAGATCGGGTATAGCAGTGAGGATAGCGTGCCTGATTTGGAGGTAGCGAAATAATTCTGTTTGTGCGAGAGAATATTTGGTGCGTAAGTCCTCAAATGTCAGTAGTTTGCCTTTGTGTATGAGGTCTCCCACCGTCGATAAACCTATCGTGTCCCAGTGGTCGAATCCCAGTGGAAGCAAAGGGAGCCTAACTGTTGCGATGACCACAGTGGCGTCGCCTTGGTGATTTTGTCCGACCAACCCAGGCATCTGTTGGCCCTATGCCAGATTGTGACTGTTTGTGCCATTGGTCCCACGTACCTGTTCCTGACTGGTTTACTGTAGAGGGCCCCTAGGTAGCCTTCACGTCCCGTCTGACATCTATCCAAGTGGAAGGCTGGATTTAGGGGTGACCCATGGATCCAGTGGTTGGTGGCCACCAGCTGTGCTGACCAGTAATAAAGGTGCAGGTTAGGCAATGCGATTCCCCCATCATACCAACTCTGGGTAAGCTTTTGGAGGGCTATGCGGGCCGCCCCGCCATCCCACAATAAAAGTCGTATGTCACTTTCCTCAGCGTTGAAATAGGAGTCAGGGATCCGGAAGGGACAGTTCTGCAGGGCATACAAGAAACGCAGGAGTGCCAACATCTTAAATAAGGCTGCCCTGCCCGGGAGAGAGAGCGGGAGGGACCGCCAGTGAGCTACATCACTATGTAGCCGACGCAGGGGGCTCAATAAATTCCGGTCATAAAATAATGAGGAGTCTGGGGTGACAAATATACCAAGGTATTTAAAGCCATCCTGGGCTATGGTAATAGTAAATCCTCGGGGTAGACGAGGTGGGGAGCCGTGTAGCATATACAGTGTCGATTTAGACCAGTTGATCGAGTAGCCCGAATATTTCCTGAAGTTGGTGAGGACATGGAATAGGCTATTAATTGAGGAGTGAGGGGAGGTGACGTATACCAGGATATCATCGGCGTAAAGGGAAAGTTTATCAGTTGTCTCTGCATTCCATTGGAGGCCTCTGATGGAATCGTCTGTGCGGATTCAGTGGGCCAGGGGTTCCAGGGTGAGAGCAAAGAGTAATGGCGATAGGGGGCAGCCCTGCCAGGTCCCCCTGTGAAGTTCGAACCGGCGAGACGTATGATTGTTTACTCGCACTAGGCCCATTAGGCCTGTGTAGAGGAGCCGCACCCATTGGACAAATTTGGGCCCAAAGCCGAACCTTAGCAGGACCTCAAAGAGGTAGGACCATTCAATCGAGTCGAACGCCATCGTGGCGTCGAGGGACAGAATGGCAGCGTCTTGCTGTAAAATGGGTTGTCGACTCAAGACATTATTGACTCTTCTCAAATTTAGGGCCGTGTTTCGTCCCGGAAGGAAGCCTGACTGGTCGTCGTGGATGAGGGAGGGAAGCACTCCGAGGAGTCTATTGGCGAGGAGCTTGGCGAGGATCTTGGCCTACACGCTAATCCGGGTTATCGGTCTATAGGAGGTGCAATCAGTGGGTGATTTATTCGGTTTAAGGATGACCACTATGGAGGCCAATCTTTGGTCCAATGGCAGGATGCCTTTGTCCAGACTGTCCTCAAACATATTTTTGAGGTGTGGGACAATGCTGGGAGACATGCCCTTCAGGAATTCAATGGGAACTCCGTTGGGGCCCATTGCTTAGCCAGAATTGACGGCAAAGAGCGCAGTCGTGAGCTCGTCCGCCGTGATATCCGCGTCCAGCGTTTCTTTGTCAGTCTCTGAAAGGGTGGGTAGACGCATCTCTTCCTGGAGTTCCCTGGACTCCTCCGAGTTGTAATGTGCCCTAGCTGTGTAGACATGTGTGAGGTGGTCGGCGAAGGCGTCTGCTATTTCCTGCGGGTCCACGGTTGACGTTCCATCCTGCCGCACTATGGATGACACCCATCTAGCTCCCTGCTCCCGCTGTTCCAACCATGCAAGCATTCTCCATGCGCGGTCCCCGAGCTCATAGACGCGATGGCGCGTGTGGAGTAATCGAGCCTGTGTCTGTTCCCTCGCCAGTGCTTTGTAGTCAATTTGCTGGGCTCGGAGGCGACGGGCCGTTTCGTCCGAGGGGGCAGTATTATGGGTTAATTCTAGACGTGACAAGTTGGATTCGGCCCGATGGATCTGGTTGGTATGCCTCCGAATATAACCAAGTTTGAGCGCCAGTGCCTTGCCTTTAATGACAGCCAGGTACGCTTCCCAGATCGTGACCGCCGAGCGCACTGAGCCGACGTTTTCAGAGAAATAGAAGTCAGTGTGTTCTATCAGACAGTCCTTGATGTCTGGGATACGCATCAACCAGGGATTGATGATTATAGGGCCTCAGGTGTATTGGTGGTGGTAAGTTAAGTCTACAGTGAGAGGGGAGTGGTCAGAGATGCCTCGGGGGAGGCCCTTCGGATGCACGAAGTATCCCACGTCTGCGGTGGGGCAGAAAAAATATTCAATTTGGGACATGCTGTTATGTGCGTTTGAATAGTGGGTAAAATAAGGCGTATCTGGGTAGTGGGTTCTCCAAACGTCTTCGAGTCCCATTGCCTGGACAAAACCCGCCAGTTCAGAGTCCTGTCTGTGAGAGGTGCATCTAGGATGCCGGTCGAGGTCATCGTTCATCGTCATGTTAAAGTCGCCCCCAATGAAAAGTGTACCAGTGGGGAGGTCTGCTAGTCCGGTGCCCAAGTCTCTGAGGGATTCACGAGCTAGAGTCGGTGGGAGATATGCGGATATGATATTCAAAGGACGTCCCTCCCAGGTGGCCTCAACAAGTGCAAAGCGGCCTAGTGGGTCAGTTCATGTCCTATTGTATGTGAGTGCTAAGCTCCTTTTTACCAAGATCCCTGTACCTCGGGAGCCAGATGTGAAACCCGCGTGTACCAGCAGTTTATAGCCTCCTCTTTGGGGTGCCTGACAAGTGTTGCCCACCAAGTGTGTCTCCTGCGGCAATACAATGTCGGGGGAGTGGTGTCGTAGGTATTGAAGGACTATACCACGTTTGATTTTGTGCCCCTAGCCATTAACATTCCACGACATAATCGTGATGGTTCTTTTTTAAAAATGTTTTATTTTTTTTATTGCAACATTCAGTCAAACAATATAATAATACATAATTGTCAAATATATTTAACATATTTCAATAATATTAAGACTCAGAAAAGAATAGTTAAGCATATCAATAACTAAATCAGCTGTATAACGTGGATTTGAAAAATAAGGAGTAAAGGGATAAAAGAAGAAAAGAGAAAAGAAAGACGAAATGAAAAAATCAACATATCCAACATTATATACTAAATATAATAGATTGAACAATATAATCTTATCAAATCAGGATATAGCAGTCAGGGGAGGCGACTTCACATTAGAGTACCAATTAGAAATTGGGGCCCAAATCTGGTTTCCAAGAAGTCTAGTTTTTTTACCCCTAGTGCCATAAATTGAAATCTCCTGTTTATATGTAGCCAGGAAACGACCAAGCCACATCTGAAATGTAGGTGGCTCCAGGTCTTTCCACCGAGCAGCAAGAATGATACGTAAAATTGCGGTTGCTAAAAACATGGTCCTTTGCTTCTCAATGCTATGCCCCAAAGAATCATCATGTCCCATCACATAAAGGGTTACTGAGTCTTTTATATTCTGACCAAAAACCTGGGCCCAGAATCTCTTTATCATCGTTTTTAATAGGTCTAATTTGGGGCATTCAGCGAACATATGGATTAAGTTTGCTTGAGGTTGTTTACATCTTGGGCAATTGTCATCAGCCCGCAAGCCCCATGAGAACAATTTTGCTGGTGTATAATACAGGTCATATATAACTCTATAGTATTGAGCTTTAAGGTTGGAAGCGATGAACAATTTTGATGATAGAGCTAAAGAGAGATCAATGTCTACATTTGGATTAGTCAACCTTAGGGCCCAAGCTTGCTCTACCCGCTCCAGATCATCCTTGACATTTTCCATCAACAATTGATACAGGTTACCTATACTGGTATATCGTTTCCCAATGATTGAAAAAAAATGAATGTGGTTTAATTCGATTCTGGGAACACAATTACGAATATATGTAAATATTTGAAAGTATTTAAGAAAATCAGTAGCAGGAATAGTATATTTCTGTTGAAGCCATTCAAAGGTGGTGATACCTCCTAGATTTAAGAAATCTGCTACTGTCTTAATACCTATATTTTCCCATCTCCGAGAGGTACTATCATTAAGGCAAACCGGAAGGATTGAGCTATTCCACAAGGGAGTGTATTTTGTGGATTTAGGAATCTTTAGTTGTTTAGATATAGATTTCCAAACCTTCCAGGCATCAGTAATGACTTTGAACTTAATTTTTTTAAAGTAGGATGGTTCAACCTGCCTCAGGAATAACCCCTGATATTTGGTCCCCAGGCTAAGCTCATAGATGGAAGGGATATAATGTTCACTATTAAGTAGAGTTGATGACTTTAACAGAGGGCCCATGTATTGGATAAGTGTTGCCCATAAATATAAGGTTAAATTAGGGACAGCTAAGCCCCCCCTTCCTAATGGTAGAGTTAGATATGGTAGGGCTCTTCTAATCTTCCCAAAACTCCAAATAAACTTAGACATGGAGGAGTCAAGAGTCTTTATATAACTACCCCCGGGCAACAGCGGTATTGTTCGAAATAAGTAGAGTATTTTTGGGAAGATATTCATTTTTAAGTAGTTGGCCCTTCCAATAATAGACAGATGTAAATTGTCCACTCTTCTAAGATCTTCTTTTATTTTCTTGATCAAGGGGGTATAGTTAAGATGGTTAATTTCATTCACGTTGGGGGATATACAGACCCCTAAATATGTTGCCTGTTTAACTTTATAGGGGCTTTCAAAAGCGTGTTATTTGTACATAGGACCATTGTTTTATCCCTGTTAAGGGAAATGGCCTGAGTAGATACCAAAAGTATGAGTAATTAACTCAATTTCGCTAATTGCCTCAGTTGGGTTTGTTGTTAATACAGCCACGTCATCGGCATAAGCCAAAATTTTTGTCGAGAACCGATCCACCGTAACAGGTTGAATAAGAGGTGAGGAAAGAAATTTTAAAATAAGGGGATTGATATAAAGGCAAATAATATCGGAGAACAGGGACAACCCTGTCTTGTGCCTCTTTGTATCTCAATAAACTCCGACTCAAAACCACAGATGTTAAGTTTAGCCTTTGGGTCTACATATAGGGCCTTTACAGCATTGATAAATTTATACCCGATATTATTCAGCTCCAATATGTTCCACAAAAATTGCCAGGAAACACGGTAGAATGCCTTTTCGGCTTCGAGTAGGATCATCGACATCCTACCCCCCGTGGCGCCCATGATGTCAAAAAGGGCAATGGCTCTGCGGGTATGATCTGTGGTGCCCTTCCCCGGGATAAAGCCATGCTGCCACGGGGAGACAAGACATTCGATGACCCGACTCAACCGATTAGCTAAAACCTTGGCATATAGTTTTGAGTCGGAGTTTATAAGAGAAATGGGCCTGTATGATGATGGAAGATGGTGGGGTTTGTCTTTTTTAGCGAAGATCGCTATATTAGTATATTTCCAAGATTCCGGCCGTATTGCATTAAATTGGACCCCTAAAAAAAGATCCAATATGTAGGGGAGTATTTGTTTGCCCAATATTTTGTAAAGGTCCAAGGGAATTTTGTCAGGACCTGCGGCTTTGTCATTTGCGAGCTCAGCTAATGCCCGTTCCAGTTCTGTAATCGAAATTTCCCTTTCCAATTCTTCTTTGATTGATTCATCAATCAGTAGAGTGTGACCTATCTCTGACAACCAGTTGTTAAGAAAAGTTTTTAAATCTCTGCTGGAGTATTGATCTTCATTTTGATATAACTTTTGATAATACTTCCGGAATGCTCCTATTATATCCTGTGTGGAAGTGTGTTGGTGACCCTCGTACTCAATCGTTTTTATATTATTATAGGATTGTTTTTGACGTGTACGTAGGGCTAAATGCCTACCAACATTTTCCCCAGATTCATATAGACTCCTTTTGTTTGATTCATATGTTTCTGCGGCTTTCCTAATTAATGAGCTGTTAATTTCGGTTTTCAGTACTAATATTTTATGAAGAGTGTCGTTGGCTAGGTCTGCTTGATGGATCTGGGTGGCATGTTGAGCTTCAAGATTAGACAACTCACGATTAAGCCCCAGGTTGTTATTATCTTCTATCTTTTTCCTTTTGGCTCCAAATGAAATAGTTTCACCCCTTAGTGCTGCTTTAAAACAATCCCAAACAATCAATCTGGGTGCACTATATCTATTACAGTAAAAAAAAACCTGGGCCCAAGATGTTATATGGGTTATATATTCCAAGTTGACAAGTAATTTTCTATCAAAAGACCATTGTGATTTAGGTCTGTTATAACTGGGTAGGTCGAAAATAAAAGTAAGTGCGTTATGATCCGATATTGTTTTTGGGGATTTAGTTATATCTAATATTTCCAGATCCATCAAGGAGGTCATTACAATTCAAACGTATTTATTATGCGGGTATGAAAAAAAAGTAAAACCGGAATCATGATGTTTTTTCAAATCCCAGACATCCCGCAAATTGTGGTTATCCATTAATTGGCGTATGGCCCTATACACCTTAGGCTTATGACCATTATAGTTCAGAGTCAATTCATTTAGTACAAAAGTCCCTAATGAGATGTTAAAGTCTCCACAGAGAATAAGAGGAGAGGGCCAGGAGGCTAGTTCTAAATCTAGATCCCTGAATGTTGAAGGGTCATCTAAATTAGATCCGTAAATTGCACAGATCGTGGGACCCAATTCTAGCTGTACTATAGCCCATCTTCCGTGTTTGTCAGCTAACTTACGTCTGGGATTGCCAAGTAATGGTTTGGCCTGATTTTGGATGTTTGGGAGGTGGCTACGATCACATTATACCCTGGGATCTTCAACAGTTCTTTATCGGGATCTGCTATATGCGTTTCTTGTAGGCACAGTATGTCAACAGGATCTTGTTGTAATAGTTGATATAATTGTGCCCTTTTATTTCTATCATTAAGACCTGCAATATTCCAATTACAAAGTTTTAGTCTCCCCATTTAAAATGATAGTACTAGACTTGACCATAACCGCACGGTAAAGTATGTATATACATATTTTAATCCACAGGTTCTCAATCTGATTTATCTCTTTCATCCTTTTTGCTATCAACTGATCCTGTATTCTAAAGAAAAAGATTGCTTGACGATGACTTATTTGTCTGAAGTTGCTTATTTTTTTTGATTTTTCCCCCCCGCCCCAACCCTCCACCCCCTCCCCCCACTCACCAACCTACGAGGCATTTAGACTCTAATAGACTCTATACTGATGGTGAGGTGTTCCCTGACCAGTACCATAAGCAATACATGTGTTATGTACAAAAAAGTGCTCAAATAATGTAACAAAAATAAAGAAATAAGAGTTAGTTTAGCATCTACAGCCCTATGACATAACTAACAAAAAATTATTTAAATATCCCGCTAATATAAGCGAGACATCTAACTACTGCATTATAAAGGTTTCATGAGCTTATGTCAAACTGTCTAGGAACTCTTTGGCTTTATCTCCGAAGTGAAGAATTTAACCTGGCCTTTGTAGATGACTTTCAATTTAGCAGGGTTGTTAAGATACACCTGAGCATTTTTATCCAGAAATGGTTTAATCATTTGGCGAAGACGCCATCTTCTCTCCACAGTAGTGTGGCAGAAGTCAGGCCTGACAAAATAGGAAATATTGTTTCTGGTACGCCGAGCTTCAGGTTTTGCTTTGTCGGCGATGGCCTGACGGAGAAGAAAGTTTCCAAAGTAAACCAACACTGCACGGGGATACTTCCCTTGTAATGAGGACGCCTTCAAGGTAGATGGAACTCTGTGGACTCGTTGCACTTCCAAGTCCCAATTCCAGGAGGCAAGTTCCGGGAAAGTGTCTTTAAATAGTTGGATAATGAAAGAGCGTATATCCTCTCCCTCGCTTTTTTACGGAATCCCAAGGACGCGGAGATTATTGCGTCGAAGACGATTTTCCATGTCCTCCAGCTTCCATCTTACATCCTTTAATTCCTCCTCATGGAATTCAACTTGCTCTTGAGTGACTGTGGCATCTGCTTCATTGACTACTATGCGATCCTCCATCTCCGTCATCCTTGCATTTGACGCTGCAACAGATTTTGATAGTTTACGCACTACACCATGTACCTTATGTAGCGCTAATTGTGCCCTTCGACCATCCCTTGAAGTTTGTTCTCGGTGGGAAGCGATTGCCTGTAGGACTGTATCCATTACTGTAGTCAATGTGGCATTTTGTTGATCTACAGGTATAAATGGCTCGGGTAAAGATGTAGAGGTATGCTCCTGAGAGTTAAGAGCTGGCGCTGCTGTTGTTGGAGAGTAGTCCCACTGTAGATCTAAAGCGCCATGGTGTGTCCTTTTTTTCCTCCGTACGGTCCTCTTACCCCCCTAGAGTCATTTCGGGCTGGGTCGTGGTCGCTCTCTATTGCACTAGTATCAGAGCTGGTGTCAGTGCCAGTATTAACCTCCGATTCCAACTCTGATTCATGTGACCCTCTGAGATCATCGGCCCCTTCAGATATGGAATAGAAGTCTGAGGGGTCTTTATCTGTGTCCAATGAATCGGATATAGTGTAATCCTTACATTCCTTATGTGGTTTTGATATCTTCCCCTTATTTTTCCCTGCATTTTCCACCTGAGGTTTGGCTAGATTCCCAGTGTTAGCCTCAGTTTCAGTTTCTGGTTCGTGTTCGGGTTCAGGCACCGGCTCATTAGTCAAAGTCAGAGTATTTATTTGAGATGGAGATACATTAATATCTTCAGTAGCCGAGTTCTGGACAGATATAGTGCTGGGAAAAGCATCCACAGGGGAGGTTAGAGGGGCAGAGGTAGCACAGGGAGATGTATGTTGGTCAGTATCTTCAGAGATATTCAGTTGTTTATTTCCAGGCACAATATTCACAATATTCGTCTGCCTTGATCTCTCCCCCTCCCGACTAGGCTCGTGAGCACAACTTCCTGACACACTCCCCGTCTCACCTATAGTTTCCAGTCCTGAAGAGGAGGGATCAGCCATCGTTATCTGGGCCTCTGTCATCACTGTAGTCGTAGAGAGGTGAGGGGGAGTCGGAGCAGGCACTTTTCTAAGGAGATCGACCACCGAGGGGCCGGGTCGGGGTGTAAATGGTAGTTGCTTTGTAGATTTAACTTGCTTTATTGATGTCAAATTATTCTCAGAGCCGGAACCGGAGCCAGGAGTCCCGCCAGAATCTAATGCGCTGGTTCGTTTCAGCGCCAGCTTCCGATCGCGGAGAGCCTGCTTTGCTGCCCGAGTTTTAGAGGCTGCAGCTGCGGCTGTAGAAGCAGCGTTCTTTGGAGCCATTTCTTTTGTATGATCCCACAGGCTCACTTGGCAGGAAAAGTTGCTCTCAGAGAGGCAGGGAGAATCGATTGTCGCCACAGGACAATCCGATAAGCTGCCCACACCGTGCTGAATAGCGGCGGCGTTTCCAGCAATCCGGGAGTGTCCGGCAAAGCGTCCGGCAAAGCGTAACACAGCGAAGCCAATCAGCGAAGTTAGGAAAGTAAGGCGGGACCGGAGCTCTGAGGCTGTAGCTGAGTCTGCCGAGCCCTGCAAGTTTCCAGTGCAGAGCCTCTCCATCCAGTTTTCTGCGCCGCCGCTGTTGAGGGCAAAAAAGTGAGTCTGAACGCTACTTTGTTGCGACTACGTTTACAGTGTAGCCAAAATTATTAAAGACTCTTATTTCTCTCAGTTCTGTTTATCTCTGCATTTAGTTAGGTTGCGCCGCTCGATGTTCTCCGTAAAAATGCATATCCAGCACTTTTTGGATCTGCGAGGCACTGGTCAGTGGAGCCTCTCGCAGCGGTCTAGGACGCCGCCGCCATCTTGCCTCTCATTGACTCATAATCGTGATGGTTCTAGAAAGGGACTGTGACATAGTGGTGGATGTTGTGGGATCTATGGAGGATTGATAAGGGGAGAACCAGCTCGCGCAACTGAGTGGGCATGGCAAGAAGGAGCATCGGTTCAAGAGGCATTAGGACCTTCTGAGGAGTCACTAACACCAAATGGATATGCCATGCTAAGGCAGGACCCTGCGAAAGGTGTGGAATGTGGCAATAAGAGACTCCGCAGCAAACAAGAATTGCGACAGCCACAGGACCGATACAAGCAGTACAGTGGGAAAGCTCGGACCACGTAGCCCACGTGGCACCAGAATACCTAAATCTAAAATATGACATGGAATGTTACAAGAACAGACTCTGGTACAAAGAAAAAAGGCAGTCAATGAAAACAAGAACATCCCCTCCTCCCACCCCCCTCCCCACCCTGCCCCCCTGCCCGCGGATTTAAAACTATCCACTCCCCAACTAGGCAGAGTGCCTGTCGCCCTCCCCTTCATGGATGGGGTGCCTGGTAAGCCATAGAGGCCCTCGTCTTAGAGCATCATGGTATAACAAATAAACAGAATCAAATATCAACCAACCTGGATTCACAAATATAGCAAGAAAAGAACATAACATACTGTTTGGGTGAGCGTCCCTCCCCCGAGCTAAACAGGTGAGGCAATGCTTTGCAACATTGAAATCATCAGTTCTCGCTTCCGGTAGGGCCGCCATGACGGGCCACAGCAGCAGCGCCCCAGGGTGTCAGTCCCAGCGGAAGTCCCCCAGTCCTGGATGGAGACGTCATTGGTCGGTCGAGTCTTCCTCTGTCCCATTGTCGCGCCGCTCCGGATGACGGTCTCGGCGTTCGCCCGCTGCAGAGCCATCACTGTTGCTTCAGGGTTTCTCAACCCTGCACCAGCCTTCGAGCCATTCCCACGCCGCGTCCGGTGAGTCGAAGAACCAGGCCTTGCCCTCCGCCTCCACCCGGAGCCTCGCTGGGAAGAGCATGGAATATTTATTGTCCTTGTCTCGCAGAGCCTTTTTCACCTCGAGGAAGCTGCGCCTGCAGGCCTGCACCTTTACTGTAAAGTCCGGGAAGAATGTGATGTTAGCCTCGTCCAATCGTAGGGGCCCTCCGGCGCGCACCGCCTGAAGGATGGAGTCCCTCTCAAGGAAGTTGAAGACTCTTGCTATAATAGGGCGCGGGGAGGCCCCCACTTTCGGATGACCCCCGGGGACTCTGTGCACCCGCTCGATGGAAAAATATGCAGAGAGGCGTCCCGGTTTGAGGTGTTTTTGAATGAGGTCCTCAACGAATAGATCTGTCGACTGTCCCTCCATTCGGTCTGGAACCCCAAGGATGCGGACGTTGTTACATCTAGATCTACCTTCGTAGTCATCCAGTAGTTCGCCAATGAGGAGCTGTTGTTTTTGCAGGTGTGCCACTTGGTGTTGGAGGGCTGAGGTGTCATAAATTAGGGCAGCCATCTTAACTTCAACATCTTTAACTTTAATATCCATCTTGCGGAGGTCTGCCCGCAAGAGGGTGACCTCTATGTTGACGGAGTCGATGCGAGTCTCCAGTGAGGACCTCATTCCCGCAATCGCCTCCATCACATCCTCCAGCGTCGTTGCCTTCTTCGCGGGTGAGGAGGGCGTCTCCTTTTGGTCTCCCCCAGCGGCCGGGTCCTTGACGTCACCTTTAGACGTCCAGGAGAATTTAGTGATTTGTTTCTGGGTGGCCGGTTTGTTCCCCCTGTTGCCCGCCATTTGGAGGGTCTCAACGTGAAAAGTTGGTCACTAGGCAGGTAGCTCTCGATTTGCAATTGTGACCGGGACGGAGACCGGCGACCACCTACGGATCACTCAGAGCAGGTCGGCAAGGTGGGCCCGTCCAAAGATGTGGCACCTCCGATACCCCAGCAGTCGGCCGGAAGTGAGTTCAGCAATGGAGGCACAAGCGGGCGGACACTGCGGCAGCAGTCGCGTGGAGTTCCTGATTCCCGTTTTTGGTTAAAGTTGGAGGTCAGGGTCCCAGGTCACCACCCGAGGGGGGGCCTCGACGAAATCGTAGCTATGCTGTCCGAGGTCTTCCCCCTTGTGTCAGCAAAAACCCCCTTCGGGGCAAGTGGTCAGCACCCGTCTCCGCGGCCAGTGCGGGGCCCCCGGGTGGACTTGACTGCGTGGGTCCAGCCAATCTGCGGGGAGGTCAGCCTCGGGGTGTCTGGTCACTACTCCACCACGTATTGTCCCTGGGAGAAATGGAGAGGCCCACCGTAGGTCTATGGAGAGTCCAGAAGTCCCAGGGCCTCGCCTAGTTCTGAGGCAGTGGGCGCTGGGCAGCTCTCGCCCGGGCAGGCACACCAATCACTACCTCCCGCAGGGAGCGTGTGGGGGCTTGGGGCTGTGAATGCGGCCCCCTCTCAGTCCCAGCGATCGCCGAGGTCGTGAAGCCTTCTGATGGCACCGAGGGGTGGCCGCGCCGGGTATGGGCGGGCCAGAGCCTCCACTGCAGTGATCGCGCGAGTCCCGAGGCCGGGGACTCACGTAGCAGCTCCGGCCGGCGGTGGGGGCAGCTCACATTTGAGTGTCTAGGGCCTCAGGCGTCCACCCGCTGGGGGCGGAACTCACCCCCGGGGCAGACCAGCGCCCCCCGCAGTTCCGATCCGAATGATGGGTCGCAGTGAGAGCCCCAAAGCGTCCCCAGCACCGAGCATGGCCGCACCGTTAGTGTCTGCCAGCCGCGGCCGCCATCTTATGGAGCGCGATCGCGCTCTCAAATCCACCAAGGTTCACCGCCGCAGCCAGGCAGGGCGCCAGAGGAGGGACACTCAGGTACAGGTTGGGTAGGGGCCGATCCCCGAGGATTTTAGGGAGTCAGCCTGGCGCTGTGCGGATCAGGAGCCCAATTTTGCAGGCGAGGGCCGAGGAGCCGGCTTAGAACGCGGCCATTCCTCCCGGCTGCAAACCACGCCCCCGGTAGAATGTTATTTTCACAGGTGGTGACCTTAACTGAGCTAAGGATGATGGTGAGTTCAGCATGCGAGAGGGGATTGAAGTCCTTCCACATAGCAGTGGAGCAATGCAATAGATACTAAGGGTGCATGTTTCATTCTGTCAAAATGGGATCTGATTTTGTTGATCCTCTCCCTGAAGAAGTGATTGATTATACTGCATCTGCCAACTGATGGTGGAATTGGAGCATCAGACAGGGGATTGATGTGCTGCTGGACAGCTTTGAACAGTGTATACCTTCTGTTTGACTTGTTCATTGTTGTCTCGTAGAAAGAGACTTGGTTGTAGCAAAAGGGGGTCTGTGTGAGGAGTGGACATCCTTTTGCCTTTCTTTTCTTCTCTGTTCAGTGGTGTGCTTGCTGTTGGAAAATTCTTGCATGTACCACTCTGCTGAGTGTTTAAGTCTGAAGGATCATGATTGCAGTTGAGCATAGATTCCTATGTGTTTTTACAATGTTGTATGATAGATATTGGTGAATGAACTGACATGGTTTGGTTGTTGGGAGAATTACACAGAATGCGGAGTTCCTTTGGAGGGCATTCATCTGTAGGTCATTAAAGGAGCACAAAGCAATTTTTTTCTCTTTTTTAAATGAGGTAATTGCAAGGTGGGGTTGAAGGATGGAGAAGGCAGCAGCACGATATATCTTGTTCAAGTTGTATTGCAGAATTGCACAGATTATGGATTAGAATTATAGGATGAGGTTGAGCTTGTTGCTTCTTTATTGGATTGGTTCAGCTATGTGCTGCTTAATGTTGAGAATTTTAGGAGTGTGCTCCGACTGATTAAAGACTTTTCACTACTTCAGTCTAGCGGATACCTCATTGACAGGGCACAGCACGTTCCAAATGCTGCTGTCCACCCCGCCCTTAGTCTCTTAGACATGACTACATAGAATGCATTAAAATGAGGGTGACACATTTAGATTGCTGCATTGATTAAGATCAATATAAACTTGTGTGAGCCAAGTTTATCTAAAAGAGAGAAAGGATAGTTACATAACGACCTATAACTCCATAACACGGCATCGAGCCAAATCTTCATGGGCGTTGTACAGGGGATGTGGTGTGTTCGAAAAACAGCATACATATTTGAGAGCAAATGTGATTTTCCTATAAAACAACTAGGATTACTTATTTGGACTTGATTGCATAGGAATGCATTGGAGTGAAGTCAACCAGTTTGATGCCTCCTGTTGTGACTAATTGTGATCAGCTCAGACAATTTACATACAGGAAGTGTATGGTAAGTAAAAAATGTTCTAAACGTATGTTGTGAGTGTACTAGCGGGTTGTGTGTTTAAATGAGAGAAAGCGTGTGTTTGTGTGAACAAGTGTGTCTTTATGTGACACCTGTGACACAATACTGGCACTGGTACTCTGGGATAATTCTTGAAATAAAAGGACATCAGGGCCGTATTGGCCATGCCGGGCATCGGGTGTTTCCCTGGAAGGCCGGAAGGGAGGGGGCTGGTTTTGCAGAGGTGGGGACCAATTTTTCAGCAGTGATGCATTATCGGCCCCCCAATAACAAATTCAGCAGTGCTTCTCACTTGCACCCCACACCTGCACATGGTGGCTGGTCTAAAAAAAATTGCCAGGGCAGCTTTGAGTTCCCAGTTTGGCCCTGAAGGGCATACATAAATGGTAATATAATGGTAGTGGGATGCTAAAGAGAATTAGCGGCATAGAAAGCACCAGTAGAAGTATACTGGTGTACTTGAGGAAATTCTTTGCATGTGGACACCAGTGGCAGAATGCTGGTTCTTGCATAATTGAGGGAATTCTTGGCATAAATGTGGGCAACTTTGCATGTGGGCGGTGGCAACCATTACAAAGTGCTGGCCCTGACATACTAAGGTACTTTTTGACATAAGGATCAGTTATGGTATGTGAACGGCATAAATTCAAAATTTCTGGTACTGGCATACTTTATATAATTTTTGATGTAAGTGGCAATTATGAAACATGGGGGCGCCCATGACAAAATGCTGGGCCAGGCACCTGTAACACATTTTGAAACAAATCGGGTCAACTCCTGCAAATCATCAGGTTTAATTAGCTTGACACACAATAAAAGGATCTTAATATTTAATGAGTGCCATCTCAGTGGCTATGGCATTTTAGCAAATTCATGTGAAAATGGTGCTTCAAAATGCACAGTTTCACCCCATTCGTCTTGGGAGCAGAAACAACTATAAGAGGTCTGTCTACTTACTTTCCTCGGTTGCTACACATCAGGGCAAGTATTAGGACCTAGATCTTTCAAAGATCAAGTCAGCAGCTTAATACAGGTAGTATATAAAATAGACATTGGTTGGTCATACTGGGACAGAAAATAGACCCATGCACCAAATTAAAAGTGGCCCTCATTAATTAATTGGATTGCTAAAAAGTGGCCCATGTTTGCAAATTGAGGCAATTTTTAACTTATAAAGAAACTCTGTATAAGTGTCTAGAATGGTATGGAGGAGTGCATGGATTTCAGCTTACTGCAGTCAGTTTGTTTTAACATTCGGGAAATCAGCAGTAGAAACCATTCCAGCAGACCTTAAAATAGCAAAATAACAGCCCACACACGGACCTGTCAGACCAGCCCATTGAACAAAGCCTGATTGCCTCCTAGGCCAGTCCGACTTGGACATTTGTCTGTGTTATGCTGTTATCTGCTTCGACGCGGCTGGAATTCCCCCGGGGTGCGGAAGAAATCCACACATGCGTTGAACAGACGGCCCCCGGCCGTCCTCTGCACACGCCCACCATGACGTCAGACGCATCGAAGAGGTTATACTAATTATGCAATTATTATGGAACTTCAGCAATGTTAACTGTCGTGATCTTAGGGTCATGTGACATGCCTTCCTGGAAATAATCAGGGTCACGGGTCATATGATGTCAATTCCTGTGATCGCATTAATGTCAAATTGTATGTGATGTTATTTCCGCTACTTCTGAAACAACTGCTGGTAATGTGCTCACATCCCAGTCCCCAGATGCACAGTCACCCAAGAAACATCAAAGAGATCCTTACTTTTAACACTCATTCCTATAGATTCATCAAGCATCCATTCTACGAATCCTAAATAGCGAAAAATAATGAATCGCTATTAAGAATTCGCAGAATGGGATGCAACATCAAAATCGCGAAATATTTGCGATGCGCAATCGCCAAATGCGGCACCGCAGAAATCCCTCCAAAATCGCAAAATCGGCTGTTTCCAACAGCCTAATTGCGAATTCGCAATTACCGATCTCGCAAATAGTGATCTCGCACATTGTGAGATCGCAAACACGTGAAGTCGCATTTGGAGCCCAATGATGACATCACTACCAGGAAGTAGCCTGCTCCATGCATCATTCAGAGCACAGAGCTGGATACAGGAGGAGGCAGAGCACTGAGCTTCAGGAGCCACACCCTGCAGTGCCCATACAGGAGTGGAAATCAAACCACAATGTCCCAGGAAGCTGCAGGACCAAGTGAAAAATCCCGCAAGCGCAAAATCAAGTTTAGTGAGAAAGAACTTGAGTACCTGATCGAAGGAGTGAGCAGGGACCACGACCAACTATTCAGAAAGCTGTTCCGGAAGGTGCCCAAGGCAACCAAGAGGCGCATCTGGGTGCGCATCAAGGCAAAGGTGAACGCGGTGGGAGTCACCCACCAGAGCATCGATGATTTAAAAAAGAGGTGGTACGACCTCAGAGGCCGTGCCAAGGAGCGAATAGCTGAGAGACTGGGGGAGAGAATGGATACGGGAGGGGGACACTCCACAGTCCCAGAAAACACCCCCATGGAGGACCTAGTGGAGGACACCTTACACCCGGAAGCCTGCGTGGGCGTTACCCAACTGGACACCTCCCGCACCACACACCAAAGTCAAGGTAAGAGGCATGCTACTACGACCCCGTACCCTAACAATGCCCATGCCCCCAGTGCTATAAATATTTGTGAGCACAGTTTTCCAGTCCCTGCTCCTCCCAAAAGCCCAAATGCATTGTGGAACCTGTAGTGTGTAAAGGTGCCTTGATAGCCAAACACAGCCAGATTAGTAAAGATGCACAGACCCCTAAAGCCAGCCAGGGAATGCAGACATTAACCAATAGCGAGCCTGCATGCATGTTGCAACATCCCAGTTGCCTTAATCATACCAGTAATCATGCACTCATCCACATCACAGGTGCTGCGGATACTGACACGTCCGACAGTGACATCCTCCACATTGCGTAGACACCTGAAGAGACGGAGGGGGAGAGGCAGCCTGCACCTGCACCGACACCCAGGGCCACCCCTGTAGCTACAGGAGGAGCACAACACCATGTCTCGGCACATAAGGACGTGGAGCAGACCTCACCACCACCCAGGAGGCAGACACAAATCACTGCAAGTGTGTGGGCCCACGCCAGCAGCAGGTCAAGGCAGCAGCGCTCCGTGCCCACCACAGCAGCCATGGAGCAACACGCACACAACTTGGGCGTGGGCATTGAGGCACAGATGCTGCGTGTGCACCGCAAACAGGCGCAGCACATGGCAGCAAAGCAGCTGCAGCTCTACAAAACAGCACGCAACATCAGTCTCCTCACAGAGAGTGTGCAGGAACTGACCACGGCGGTGAAGGAGAGCAACCAGCTGATGGTAGCGCAGTAGGACGTCACCCGCAGACGCCACAGGCAGCTGCTCACACGGCTGTCAGCCTACACCCGTTCAAATCACCTGATCGGGAACGCCACATCCCAGCTCTCTCGAAGATCATTGGCCATGCAAATCCAGATGGTCCAATGCTGTGCTGACGTAGCAAGGGCCCTGGAGCAGGTCACCAACGTGTGGAGCACCAACATGCGGCAGACCATAGCAATGCAAGGGGGTTAGGATGATGCCAGCGAAGAAGCATCTAGCCTCAGCAGCCTGTCTGTGCCGGTGCAAACAGACAGGAGGCGCAGTGCCCGGCCCAACACTGCATCCCGACAGAACCAGCCTAACATGGAGGGTGAGAGGCGACAGGGTGCGCACGGCAGGGGGCGCTAGTTCCATTACAGGCTGTGCCGTGGTGAGGCAACCATACACACCAACTCAGGTTACATGACCTTGGATGTTTAAAAGCCGTACCCTTATTTGTTGCTGATGGAAGCACATTGAGACTGTGTGAAATACACACAAGCTTTATTTTGACAACAAATCATCCTCATGTCAATCTTTGATGTGGCTTGCATGAGTGCAGTGTTGTGTGAGGGGTATGGATGCACTAGAAATAGTTCTGTGTGATGTGCGCGCGGTGCCTGTGACCTTCAGCAGGATTCTCCCTGTGTGCATGATGCACATGTGCAGGTGGCAGGTTGTCCCCCTCTGACTCACTACCAGACACCTCAACAGGTATCCTCCTCTTGGTGGCAATATTGTGAAGCATGGCGCACACGGCCACGATGCGGCAGCAGATCTCGGGCTGGTATTTGAGGGCCCCGCCAGTTTTGTGGAGAATGCAGAATCTACTCTTTAACATGTCAAATGTTCGCTCAATCACATTTCTGCGCACCATTGTACCTCCGTTCCTGTGGTGTTGCTGGGTTGAGGTATGGGGTGAGGAGGTATTCACAGAGGGCGTAGGCGCTGTCACCTGAAGGTAGGAGCAGAGGGTCAGTGCCTGTTATGCGCAGCAACATGGTCTTAACATACTGTATGTGGGCATGTGTACTTACCTAGGAGATGTCCCTTGCCAAATTCACCCCTGACCAGGCGGGTGTGTATGCCGCTGTGCCGGAAGATAAACAAATCATGTGTGCTCCCTGGGTATTGTGCCACAATGTCTGTAATGATGGTCTTCGCATTGCAGACCACCTGAATGTTAAGGGAGTGATATGACTTGCGGTTCCGGTACATGTATTCGGTCTCTGCGGGTGGACAGATGTGTATGTGGGTGCAGTCGATGCAGCCAATTACATGGGGGAAATGAGCGGTATGATAGAAGTCCAGTTTAGTTTGCATTAAGTCCTGTTGGGTTGTTGGGAAGGTGATGTAGTGATGTATCCGGCTCAGCATGGCGTCCAGGAAACTCTGTTGGCAGCGTGAAAGTGTACTCTGGGATATACCCCCTGCAACTGCGACTATCCCCTGGAAACTGCCGGAGGCCAGGAGGTGCAGGCAGGACAGGACCTGGACATGGGTGGGCACGGCATTGGTCCTCCGTGTTGGGTGCTGCATCAGGGGGTCAAGGTCTCTGATGAGCTTCTTAATCATTGCCCCATGGAGCCTGTATTTGGAGTAGATCTCCTCTTCAGTCTGCCCCAGTAGTGTAATTCGCAGCCGGAAGATGCGTTCATGGATCCTGCGTCTGTTCTGGGCTGCAGCCTGGAGCCTCAGCCGCCTTACCACGATGTATAGACCTGCCATTGTGACTTTCCTCATGCTCCTAATGAGTCTCCTTAAGTGTGTTTGATTTAGCCAACACCTGTTTGTTATTTCCAACTTTTTTTTTTGCGAATTTGACTTCATGGTTACCACCTGGTTTGGCTTCTCCTTAAATTGCGACTCGTATTTTGTGAATTATGGTGTTTTCGCTATTTGCGATTGCTGATGCATGTAGATAGCGATTTGTTTGCGAATTCGCTATTTGACTGCAAATTAAGGCTTGTAGGCTACAGAGCATGGTCTAAAGTGTGTGGGTTGTGAAGGTGCTCTGTTACCATACCTGACATTTTTTTGTGAAAGGCATTGTTTTTCAGGTTGTGGATCATTAGTAGAATAATCTTTCAGCAGCAATTTCAAAACCGATAATAACACAAAGGTATAGAGATCTAGAGAGATTTACGAATCACTGCCTCATAGTTGAATATCAAGTAATGAGAACCCCACGTTTTATATCTAGAATTATGAACGCACTGTTTGTTTTGCAGTATAGTGCGCTTTACAAATACTATCCTACACTATCCTATCACAACCATTCTGTTGCCTGAAGATGTTCAGAACATCCAACCGTAGTGAATGTTTTCATTTAGCTATTAAGCCCTGAGAGCCAGGGGGAAATAGGTATCATATTTCACCTTGATCAGCACTACAATACCTGCTCCTGGACAACTAGGACTGGAGAAAGGGAGGTACGTATATCTTCGGATCCAGTAAGACAGGGTTGCCTAGATGTGTCATTACCACCCTCTATAGTAGAGGGACATTGTTTAAATACTTTGCCTACTTATACTTAAAAAAACGGGGGCAATTAAAAAAAATATATGCAAAGTATTAAACTTTACGGCAAAAATACATAACTGTACGATATGTATCCCTTATAGCTAGATACTTCCAGTAGGGTTATATTTTCAAATGTAAATACTGTTAAAACATAGGTTTATAACCAAATTGACTATTTCTATACCTGCCAGGAATTCACAAAGGAACTCCCAGCAGTGGATATGCATGTATTACTGAGGATTTGTCCATGAAGAGTGCAAATAAATCCACTATAGTAAATCCCACTCAAGCTGTGAGGAATGGGAGTTTCAGTGTGTGATTTGTCTTGAATTTGTGGGCTTTCCAAAATTCTTAGTGATCACTCTTCCTCCCAGGTAATGGCTGGAGTAACTTTATTTCCAGAACTGATGGGGAACAGATCACCACCAGGTTTACTGTGATGAAGAGACATAGTTTCTCAAAGGGGAAAAATGTTTTCCTCCCAGAAAAAAATATATCAAAAAGCTGCATTTGCACGGGAGGCTCCATTCCTCCTCTGTGGAAACATTCACTATGGATTACTCCAATGAGGTGTAGTAAGAGCCTCCTCAAAAAGTCTCCTAACATTCCCACTACTCAGCCTGGAAACCTTGCCTTGCTCACTCTTTCAGTCATACTATCATGATCGTTTATGTACAGCTTTGAGATCTAGCTGCAGATACATTCGACTCAAGATAATCAGTATTTAAGATTTAGCAGCTGATAATGTGAATAGGGATAATTCCAAGACTGCACCTTTTGGTATTAGCATGAGTTAAAATACTGCCCCATTCTGTTTATTTAATGTTGTGCTCCTCAGATTTACAAGATCAGGCAGAGTGTTTCAGGTCAGCTAATGAAGGAAGGCTAATGATTCCCAGCCATTCTGTGTCTCTACACACCCTGACGACTACATTCAACCTGATACACCCCTCAGACCCTCTCTCTTCGGCATGCAACAAGCTATCCATCCCCTTACCCCAACGAGCTGCTGGAAACAAACTCTGGGGCCGTGCGCATCACACGCCTACCCCTCTCACTCCCACCTGTCTCACCGGAGACCAACTGACAAGATCTGGGTGGGGGGTGAGAGGGGAGTGGTGAGGAGCAGACCATTGTGCAAAACACGGGCTTGCAGAGCAGGATTTTGGATCTGGGAAGTCCATGAAGGAACATGGGTGGGCCAAAATGATGGATGTGGTGGGGGTGGCAAAAACCATTAAAGCATTAAGAAAGATTTGCTGTTTTAGACACTGGTAATATAGGTCCAATTTTGAAAAGTTTTCGTAGTGAAAGCTTCATATGTTTACCGTTTGGCCTAATTGAACAAAACATTGGCCCTTCTCAGTACCCAGTTGGTACTGTTTGCAGCAGTACTGGGAATAGGGAATGGGTGCAGATCGTGCCATATAAGAACTGCTGCAGGAAGTACCCATTTTGTGACCATAGCATGGTACGTGTGAAATGGCAAGGGCAGTGGCCATATCCTGTGTCTAGTGCCAGCAAAGCATAGCAATGCCAAGAGACAGTGGCGGCTACTCCGCTAAGGCGGAGGAGCGTCGCCCCTCTGGTTTTAAGCAGTATCACTAAAGGAAAAATAAAATGATAATAATTTTAAGTTATTATCATTCTATTGTATCCTTGTTGCAGCAGCTTTGCAGGCGGGCCGGGGTGGGCGGGGCTATTCTGCTGAAAGAGCAGGCAAGCCTTTATCGCTGTAATCTCTGGGCAGTGGCGGCTGGCACAGATTGGGGGTAGAGGTGCAGAGGGCGGGGGAGCCGGGAGAGGGGGTAAAGATGTTTTTTTTTTAAATGCTGTGTCTCACTGCTCTCTCCATCATCGTCTCCGGAAAAGAGCACCCAGGAAGCACCAATGGCTCATCTGAGCCATTCACAGCGCTGCAATGCAGCGTTGTGATTGGTCTTCGGTGCTCAGCCAGGGAATGGGGGCCTGGGCATGTTATCCACCCAGGCTGCAATGCAGCCAGGGTGGAGAACATGCAAAGTGTGCATGAATGTTTGGCCAGCCCCAGAGGGCCGGTCAAATGTTCATGCGCACTTTAGGAGATGCAAACCACTCCTAAAGGTGCATCTCCTGCTCTTTAGCAGGAGATGCTGAAGAGCCTCTCTTTAGCATCTCCTTGCGCTGCATTGCATGACTTTTTGGCAAGTCTCCTTCTGTAGGGGGAGATTTACCAAATGTCCATGCAGTCCAACCTCCTGCGAGGTTGCGCTGCTTTGCGCGACGGAAGGAGCAGGAGAGCGCCATATTTTCAAAGATATGGCTCTCTCCTCCCCTTTCCCTTGCGCCGGCGCTGATTATAGCTGTAGTGCTCCACACACCACCTTAGCGCCATAGTGCTAGGGTGTGTGCGTGAGTCTAGCATAGGTTTTGTACATGAAGGGTACCCTTTCTTTACAAAATACTATGCCTAGACATGAGGGAAAGCTTTTCCCACTTTGTATGCCTGATGCACAGTGCAGCATTCATGCAAAATAGGAAGAGGAAGGAGAATTGAAAGAATTTCTCCTTCCTTGCGCCTAGTTCAAAAGGGTGCAGTTTTCTCACGCTTAACCCAATCTACTGTATTTAGGAAATTGAGTTTAAAACCTTGGGTGGTTGCATGGGAACGCCCATGCACCACCCTTGGTACGACCCCATGGCGCAAAGTAATGAGCAGCACGCCGTGCGCTGCCTCGCATTAGTTTTATGTTATTTCCAGAGCTAAACAAGTTAAGCGCTGGAAAGTGAATTAGGAAAAAGAAAATTGCTCCATTTTGTGTAACGTTTGCGACCTAAACACGGCGCAAAATCTTGGTAAATGCCCAAATCCCCCCCATAGTGCCTTACAGAATTCTTAGCAGCTTTTGAATAATCCTCAATAAGCTGAGATTTCCTGCAATGTTTACAAATAGTTAAGGTAGTTGTATAACACTACGATGTTTAAAGACAATCTTAACTGATGTGATTCAGTTCTTTTCTGTGAGTTGCATTCTACATTCCATTGTAGCTTTAAATTCCACTGAAACCATTATTTTTTCATCAAACCAATACATAAATGTGTGTTTCATGCAGCACTTTTTTTTCATAAAACTTTTTTTATTAATAAACATCAGCTTATCACTGTACATTACAGAGGAAGCAATAAAGCAGGCAACATGGGGACAATAGGCAAAATCAATCAGTACAAAATATCACTAGGAAGGTCTAGGGTGAAGGGGGTTCTTCACTGCTGATGGTGAGGGGGGTTGACATATATCCCCACGATAGGAATTCCACAAGCCTCACACACGGGCCCACTTCTTAGGGCAACCTCGGGCCACATATACTGTCTTTTCTCTGAACATTAACCAATCCAGATCTCTCTCCCAGTCACCTACCCCAGGAGGTTGAGTCGCTCCCCACCGCTGTGCAATAGTCTTCTTAGCGTCCCATTGTGTTAAGTAATCATTCAGATCTGTCGGCTCCCAAATATTCAATAGACATCTACGTGCTTCGAAGCTGAGTTGCGTGGGTAACACTGTATTAATGATGTTGTGTACTTTGCGCCAGTAGGGTTGAATATTGTCACATTCCTAAATTATGTGCATAAAAGTACCCACCTGGCCACATCCCCGTCTAAGTTTCATTCAGCATTTGATATAATATATTTAGTTATATTGTAACAATATAAAGCATTCTAAATAGCAATAATGTGTATTTGTCAAACTAGTGTTTCTCCTTTTATCAACTTCAGAAGTATGAAATGCTAAGAAGTCCATGCTGCAGTTCAAAACAGTGTTCTGCAGGTTACACGTGACTCCAGCAGAAATCACAAAACTGGCACTGATAACTGTCTAAATACACATGCATACCATGTGAAATAAGTAGAACGGCCCACAACACAACATAAGTTTCCCATTTAGTGCATATTAGGAAAGGCCTTACTGTGGAAAGAAAATAAACAAACAACTACTAAATTACATATTCGCTAAGTGTGTATATGTACGTTCGTGTGTGTATCTGTGATTTCACTGTCTGAATTGCAATGACAGTCTTTAATTAGGAGCGAACATTAGCATCCATGCCTGCTGATTTTCACACCTATACATGCAGGAACTTTTAGGTCAACATCATGCAAGTGAGGCGATTTATCAGAGTCTAACAGCATACAGACACACTCGCAAAAAACGTTGCTTGCGAATAGACCTTGGGAGGGCAAGGAGGTCCTTTGGGTGGGCCTGCCCACCCAGCCCTCCCTCTAGAACCGGGCCTGTTGCAGAGTCAGGGATTCTTTTCTCTCGTGAAATTTTTTATGGTTTCATCTGGCTTTTTGGCCAAGAGAGAGGAGAACTCGTTTTCCTCCTCAAACCACAGGCTTCTTTGCAGGATTCCTAGGAGGGCCGGCTTTAGCTCTGGTGGCGCCCAGTGCGACAATGTTTGTTGCCGCCCCTCCAATGACCACCTCCGCCACGGATTCCCTCAATACCACCGTTTGACAGTGCCCCTCAAGTCTCCATAACCATTGTCTCTTAGATTAATTTAGCTTTATAGCGCCACTCATACCAGTTTAAGATGTCAGAACACTTTGCGTCACACACGGATTGCACAGAGACAATCAATCATCAATGCGTAAATCAGTATATAGGAAATGTTACTTAAGACAGAGGCCTACTAGAAGTAGGAGTCACATTTCATCCATACTGGCAGGCTGTATAGTTTAAGTGTCCTTGGACTGGAAAAGCACAAATTCTGAATTTTAAATGCAACACCATTGTTAGGAGTTTTCTTTAATAATAAGAATTGATTTCTACCCAAATGACCCCCTTTTGCAATATTAGGACAACGAAAAACTGGGCAAAAAATATATAGCTCTAATATTGTCCTTGCAGTTTGCATACAGCTCTTTGATGGCAGTTAATAGCTCACTGCTCTATGTTAGGATTTTAACTTGTAAACTGCAAGTAGCAAAAGGATCTCTGATAAAAGCGGTAACCCATTGACCTAGTTATATTATATGCACTTTGTGATGTGAATGGGACACGTTCTTTGCAGCAGACATATTCATTCTCTGCGCTAAAATGAGTCAAAATGTTCACTCGACAAAGCTCTGGTCTTGCTCCAGGAAGAACATTAATCACCGGAGTTGTCATTTTTTATTGATGCCTGAAAATTGCTGGGACAATGTACACAGCATCAGGTGCTTTCCAGTGGCGGCTTCTCTCTGGGGGCGTTTGGACGCCGCCCCCCTGCTTTCTCGCCGTGCAAGAAGGCAGAAACAAATGGTAGTTATTACCGTAATAACTACCAATTGTTTCTGCCTTCTCGCACGGAGAGAAAGCAGAAGTTCCTGGTTGAGAGTGGGCGGTGTTACTCGAGGGCAGGGGGGAGTGGCTTGCCCACTGTTATTAATACTGTCTGTTTGGGCAGCCTGAGGCCGCCCAAACAGACAGTATTAACAACAGTGGGCAAGCCACTCCCCCCTGCCCTCGAGTAACACCGCCCACTCTCCCTGTTCTCTCTGTGTGCTGCAGCATACATAGAGAAAATGACCCGGTGGGGCAGCGGCCTCACCAATCAAAAACGCTGCGGTGGAGGGGAGGGAGTCTGCCTGCCGCCTTCCTGATGACGAGCACCCTGGGAATTCAAAACACAGTATGGCGGGAATCTGGAGTCTCAGGACTTAAGAAAAGTGGGAAGGTAAGTTTTACTTTTATTATTTATCCCGCTTCCCACCCCCATCCCCTCCGCGGCGCGACAACCCCATTTCCACCCCCCTTACCCGCCCGTAAATAATGCTGGCCGCGACTGACACTAAGTATTGTAGATAGATATGGAACGGTGGAGGTGAGTGCATGCAGTATGATATATTAAAACTTTTTTTTTATAAACAAAATGGAATCCACTGAGACAGAAGGGTTTGTGGTCCCTACTATGGTGGGGAGCACACAGTGTTGTTTAACTACCCCTCACACACCAACAGGCCCCTTGGTGTCATGCTTCATCATCGGGGTCTTCGCACCCCTCTACGGGATGCGGCGTGCTCCGACGGACGACTACGTGGGAGCACTATCTGTGGACTATGTGTGGATGCGTGTGGGATAATAAATGTGAGTGGTGAAGTGGTGAGAGTTAAAAAATACCTGGCTCGTGGGGTGAAAAATAGACTTTTATTAAGCCCCCGGCTGGTATCATTAAAAGGGGTGCAGTGGGAGGTTGCTAGTGTATAATTATGTACATCAACCTCGTTAGTGCGTCTACATGGACATGTTTCAGAGTCAAAAACTCCTTCTGCAGGACGGGAACTGCACAAAGTTCCACACCTTACTCACATGAATGTAAATGTTAAAGTGTATTCTAAAAAAGGGGGGTGAACTATAGGTGTTTTGTACCTAATTAGTAGTTTAGTATTGTAGTCTTATTCTCCAATTTGCCGTGTATTAAAGACCTGGAGGAAGAGAAAAGCATAATAAATATTTTCTCACAAGGTTGTTAAACTGTCATAAAGGTAAGAGTGACCTAAAGACAAAACAATTTGTTGGTGAAGGGTTGCCGATTACCTCCAGTGATCGTGCACCCAGTAAAAAAGTGACAAAAAGTAGGACAGACACACATAACAAACACAACACACATATGGAATAATTGTTGGTTCCTTATGATCCTGTAGTGTGAGGATAAAAACAGCATAGAAATAGTCTTACTTCATGATTTTGATCAAAATGCCTCATGAGCCTTATGGGTGTTGTTGGGGTTTTTTCTTACTACGCTCAGCGATCTAAAAACACGAGGAAAACTTGTTTAGGTTCATCTACTTACAGAGTTCTCCTATAGTCCTTCCTCGTCTGAGGATATTTGATAACTCACGATTATTGCAGGATGCGATGTACCCTCTTCCCCTCAATGCGGCTCCGCTGGTTGTGCCGGTGTGAGGAGAATACACTTTAACATTTACATTCATGTGAGTAAGGTGTGGAACTTTGTGCAGTTCCCGTCCTGAAGAAAGAGTTTTTGACTCCGAAACATGTCCATGTAGACGCACTAACGAGGTTGATGTACATAATTATACACTAGCAACCTCCCACTGCACCCCTTTTAATGATACCAGCCGGGGCTTAATAAAAGTCTATTTTTCACCCCACGAGCCAGGTATTTTTTAACTCTCACTACTTCACCACTCACATTTATTACCCCACACGCATCCACACATAGTCAACAGATAGTGCTCCCACGTAGTCGTCGGTCGTAGCACGCCGCATCCCGTAGAGGGGTGCGAAGACCCCGATGATGAAGCATGACACAAGGGGCCTGTTGGTGTGTGAGGGGTAGTTAAACAACACTGTGTGCTCCCCACCATAGTAGGGACCACAAACCCTTCTGTCTCAGTGGATTCCATTTTGTTTATAAAATATATCCGGGGAGACTGAATCCACTTTCTCTCTCCCTCCCTCCTTTGTTATTTACTTGATATTAAAACGACATTCTCCCTGCACAGACAATACAGGAAAGGGCTACTTTATGGACCCTGCAGGATCTTAAAATTGTATTCTGAGGCTCCTAAGAGACGTGACCAGATGCAATTAAAATAAGCATCACTGCCAAGGAGTGGAGTTAATGCAGCGTGCTTTTCGGTACTTTGAAAGGTATAATCCGTCTGAGCTACCATCAGTGAATGACGACCAATGAAACCCCCCAAATAAATTACACAGTTTACAAACATACATCAATCGCTGATATCCTTTAGCAATGAACGCGTCTCTGGCGCAGACCCTTAGACCAGTGAAATGTGTGTTAAATACGAGGATTGTGCTACGAACGGCAGCGTGTGGGGTTTCCCATAGAGAATGGCTAAATGTTCACAGTTCTGAATTTGATGCCGGTCATTGTGCACGATTTGCAGTGAGTGATGTGTCAGCAGCAGAAAGTGTAGCTACAAAGCAGCATTTCCTGTTGAATATAGGCAAACAAATGAGGAGGAGCTTCGCGCGCAACCAAGATGGCCGCGTGAGCTTGGGGCTCCCGAGACCCTCGCAACCTCCCGTATTTATCCTGTCCATTATCCTGTTCCTCGTTGACGTTTCCGTGAAGGCGAACTGCGAGTGAGGCGAACTTCGCTTTCAGATCCTGAATCGGACCCCGAGAGCCGGAGTAACGGAGCTTCGAAGATTGAGGCCTACGTTTGCGTGAAGCCCGGCTGTGGAGTTGGCATGGTGCCCGAGCAGTAATTGAATAACATCGGCTGGCGGAGGCTGGGACGTCCGGTCCGGTTACTTTCACTTTCGATTCTGTCCCAGGGAAGACCTGTGACTGGTGAGGGGACCACCCCAAACCCCGAGTATTGCCGCCCTGTGTTGCGCACGAGTGTTGCTCTTCGGCACCGTGCTGCTCTGTGAGACCATCTGGCCTGTGCCCTCCAGTTGTGATCCCTTCGGCCTGAGGTGGGACGAGGACCGCCATCTTTCTACATTGCCTTATTGGCCCGGATCCGAATTTAGCCCGATATGACTGGGAAACCGGAGAGTGCCACGCAGAAACTTAAGACCACTAGGCGAGGTGGCTATACACAGTCTAATAGTATGGACCGCTATGCCCAAGTTAAGGTATCCCCCGGTGGATCGGGTAGGTCACAGGAAGAATTGAAAGACCCTCCGACTGGGGCGGCGGAGCTGACCTTACAGGATTTAATGGCGGCGATCGAGGGGATCAAGTCCACATTGGGACAACAAATAGCGACTCTCGATCATAAACTGGATACTGTGGTGATTGACGTCAATTTGATCCGTACAGACTTGGCGAAGACCAATGAAAAAGTCAAGTCTCTGGATCTTAAGACTTCCAGCTTGACGGGTGATGTCGCGGATCTACAGACTGAAGTTGGGTGCGTGAGAACTGCCAGTACCACCCTCACACGTCGTCTGGATGACTATGAAGGGAGAGCCAGGTGGAACAAAGTTCGTATTATTGGGGTTCCGGAGAAGGCCACAGAACCGTCGGTGGACCTATTTGTGGAGGATCTCATCATTAACCACCTTGCACCTAAGGGACTGAGTAAGTTCTTTATGGTTGAACGAGCCCACAGAGTTCCGGGCGGCAGACCGAATCTGGGTGCGCCACTGAGGCCTATCATTGCGAGAATTTTCAATTTTTGGGCTAGAGATGCTATCCTGCAGGCCTCCCGGATGAATGGCCCCACAAAGTTCGAGAATGCTACTATCAGTTTTTACCCGGACTTCACTCAATCGGTCCAGAAGCAAAGACTCGGATTTCTGGGGGTGAAGAGGCGACTGCGCGACATGGGTCTCAAGTACGCCATGCTTTTCCCAGCCAAACTACGAATCGAACATGCAGAGCGGACTTATTTTTTCGACAATCCGGAAGTGGTATCTGACTGGTTGGACGCTCTACCGAAGCAGTGTTTACCGGAGGAACAGTCTGGCGGGGCAGAAGGTGGAATTATGGAACAGGAATGAACTCCGGTTGCATGGTACTCAGGGGTCTGTTGTTGGCCTCAAACTGTGGTTCGAAAATCCTGACAATTGATCAATGGGACATTGGGGGGGTTGCGGGGACATTGGTGGGGTCCTTTTCCTCTGAGTTTTCTTTTTGTAGCTTAGGTAGATGTGGGGGCGACAGGCACACTGCAAGTTGGGGTGGCTTTTTAGTCTTGAGCAGAGGTGCAGGGTGGGGGGGTTTGTAACGGGATGTTGGGGGGGAGGGGGAGGGGATTTTGTTGGGGTGTGTGTCTGTTCTTTTGCAAGGCTATGTATCCTTAGATTGTTTGATTGAAGTGCCGGGTTCTGTTAGGGGTTGGATTCTTTTTCTTTTTATGGATGGGGTAGAGGGCTGAAATTGATCAGTTGGAATGTGAATGGGCTCGGGGATAGGATAAAGCGTGGGGTGTTGAAGCGTTTCTCTCCAGATGTAGTCCTTCTTCAAGAGACGCACTTGATTGGTAATACTTGTCATGCTCTTAACAGGAGGGGTTACCGTTTAGTCACCCACTCCGGGTTTTCTTCTGGTTCCAGGGGAGGTGGTGTCCTCATTAAAAGCTCCCTCCCGTTTGAGATTGACTCCACAGTCACAGATGATCGGGGGCGCTATGTCGCTCTCACAGGTAGGTGGGAGGGCCGGACTCTTTCCCTGGTCTCCGTGTATGTCCCCCCTGGCTTACAGTCCACCACCTTTGCAGATTTGGGGAGAGTTATTCTCGCTCTCCCCGAGGGGTCTCTGATATTAGAAGGTGATTTTAACGCAGTGGTATCCGGTCTGGAAGATCAACACCCTCCCAGGGACCTGAGGGGAGCGCAGAACTTGCTTTGTGATTTCCTTGACACTCTGGGACTGGTTGATTGTTGGAGGTTGTTGCACTCCACTCAGAAGCAATATACGTTCCTGTTGGGCGCTCACGGTAGTCTCTCTAGGATTGACTATGTATTGGTGCCGTCTGCACAGGCCCTCACCATCGCTGAGGCCAGGCATTTGGCTCGGGGAATTTCAGACCACTCCCCACTGTGGGTCCGGGTGGAGTTGGGCCCAGGATCCGGGGGACGGGTCGCCCCGATTAACCATTGGTACCTCCGTAACCCTAAAACTTGTGTAGCCCTGATAAAAGCTCTAGACCTGTATTTTTCGGAAAATGAGGGTTCAGTTTTGTCTACCGTATCGCTTTGGGAAGCCTTTAAGACTATCCTCAGGGGTCAGGCCCTATCGTTGATAGAAGAGGTTAAAAAACGACGTGATAAAGAGGTCGTTAGGATCGAGACGGAGATAGCAGACTTGGAGCTTGGCCTGGAGCGGGGGGTCACCCGTACTGCGACGCATGTACTAAGGCTCAAACAACTTGAATACAGGGCATTGGTTACCGACGCGGCTAAGGTCATGAGTAGAGAGCAGCAGGGACGTTTGTATGATGTGGGTGAAAAGGCTGGTAAATTGATTGCGTGGCTGGACAAGAAAGATAGAGCAAATCGAGTGGTCCCTGTGATCGAGCTGGCTGATGGCGCTCGGGTCTCGGATCCTAGGGAGATAGCTCGGTGTTTCGCGGAGCACTTCCGGACAGTATTGTGGAAAAGTAAATTTTGCCATGTTATATGTGCCTACGTGTTCCCCATGTTATGTTATATGTGCATGATCGATATGCATGTATTCCCCTCTGATCGATTAAAGACGCAATTACAGTTGTGTCCATCTCTAGTATGCCAGTTTCCAGTTATCGTGAATACAACGAATATCAGGCCTATGTAAAGCTACGTTGCCACGTTTTCTCAGTGTGCACGTTAATTCATTGAATTGTCCCCGTTTCTAGGCCTCAAAAGGGCCCGGACTCAGATTCAGCTCCTGTTTCCTGAACCCTCTCCGAGGAGCGATACAGCCCCCACCTGTATCCCTGACCCTTCACTTACTTTCATGCCTCGCAGTGCCCGGCTCGGCCTGGCTCTGCCTCCCAGTCTGCCAAGAGTATGTTATGATTCTAGTTATCAGTCCAGCCCTCCTTCTCTGCATTCCTAAGCTACTGAATCGCATCAATAGTTTCCGTCATGGTCTAGCCTTTATGTCTCCATGTAAGAGAAATACTGTATTAATATTCATAGAATATTCCTCGCACACACACTACATGTAGAATAATGCATGCCCCAGTCTTAGTGTCTGTTAGCCTTTGCCCTGATAACTTTTGGATTCTATCAACATGTTCTCTAAACACGAGATACTAGATAGGCTTTAGGTACATGTCGCTCTGACACTCCAGACTTTCGTCTCCTCTTCTAGCGCAGAAGTCATAGCCCCCAGTTCTCCCTAGTAACACGTCATTGCCAGTTTGCGCGCACCACTAGGTTAGAGGTCCCAGCTGCTCAGGTAGCCCCCTCCATGTTTCCGCCCCGTTTATGACATATTCTGTTACGTTTGCATCACATGTCTATGTATTCGCCCTGTACACACCTCTTGTTACACCCACTTTATGCCTTATCTTTCGCGACTGCTACAAACTCCGCCTACTGCTACGCCTACTGTATTGAATACAATGTATTTTGTTTAACTATATATATCGTGCACTGTTATTAAAGTTTGCTAGCCATTCCCAGATCCTGCCCCGGCAGCTGCCGGGCCCTGCCATCCCATCCCCGTACAGGCTGTCCTGTTCCAGTCCTTTATGCTTAATTAAAGCCTGTCAACTCTAGTTACCTCGTATCTTGACTCTTATTTATTGAGCTATCTGTTTATATTGTATCCAGTCAAAAATAGAACCGTTAATTAATTATTTATTTACCACATAATGGCGCCTGAATAGGGACTTGCCCTTTCCCCACGCGCCGGAGAAGCCACGCAAGCCCCCTGATCCTCTGCAGCCGTGACGGAACCATACCGTGCACGTGCAGATATTTCTGCTTCAAGTATCCCTCAGGCCCACGGAGGAGACGGAGGTTGCGGTCCAGCATCCAGACGAGGCGGTGGAGGAACGCGGCGAGTCCCGACCAGAGCCCAAGCCGAGAGTCCAAGGTCCGAGGTATCCGGAGGCCCACCTGTAACTGAAGTCCGAAGTTCGTCCGTCCGTCGTCGTAGCAGTCCAGTCCAGTCCGAGGCCTTCCGTTCTTGCTGCCCGGTGAGTACCGTTGCTGGGGTAGTATCTAGACAGGGTCAATTAATTTGTCTCTGGTCCGTGGGTTTGGGTACACAGATCCAACACGAAGTGTCCACTTAGGTGGATGCGGGTCCTGACGTGTCTCTTTATGGGACCGGTAAGTTTCGTACTGTTTCAGCAGTATATCTAGTAATTCTAGTCAGTTCTGTTCTCGAGAAATTCATGTGTTCTGTTCTCAGTATTTCAGGCAGTATTCTGTCCGAACTGTTATTTTAAATGTTATTCCATGTGTTTTCAATGTCGTGGGATGAATGATTTGTTTTTCAGTTATTATTGTGTTTATCGTGTATTGTACTGTGTCCAGACTCTAGCCTAGTTATGCCTCTGTTCTCAAAGTTACGTCAGTTAAAAACTAGAAAAGGTCTGCTCGAGGAAGCAGTTCCTGTCCCGCCTAGGGACAGTCCAGGTCATTTTATGTATCATAAGCATGGCATAAGTGCCATATTATATCTAGATTTATGGGTCGAGTATACTAAAGATCTAGAAGAGAAATATAGATGGCCTGTATCAGGTACATGGGATGCCGAGTGCATCATGCGAGTAAGTATTATGGAAAAAGAAATCCAGACAGTCCCAGAAAGATGCCATCGAGTTATGGCGCAAAGAATCTCATAAAAGAACCGAAAAAGAAATCAGAAAGTCAGAATTAAGTAGAGAATCCTCAGAAAGAGCCCAAGAAAGGGAATTAATCGAAATAGGTGAACGAGTAAAAGCCGAACAGTCAGACAGACAGAGAAATGCCCTCATTAAGGGTATGTATCCTCTTCTTGCCGAGGGCTTGCCAAAAGCAACCCCGGAAGCACCATGTAATTTTCCGCCGCCATTAGTTCCGATTAAGCTACGTCACAAACCGACCGCAGCTGATATTTTTCTCTCGTCCTATTTGGACGATACAGTCCCAGAATATGCAAATCCTGTTCCGCCAGCTCCCGTAAATAATGTAATTCCTGTTCCTCCAGCCACCGGGGCACCCGTTGCAGCACCTGTTACGGTACCCCCGGTCCAGCCCATAGTACAAGTTCCCGCTACATCGGTCACTCTGCCAGCACGAAGAGTATCAGTCGACGATTCCAGTTTAGGGGCCGCGGGGGGAGGTCCTCCTGGTACCCCGCCGCCACACAAACGTGTAACGTTAGTCGAGTTACATGAACGTGCGTTACAGCGTACGCCCAAATATCAGTCCGTTGCAGATATCAAACGAGCTCTTACAGAATGCCGTTATGATCCAGTCCCAGGCGATGATAATATGGTTATATATTCATTGCGTGTAAGACGGGTGACCGAATATTTGGACACCCTACCGAATATGAAAGAAGATCTAGACAGAATATATCGTTTCATCCGTACAGGAGACGATCCAGAAAATATTGGCGAAATCATGTCTCTAAGGAAAGCTGAGACCCAGCTCATGCTATTAAAATTTCTAATCAATTGTTTAATAAGGGAACAAGATTGTCCGACTAAAGATCCGACCGAAATGAAAGTCCTGACAAGGTGGAGTGATAATATAGCCGAGGGTAGACACAAGACACTCAGTAGTATAGAGAGTATGTACAAGAAAATTCGTAAGGAAATAATAAGGTTACACGACAATCGTAAAGCAGCACAAGTAAGTGAGAAAGAAGACAACTCTTCTACTGAAGAGGTAGACGACGAGAATCCCACCAGAATAGCGTATGTAGGTAGAACTAGACTTCCCGACCGACATTCACGCCTAGAACACAAGAAAGTTTTCTCCCTTCCAGCACCAGAACAAGGTTCTCTTGAACAAGTATTTCAAGTTACCGATCACATTCTGAAATCACGAATCGGTTATAGTGAACTTAGTACCATGCATGAACAAGAACTAGCCCGATCAGCAGTCCGATGGATTACTGATTCTACCACTTTTCCAGACGAAATAGTGGCACAAATGTTTCTGAAACTGCCCCCAGCCGAGCAGCGACTGGTGGGTATGTATATGATCCAGCACCTCATTACACTGTATGAGGGACAACATTCTGATCCAGGTCCGTTACATGATGTCCTGAACGAGTTACTCCAATATAGATGGAGAGGTTTAGGTACCGATTTAATTAGTGTTATTCTAGAACAGCGCCACAAATATAGAACGTTTCTGAATCCGCATTTTGGTCATGTCTCACCTCCAGAAAGTAAATCATTTTACATAGATAGACAGCATCCGTTACGAGAAGTACACCCAGTTAGGACAGAGGGTGGTGAAATGCAACGAGTATTTGTTTACACCCCTATCACAAAGATGGAACTCTTAGAGATGAAGAAATTAATTCCCTGTCACGACAAAGATCCAGCAGGGTTCCATCGAGAATTAAAAGACATGCTCCGTATGGGAGAATACACGTATCCAGATGTCATTAAAATGTTAAAAGTCCTGTTGCCCGCAGGGGTATATGAGAAACTCAAGGAAAAAGAATGGTAGGTGGGAGAGAAAAAGATTGATTGGACAGCTCTAGAAGCTGAAGATAATTCCCGAGTACCAGGTACCGGTCTTGGGGAGAAATGTAAAGAATTGCCCGAGTTATTGATTCAAGTTTTGCCAAGATTATTAGCCACGAAAAAGGAAGATTGGGATGCAATCTCAGCATGCAAACAGAAACAGGATGAAGACACTAGTGATTTTTATTCTAGATTCGAAAAATGTTTCATTATTAACAGTGGTCTGAAGACAGGTAGCGAGTCATACCCTCATCTTTTTGTTACTAAACTAGTCGAGAATTCAAGTCCACAAGTTAAAAATCGAGTATTGAAAGTCGAAAGTACCTGGCAAGCTAGTACCCCGTCACAAATGTTACAGATGCTCCAGTATCACCAGAACAGAATCAGGGAAGAGCAAGAACACGAAAAGAGACGTATGAAAGATACGAAAATGAAAGTATTAGTTGCACAATCTGTTCCACAAGACAGTCAGAAGAGGGGTCCGAATCAAGCCAGTCATCCTACAGCTCCCGTTAAAGGGACATGCAATTATTGTAAACAGCCAGGTCATTTTATAAACGAGTGTGCAGTTCTGAAACATAACATAGCAACTGGTAAAACTAAAGAAAGACCACGTCCGCCTAGACAAGAACAAGTTTCACAGACTTCTCAGTCACCGCAGAATGCACAACAGACAGTTCCAGCACCGCAGCCTATTGCTGCAACACAGCATGTTTCACAACAGATGTACCAGTATGCCCAGACAGAGTATCCAGAGTATCAACAGTATTCATGAAACAGCCTAGAGAGGGAGGTAGGCTTGCCTCTCATCGAGATACCTGTAGATCAAGAGGGTCCCTATGTGCACAGTCAAGTATTAGGGAAAGACAGAAAGTTTTTGATTGATACAGGGGCAAGTAGGACTACTATCAGTCATGACGAGGTTCCAGGGGCTCCGCTCTCAGGCTCTAAAAATGTTTCCCTTGGATTTTCAGGAAAACCCATTGTTAACGAGATTTCCAAACCAGTTTCTCTAGAAGTTGGTCCATTGTCCCGAACTACTGATTTGTTACTTACGAAATCGTGTCCAGAAAATTTGTTAGGTATTAAAACATTGAAAGAATTAGGTGCAGTTATTTGCTGTTCTCCAGAAGGAATACGTTTGTTTTTGAGAGACTTTAAAGGTCACTATGTATTACGCGATTTTGATCCAAGATTATCCAATGTACCGCAGCATTTATGGGCGCAAGGTCCAACTGATGTAGGTTTTATGCAAATCACACCCCATCGTGTGACTCTCAAGCAAGGTATAGTCCTGCCACGGATCAGACAGTACAGATTGCCACCTGAGGCTGTAACAGCCTTATCCAAAATTATTGACGAGCTTATTGCTCAAGGAGTGGTTGTAGAAACTGACTCCAATGTATGTAATTCTCCTATCATTCCAGTCATGAAACGTACTGATCCAAATGCACCTCCAGTATATCGATTAGTGATTGACCTTCGAGAACTTAATAAATGTATCATACCCCAGTATCCAGTAGTCCCAGATATTTCATCCCTATTAACAGCCATTGATTCCGAAGCTACATTTTTTACTGTAATAGACCTCAAGAATGCATTTTTCAGTGTCCCCATTCATCCAGACAGCCAGTACCTTTTCGGTTTTTGTTTAAATGGAAGGAGCTATAAATTCACACGAGCTCCTCAAGGTTTCACAGAAAGTCCTAGTATTTACAGTCAAGCACTTAAAAGACAACTAGACAATATTCACATGCCAGCTGACACTGCCCTGCTCCAGTATGTCGATAATCTACTGATCACAGCCTGTTCTGAACGTGACTGCGAGCGTGCGTCACTTACAGTCCTGTATTTTCTGGCCGAGCAGGGGCACAAGGTGTCCCCTTCCAAATTACAATTCTGTGTCCAGCAAGTGATCTACCTAGGCCACTTACTGTCCAAGTGGGGTAGGCAGTTGACACCAGACCGTATCCAGTTAATAGCGAGTCTTCCACAGCCCAAGACACAGAAGGAGGTACGTGCTTTTATCGGCCTTACTTCTTACTGCAGACAATGGATTCCTCAGTATGCATTTCTAGCAAAGCCACTGATACAGTTAACGACACAGGAGGCAGCCGTATCGACTGTCCTCCCTTGGACATCTGAACATACACTTAGTTTTAATGAATTAAAGAAAGCCTTATGCCAAGCACCTGTTCTAGCTACACCGAACTACAGTAAGCCTTTTACACTTTTTGTCACAGAACGTAATGGTACTGCATTATCTGTTCTCACACAAGATCAAGCAGGACAATACAAGCCTTGTGCTTTTTTTTCGAGCACATTAGATCCAGTAGCCCAGGCTCTGCCTGCGTGCCTCAAGTCAGTTGCAGCCACAGCTCTAGCAATCAGACAAAGTGATTCCATAGTATTAGGACACTCCCTGACAGTACAAGTTCCACATTCCGTGGAAGTTCTTTTAAACCGAACACAGACTCAGCACTTGACCATTGCACGTTTAACGGGTTACAAACTGACACTGTTCCAGCCACACATAGAAATCAGACGCTGCAACGTTTTAAATCCTGCTACCCTGTTACCGTCAGTTACTCCAAATCCTGCCACACATGACTGCGTGGAAGTTATTAACACTATGACAAAGCCAAGACAAGACCTGACAGACATTGCATTACCAGATCCCGACCTGACACTTTATGTGGATGGTTCATGTATGAGAACTAGTACAGGAGAACTAGTAGCCGCGTATGCAGTGACTACTGACACAGAAGTTATTGAAACACACCGTATTGACACCCTGTCTGCTCAAGCAGCAGAGCTAGTTGCTCTGACCCAAGCCTGCATACGTGCCAAGAACCTGAAAGTAAACATATATACAGATTCACGTTACGCATTCGGAGTTGTACACGACTTCGGAGTACTCTGGCAGGAGAGAGGTTTCATGACTTCTCATGGAACCAAGATTCAGCATGGTCTCCTCATTCAAGCTCTGTTAGATGCAATACATTTACCGACAGCTATCGCTATCATGAAGTGCAAAGCACATACGAAAGTTACTGATATCATTTCCCAAGGTAATGATCTAGCAGATCGAACAGCCAAGCTTACAGCTCAGACACCAGACATTCCAGTTAACAAGACACAGACATCCACTCCAGAACATACTACATGTATGACAGTCAAGGACCCTACACAAGATGTCATAGACATACAGTTACATGCTACTCCTGAAGAAATCAAGAAATGGTCCGAACAAGGAGGGGTCCAGACAGATCAGGGATGGGTGACGAAGGGAAAAGCCACATGGTTTCTCCCCGACTCTATGGTTCAAGTCATTATTAATACCGCACATAGTCCAGCACATCTAGGAGAAAAAGCTATGTTAGACAGTATACAGAACCTTTGGTTCAACAAGCACTTACGAGCTGCAGCCAAGCAGAAAGTCCGTACTTGTATGATATGTTGCCAGTTCAATCCAGGTAAAAGTGTCCCGGTGGAACAAGGTGGATTCCAGCCCCCTGACCACCCTTTTGAAGTCCTCCAGATGGATTATATTCAGATGGAGCGATGTCGAGGTTTCAAGTATGTTCTTGTAGTTGTATGCGCTTTGTCCAGGTGGACAGAAGCATATCCAGTTCCAGATTACACAGCCGCGACCACTGCTAAGCAGCTGGTTCGTGAATTCTTCCCCCGTTATGGACTCCCTAGGGTCGTGTATTCTGATAACGGCCAGCCATTCTCATCTGAGTTAATGAAGCATGTTTCCCTTTTGTTAGGGTACCAGTGGAAGTTCCATTGTGTGCGCCATCCTGAAGCAGCCGGTCTCGTAGAGAGACATAATCAAACCCTGAAAATCCGTATTGCCAAGACATGTAAAGAGAAAGGTGTAGACTGGCTAGTTGCCCTGCCAGTTGCTTTATTCTTCATGCGCATGGTCGCACACTCCAGATCAGGTCTGTCCCCTTATGAGGTCGTATTCGGCCGCCCCCCAAATATGTGGGGTACACCTAGACCCCGCAGTATTACAGATGTTTCCAGTAATATGTTGACAGATTACCTAGCTTCCTTGATGTCTGCCCTACACTCTTGTCGTTCACAGGTTGCCGCCGCATTTCCAGACAATACTGAAGTGAAACCACATGAGGTCATTCCAGGCGACCTCGTGTTGGTCCGGAATTTTGATCGTTCAAGTCCGCTGGAGCCTCGCTGGAAGGAGCCGAGACTAGTCCTTCTGACCACCCGCACGGCCGTGAAGTTGGAAGGCCGCAAGGGTTGGGTCCATCTGTCGCATATCAAGAAATTTCATGGAGTCCGGAAAAAGACTTTTAATGACAAATCCAAAGACTGTTCCATTTTTAAAGACTGCCTGAAACCAGACTCTAAACCAGACATTAATCTCAATCCCGAACTGAAAGTTCCTCTGTTAGAGAAAACTCCGCAGCAGGAGTATAAGTTAAAACTCCGGTCTAGTAAAATAAGTCAGCCAGTTTAATTGTCTAAGTCCCTCTCGGGTGAAACGGTTAGACAGGTATCTGACATGTATGAGATAGACCCCCATAGTGAGAGAGTTAGTCAAAACTCTATACGATGTATCATTTTTCTAAGTTTTCTATTGTTTCTAAGTTTGATGGTTACCTGCACAAGTTATGCATTACATTTATGTTTTCCAATTTCTCATGTAAATAAGTTTTCTAATGCCACAGTAGAGCACACATTTAGTGATCTGCCTCCTCACGAGCTATCCTATCGTCTTGCTATGCGTAATAATACATTCATCAGAATGTTACACTATTCACACCAGACCAGCAATGCCACTAATTGTTGGGTGTGTGGTCGACTCCCCCCTTTCCAGACACCGAAGGGAGTTCTGCCACTCTTTCCTTATCCGTTTTCACATAATGGTTCGTGTGGAGCATGGTCCACGTTAACGTCATCCTCCAATGATATGTCCCTTCTGAATAGAACATGTTTTCCAGACAAGCAAGGTCTCCCCCATAGAACAGGGTTAGATCTAGAAAATGAAGTTTATAATTTAGGTAATTATTCTTCGAATTTTATGGTCCTGAATGTTCAGTCTGATACTACTCCAGATTTGCCTGCTATTTCAGTACTACCAGTCAAAGGCGAATTATGTGTCAGAAAGAATGGTTCCGCACATGTAGGACATAGTGATTGCACTACTACTGTCGAGTATAGTGCCAGTGGGAAATCTATTTTCAAAGCCTCACGTCATTCTTATTTTGTTTGTGGCCAGACCGCATATGTTCGTCTGCCCCTCGATTGGGATGGAACATGTTACATTGCCTTCCTACTGCCACCAGTTTTTCTAGCCCCATCTGATTATCATAGAAACACACATCTAGTACACATTAGACATAGAAGGGAGATCGAGTCCCCAATTGTCGATCTAGTTGTTGCATTTTCATTCCTAATAACGCGCCATCTGTTTATTCAGCTATAACCAGACTTCATAAAATTGCCCATCAGTTACACCAGAATCCAGGCACCTGGACATGGTCCGGTTGGCTCTGGAGTATCATATCTGCCTGGGGATGGAAAGTATTGTCATTCCTAGGTATTGCAGTAATGATCATTTTCAGTTGCTGCCTCTGTATACAATGTGGCCCTGCGATTTGCGGCATGTGCGCTACCTCTTGTATTCCTAAGTCCTAAGTCCCGTTCCAAGACAATTCGAGACGAGCAAATGATGCTATATGAAATGATAGATGGTATCATGAATATAGATGTTTCCTGATGGAAACGTAGGGCACAAGGAGGGAATGTGGAAAAGTAAATTTTGCCATGTTATATGTGCCTACGTGTTCCCCATGTTATGTTATATGTGCATGATCGATATGCATGTATTCCCCTCTGATCGATTAAAGACGCAATTACAGTTGTGTCCATCTCTAGTATGCCGGTTTCCAGTTATCGTGAATACAACGAATATCAGGCCTATGTAAAGCTACGTTGCCACGTTTTCTCAGTGTGCACGTTAATTCATTGAATTGTCCCCGTTTCTAGGCCTCAAAAGGGCCCGGACTCAGATTCAGCTCCTGTTGCCTGAACCCTCTCCGAGGAGCGATACAGCCCCCACCTGTATCCCTGACCCTTCACTTACTTTCATGCCTCGCAGTGCCCGGCTCGGCCTGGCTCTGCCTCCCAGTCTGCCAAGAGTATGTTATGATTCTAGTTATCAGTCCAGCCCTCCTTCTCTGCATTCCTAAGCTACTGAATCGCATCAATAGTTTCCGTCATGGTCTAGCCTTTATGTCTCCATGTAAGAGAAATACTGTATTAATATTCATAGAATATTCCTCGCACACACACTACATGTAGAATAATGCATGCCCCAGTCTTAGTGTCTGTTAGCCTTTGCCCTGATAACTTTTGGATTCTATCAACATGTTCTCTAAACACGAGATACTAGATAGGCTTTAGGTACATGTCGCTCTGACACTCCAGACTTTCGTCTCCTCTTCTAGCGCAGAAGTCATAGCCCCCCAGTTCTCCCTAGTAACACGTCATTGCCAGTTTGCGCGCACCACTAGGTTAGAGGTCCCAGCTGCTCAGGTAGCCCCCTCCATGTTTCCGCCCCGTTTATGACATATTCTGTTACGTTTGCATCACATGTCTATGTATACGCCCTGTACACACCTCTTGTTACACCCACTTTATGCCTTATCTTTCGCGACTGCTACAAACTCCGCCTACTGCTACGCCTACTGTATTGAATACAATGTATTTTGTTTAACTATATATATCGTGCACTGTTATTAAAGTTTGCTAGCCATTCCCAGATCCTGCCCCGGCAGCTGCCGGGCCCTGCCATCCCATCCCCGTACAGGCTGTCCTGTTCCAGTCCTTTATGCTTAATTAAAGCCTGTCAACTCTAGCTACCTCGTATCTTGACTCTTATTTATTGAGCTATCTGTTTATATTGTATCCAGTCAAAAATAGAACCGGTAATTAATTATTTATTTACCACATAATGGCGCCCGAATAGGGACTTGCCCTTTCCCCACGCGCCGGAGAAGCCACGCAAGCCCCCTGATCCTCTGCAGCCGTGACGGAACCATACCGTGCACGTGCAGATATTTCTGCTTCAAGTATCCCTCAGGCCCACGGAGGAGACGGAGGTTGCGGTCCAGCATCCAGACGAGGCGGTGGAGGAACGCGGCGAGTCCCGACCAGAGCCCAAGCCGAGAGTCCAAGGTCCGAGGTATCCGGAGGCCCACCTGTAACTGAAGTCCGAAGTTCGTCCGTCCGTCGTCGTAGCAGTCCAGTCCAGTCCGAGGCCTTCCGTTCTTGCTGCCCGGTGAGTACCGGTCTGGAAGATCAACACCCTCCCAGGGACCTGAGGGGAGCGCAGAACTTGCTTTGTGATTTCCTTGACACTCTGGGACTGGTTGATTGTTGGAGGTTGTTGCACTCCACTCAGAAGCAATATACGTTCCTGTTGGGCGCTCACGGTAGTCTCTCTAGGATTGACTATGTATTGGTGCCGTCTGCACAGGCCCTCACCATCGCTGAGGCCAGGCATTTGGCTCGGGGAATTTCAGACCACTCCCCACTGTGGGTCCGGGTGGAGTTGGGCCCAGGATCCGGGGGACGGGTCGCCCCGATTAACCCTTGGTACCTCCGTAACCCTAAAACTCGTGTGGCCCTGATAAAAGCTCTAGACCTGTATTTTTCGGAAAATGAGGGTTCCGTTTTGTCTACCGTATCGCTTTGGGAAGCCTTTAAGACTATCCTCAGGGGTCAGGCCCTATCGTTGATAGAAGAGGTTAAAAAACGACGTGATGAAGAGGTCGTTAGGTTCGAGACGGAGATAGCAGACTTGGAGCTTGGCCTGGAGCGGGGGGTCACCCGTACTGCGACGCATGTACTAAGGCTCAAACAACTTGAATACAGGGCATTGGTTACCGACGCGGCTAAGGTCATGAGTAGAGAGCAGCAGGGACGTTTGTATGATGTGGGTGAAAAGGCTGGTAAATTGATTGCGTGGCTGGACAAGAAAGATAGAGCAGATCGAGTGGTCCCTGTGATCGAGCTGGCTGATGGCGCTCGGGTCTCGGATCCTAGGGAGATAGCTCGGTGTTTCGCGGAGCACTTCCGGACAGTATCCTCCTCCGTGTCGGACAGACCAGAGGAGGACTCACAACTATTGTTGCGAGATATCGCTTCACCACGTCTCTCTGATATTGACAGGGAACATATGGACGCTGCAATAACGGCTGACGAGGTGGCTATTGCGATCCGTTCCCTGCATTCGGGGAAAGCGATGGGTCCCAATGGCTTGCCTATTGAGCCATATAAGTTACGGCCAGACAAGATGGCTCCCTATCTACGAGACATGTTCTTGGAATCTCGGGAATGTGGTTCTCTTCCCCGCGATCAGCGTTTTGTAGTGTAGTTCCTATTATCCCAATAGGCTCTGCGCATTGGAATAATACCTTCAATAATATAGACCTAGGACGGAGGTTAACTAGGTCTTCTACTGACGATATTAGACTTAAAGTTTTGGGTTTGCCAGCTAGCTCAGAGTTCACTAGAAACTTTCTCGAATAGGCAAGGAGGAGTTTAACCTCCCTGGATAGACAAGAAGGGATTTAGTTTCTGACAACCATAGAACATGACAACTTTGCTCTCCCCTAATCAAGAGTGTATCTCTAGAGTCGTGTGAAAACAAAAGACCACTTATTTTACTCAGTCAGTTCAGTGCATTCTTAGTTTCACCAGATTGTAGAGAAAAGGAAGAGACGGGCGTGTTCAATAAAAGATGTTATTTATTGATCAGTCTCTTTTCTCATACAAGAGAAATGAATCGATATTATTGCAATACTTATGGTTAAGTAAAGTGCATACAATAAAAGCAGGATTATAAAATAATACTGTAAAAGCATTGATATGGTTTCTAAGCCATATGATATTTAAAATGGATAAAATAGATACATACATATATACATTTGACTAATCGTACTCAACTGGTGCTTCTAACTACGCCTACCCCAGTGTACCTGACCTAAGCCTAATACTTGGGCGGGAGTAGATAAGTAGCAGTTTAAGTTAAGTTTGTTTTGCCAAGTGACTGACTCAAGAATTCTCTGCAAGGGGTTATTCAGTTCTGTACCTGAGATCTAGAATGGTTAAAGGCTGGTATCTCTCGTCTTTAGTCTCGATATTCCAGCTGCCTGCGAGGGCCGCTTGGAAGCGCCGGAGCTGGATTTCTCGGCAGGAGAAAAGCAGCGTCTCGTTCTCAGAGCGTCAGGAAGGCGGGGCAGCGCCAGCGGGGTCCGCTCTGTGTTGGCCTCTTCGGCAAGTCTCGCTGCTCCGATCTCGTCACCACCGCGTGTGTTTGCTTAAGGCAATGTCGGTAATATTTATACCTGTAAGGTGCCGAGATTGACGTAAGGATGGACATAGATACGTCAATAAGGATGTCATACGAACTGGTCGTTAGCACATTCTTTACTGAAGTTCTCGGTGAAATCAAAACAATGGCCGCAGGGATTTTCCCAGGTTGTCATAGGTTTGATTTGTTTTGAGAACTCCGTATGCCTTATCAGGGGCTGGAGGAATAGTGCTTGCCTAATTAGATGGCAAGCGTTATGACCTAATCAGATAACGCGTTCCTGTGCCGTGGTGTGGCTTAATCAGATAACGGTTTTTGCACCGTGGGATGGCTGCTAGTTAATTATTAACCAGAACAGGGTCAGGAATAGGGGGATCGATACAGAACCTATAGGAATACATCACACCCACTCCACGCAGACTATGTCCATATTTACAGATCTAGGCATAGTAAACGTGACGTATGTGTATACCGTACCACCCCAAAATACATCCATATGCATTTCGAAATTATGTAATACACGAGAAAAATATAATCATATGCACTATATGCACATAAGCAGTAGAGGAATGCTAAATTAATCACGCATATTTATACATCATTATTAATAAGATATGAAAATAACACATGAAATGGCTCTTAATACAGAAGAAAAAATGCGAGACCATTTCATCACAAAATATATCCATGAACATGCCAGAAGACAGCTAATGTCCCTAAAGTTCCTAAAATAGAAATTTAGTTCTCTAAGAATAGTTTCTACTTTAAGCAGAAGATAAGTGTCCCGAAAAACCACAAAAATATTTTGGGGGTTGTGAAAAAATCTGCTGTCCGTAGACTGGAGAAAAATTGTTCATGTTACTTTATCATTAAAGTTGAAGGCCAAATTCATGGCGGTTGGAACGCCGTGTGCTAGCTTGCTCAAAAGTCATTATTTCTGCTCTGGTGAGAACATCATATCATTTAGACTGTCGAAAAAGCTGTCAACAGCTTCCTGGGAAAGTTCCACTAACTCGGAAAAAGTGGTCACCATGCATTCATGAGCATGATAGCCTCCATTGATGTTTTGATCAGCATAGCTGACAGAAGGTCGTACCTGATCGATGCTGCTTTCATCTTGAACCTCACTACCCCTCAATCGTAGTGGTGAAGTTTCCACGAATGCCGTCATCAGGATTGGTAGCCGCTGGGGACAGCACAATGCATGAGCCGTGACCGGACCCAACAAAGTTTCTGCATCCATTGGCGCATCCGATTGTAGCGTCAGACAGGTGTCCAACACGCATTCTTCTCCGCATAGCAAGCACCTTAATACAGGTAAAACACATCTTTGCCACATTGGTCTAAATGAAAGAAACCAAGTCATGTTCAGGTCTCTAAGCCGGGATAGTCCAAGGATTTTAGATATCCGGTCCCGGTATCCAATGGCTAGGATTGTTTCTTCCCTTGTCGCAGGTGTTTTGTCTGTGACACGGTTTGCCATAGCGAAATAACAGGATCAAAAATAGGATTCCTGCCACTAGTCCCAAAAGGAGAGGAAGTCCGCCAAAGATGGAATGGATGAAGTCTGGAAAAATACCCAGAATGGCTTTAAATGGTGTTAAAGCCCCCGAAAACACTGTCTTAAATACATTTGAGACTCCACTGGTATCAGAAATATTTAAGATTTCGTTCAGGATTTCTGCGAAATGTATGGGGGAATTAGTTGATAACAATGAATGAATCTCTGCCGTTGTCCTTGCAACTTGGAGATCATACGTCTCTTTTGATGACGTGAGCCGGGTCGGCGTCTGAAGGAGCACTGTTTTCATTCTGCTTAAAGTATCAATTCGAATAGAAGCAATTTTCAAATTCGGCCATAACCTTGCCTCCCTGTCTGGTATTGCGCTGGGGAACAATACTCGTTCACAGCACATGACCTTCGCAGTCGTAGTTATGAGATAAGGTATTCCGGGCACCAAACTACAACATCTGCGGTCTACAATTACAATGTAACTCCCGTTCGATAGTCTCCTAAAGAATGGTTCTATTTGTGTTGCAGGTGTGCCTAGCTGGTGGCATGAAAGGTTATTTGAGGACCCTTCACAGGCTCCGTGTAAACTAATACCATTACACAGAAGTGTACCGCTTAGTGACATCGCACAATTATTGCCACTAAGAAACACTTTCTGGCCTTTATTACTGACACATGCATGTGAATAGGGCAAGTTCCATGTTGACTTAATGTACCCTTTTCCCAATTTTTCGTACATGCCAGCCTGTATATATTTTTGGCAGTATTGAAACCTGAAAGTAGATATTGGAATATTAATTATCCCATGTATTATCCATTCACTGACAGGTCGTTCTGACATTGTCAATGGTAATCTCTCGAGTTTCTCAATGCTCAGGATTGTATAATCAGCACCCTTCTGTGCCATACTGATTTGTTTATCAGTAAGGTTAAAGATATTGAATAGTGACGTTGTGTTGATTAAACGCCATGGCACATAGCCTGAACGCAGATTTTGTAACGTCCAGCCAAGCTGTACAATAGAACACAATTGGGACTGACCGTGTTGTAACAACAGTAAGTCTTGCGATATTATGTCGATTGCTGAAGACACAATGCTGTCCAAAGAGTATATTCTGGAGGACAGAGTCATTAACCCATTGTCCACTACAGAAAGTGATTTTTCCAAATTAATACGGTCAATTTCCCGTATTCTCTCTGATGTTTCAATTTGAGTTATTTTCCAGGCTTCGTTATAAGCTGCATATACAGAGGCTGCTATGAAGCGTTTTTGACGCTGTTTGCGCGGTCCCATAATGAAATCACGCAAGTCAGCACCATCAGTAAGTAAAGTTAGGTGTTGCTTGATTTCTGCCAGTGTGGATGTTTGTAGCCATTGAAGGCAGAGTTTGCCCACACTGTACGTGGTAATTATCCCTGGGTGTTGTCTTTGGGAATATCTAGGGTCTGGCCTGGTCAATGTGAACCCCTGTATTTTGTTCAGGAATCTGTCTTGACAGTTATTAGTATCTGTGGGCCAGATCAACCATTGTTTCCAATCAGGATGTGTTCTGTTTTGGCTTAATACATGGTTTACGTCTATCTCCTCATCTATAGAGCTATTACTGTTCATTGTTGGCTTTGGAATAGACGGTTTGTTTAAATCTTTGATTTTGGCTAGGCCAAGACAGGTAGTTTGTTGAATAGTGTCATTTAAAAATATAATTTGTTCTGGGATCATGCAGGCTCTAAACAATGATTCTATACCTTGTACTTGCCATTCTTTTGTACCCCAAACACTTTTTACTTCAACATTTTTGTCCCAGTAATCAAAACCAAATGTATTCATTTGTTCAAAAAATGAGTCTGAATATATCAATTTAGTGTTTGTAAGCATGGTCTTCGTACCTGTCCTGTTTGACAATTTGAAATAAAATGTTTCTGCATTACTTGTGTTGAACCCTGAAAAATATGAATATTTGTCATAAAAAGTTCTTGAGCTACCTTTTGGAGGGGTTGCACAGTGTTCCCATTGATTATAATTTAAAACATTTCTAGGTTGTGCAGATTTATGCAGATAATGGTTACTAAAGTGATTATAGCAGAACATCTTATCATAATTAGACGAACCCTGCAAATAATCATGTTTTGTAAATTTAGCAGACATCACTAGGTCAGACATCATATCATTAATACTTTCAAAGTCCCAATCATCAGCAAATGTGCTTGGTTTTACAAAGTCACTCAATGAGATCTTAATTTGATGTGGATACTTCAGGATTTCAACCGGACCATAGATTTCATAATCGGTATTGTCCCATGCTACCCCACCGGGTATAGGATTGGCTGTGAAGTTGACTGAAGAAAGTTCTCTTTTCTCGACGTGTGAAGATGTGTGTGGTTTGAGGACCAAGTTGATTTTCTGGCTTGCTGTGTCCATTTTAACATATTTTCCCTCAATGAAATGTCCCAAACATAGTACCATGATGAGCCAAAGTATGAGGATAAGTGCACCTAATGCCACCCAGAATTCAATCCATGGAGAAATTAGATAGGTTTCTTTCAGATGTTGAAAAAGTTCCTTAGCTTTATCTTTAAAGGTTTTTGTTGATGTTTGTTCCTTTGATTCACTCAGATCTTCAGATGAATCATTGAAGTTGATGAAGTAGCCGGATGCCGTTCTGTCTATTGTTCCAATTGCTTCAGGATTACTGTTTGCTTTATTAGTGTGTTTTGTTGCAGCAGCATAGTCATTTGTTACTTCATTGTAGATTGGTGTGTTTCTGCTAAATGTTTTTATTTGGGTTTTTATAGGTTTAAGTTCCATAGCATTGTTGCATAGTCCTTGTTGTTGTTCTGTAGGCATTTCAAATGTGAGTAGCCTCTTAGATTGAACCTCTGTGTTTGTAGCAAACCTTGGTGTTCTACTACTTATCGGGAGTCCACTTGGCCTACTATTTGTTATCGGCCACATGATTGTGGTTTTACCAGGTCGATTGATACAACTCTGTTCTCCTTTTTACCAGCAAGGGGTGGTAGTACTACTGATCTTGTCCCGTTGATTGACAAGACAGGAACTGCTTTTCTGTAAGAAGGCCCAAATTCCTTCTTTACCGCGATCTTTTCTCTGACTAGATCCCCGACTTTTGGAATCCAGACAGGTCTTGCTGGGACAGGTGGTTTTTCTTCAGTGGTTGTTGGCTGTTGTTTCAACTTTATGTTGCTCAGGTCTTTCCTTGTTTCGTTTAAGTCCTGTAAAATAGCCAAACGATCTTTGATATCAAAGCTTTTTTCTTTAACCACTGAAGTCTGACTGTCAAGATCTAAGACCATCATTCTAGTCCCAAACAATAATTCGTACGGACTGAATCCCCTCAGAGAATTTCTTGGCAGGCTGTTTAGACTACGTTGGACACTTATTAGATGTTTGACCCACCCAGCTCCCGAACCTAATACCTTCGCTGTTATAGATTGCTTTATGTCACGGTTTTTTCTTTCTACAATTCCGTTTCCCTCAGGATGAAATGGACAAGAATACCGCAACGCAATGCCCATGCTGGTCATGGCCTCCTTATAAGCTCTAGAGCTAAAAGCAGGACCCTGGTCAGAATGTAGCATGCCAATTGCGTATGTGCCGATAAAGACTCGCAAATCTTTTATAACAGTTCTGGCGTCAGCCGATCGCTGGGGCCACATCCATATGAATCTCGTGCATGAATCCACTGCAACCAAGATATATTTATAGTTACCATCCCTTTGTAAGGGACCACAGTGGTCCAGGTAAACACAGGCTAATGGTTTATCCGAGATTAGAAGGGGCGTCTGCGCTGGTCGTCTCACGGTTGATACTTTCATTTTTTGACATATTTCACATTCTAGAACATAGTTCCGTGTTTGTCTTCTCATTTGTGGCCACCAGTATCTCTGTTTTAATAACGATACTGTGGCTGAGACGCCAGCATGTACAGAAGCAAGCCCTTCGTGTGCCGCTATGATTAGTCCTAACCTATGTTCCATGTTTGGAATTGCCCTATCCCCCACTCCAGGGATTCGAGCAAACGGAACATTGTTTGCATCAGTTATGTATGAGTACTTCACTGGAAAGCCTTTCGGGAGTGTTTCTATCGAATCTTTTTCTGTAGCGCTGACAGCTTGTAATATATCGCTGTCTATTTTTGTTTTTGACCGTGTGATGGCAGCTACGGAAGCCGTTTGCACAGCTGCCTTCGCGGCCTCATCAGCCAATGAATTCCATGCAACGTGAACGCCATCACGTTGATGACTCAGTGTATGTATCACGTGAGTCTTTGGTAGTTCTTTTTGTAAAAGAACTACTTGTTCCCAGAGCATTTTATGCTTGATTGTGCCTCCTTTTGCATCCTTAAAACCATTCTGAAGCCAGATCTGCAAGTATTCATTGTAAGACTGAACGCAATAATACGAATCGCACACTATGAGTGGGGAATTCTCGATCGGTATTTTCAAGCGCCATCTTGAATGCCAGTAGTTCAGCTCGCTGAGCTGTACAATCTCCTAGAGATTGTGTTTTAGTGACCGCTGGTTTAAATTTCCCTTCGTGCCAGCGACCTTTAACAATCGCGCACGCAGCACTGTAAGCTTGTTTACCCCCCACTGCGGGTTGTGCTGATCCGTCTGTATATATTATACAGCCGTAATGTTCTAGAGGCAGAATTTCCGTCGGCGGAGGACATTCGAATTCGTATTGGAGAAATTCTTGTGTTTTTAAGTTGGGATCAAATTTGTATACCACGTCTGTTGCAGCAAGAGAATTAGCCCACTGTATTCACCTTGGATGGAGTGCTTTAGCATTCGGAATGCTTGCCTTTGTTACCGCCTCCAGGGCTGGTATCGGTGTCACGATGATTATTCGTTTACCTTGTGCTAGGGCCCGTTCCTTTGCTACAGCAGTCTGTACCGCGGTCAGAATTTTTTCCGTTGGACTAAATTTCATTTCAGCTTTTGTGTACAAGTGTGATTTATATGCAATTGGTACCTTTTCTCCCTCATTAGAGGTCAGGTATGTGAATCCGCATCTTCCTGGGATGACTCGAATCACAAGATTGCGTGTGTTATCACGTGTTTCTAATTTTTTTTTAATTAACATGTCTGTTTGTAAAGATCTCAAAATTTCTGTGTGTTTTTGAGTCCAATTGATTCTTTTAAAATCTGGTTTTATGAGCTCATAAAGGGGTTTGACCCTTTCTGCGTAATTTGCAATGTATGTTCTTCCGAAATTTAGGAAGCCTAGAATTGATTGTAAGTTTTTTAGTGTTCTAGGTGCTTGGAGTACAGCACATTTCTCTAGGAAATTGTCAGCCAGGCTTTTGCCTTCACTTGATAATTCATATCCTAAAAACAGGACTGTTAGATGGGCAATTCTTGATTTTTTAAAGTTGAATTTGTAACCCTCTGCTGCGAACCCAAGTATTATGGTGTTCACTCTCTTCAAGTGAGTATCCAAGTCATCATCTGTTCGGTAAATGTCGTCGACATAAGATAATGCCTCGTCATCGTATGTTTGTAGTAATTCTGTTACTCTCGTTGAGAATAATCCTGGGCTGTTCTTGTGCCCCTGGGGTAAACGGCAGAAACTTTTTTGCGAGCCATTTACCGAGAACGCAGTCAAATATCTGCTCTCTGGTGCTATATTTTGACAAAAGAATTCATTAGAGATGTCTAATGTTGTTTTGTATTTTTTGCGCACTATGTTATTCATTAGTGCAGCACTATGCGAGTTTTGCACTGCAAAAGTTTTGCAACACGAGTTAAGGTGTCTGTAATCCAAAACTAGACGATATGAGTTGTCTGGTTTGGAGACAGGAAACAAAGGGTTGTTCATTTGTGAGGTGCAAGTTTCAATCACCCCCTGGTATTCAAGTTGAACTAGGATCTCTTTTACCTGTTTTTTAGCTTCTTGCTTAATTGGGTCCTGCCTCTGTGCAGTAGGTTGTGATTTTAACTGGATTTAATGGGGGCAGAGTCCTTATCCCATCCTACATGATTGTTAAATAAAGCAGGAGCTAGAGCTACTGCCCACTTTCTTGCAAGTGTATATTTTTTATGAATTGGAATATGATTTGAGAAGGCAGGCATAATTATTTCTTCGCCATGAGGGCACTCCCTGACAAACTCGGGTGGCCAGTCTCGTTCAGCTAGAAGGATGTCATAGCCCTGGGAGAGATTATCCCAAAATAGACCCCTTATTTTTCTAGTCTTATCCCCCTCTATACGTAATGTTATTTCATATATTTTGTGAGGTTTGCTAACTCTGGTGTCTGCAGTTTCCACTTGAATATATTCATTCGTGTCCACTGTCTCCAGATGATTCATAGGGACTTTGCGAGCTATGCTCACTTCTGCTGCGCTGTCTAGCATTGTCTGAGCCCATTCTCCGTTTTTCAGTTGTGTCCTCAGTATTCTCGGCATTATTGATTACTTTAATGCTGGCTACCTTCTTTTTTGGAGATTGTAATTTTGTATTTGGATGAGCAGGTTCCTTGTCTTTGGACTTGACGTGCTCTTCCCTGTGTTCTGATCGTCCTCTTCTTTCCGATTTCTGCGAGGAAGTCTGAAAAGATTGAGAGGGACGTGTATCATTATCTTGATATCTATCAGGTTTCTTTATATTATCCCTATTTCTAAGGTTGTATTTTTTCACAGAGGGCTCCCTTTGGGGAGACTTGCGTCCTTGGTCAGGAGATCTTTCTCTCCGCCGAGGAGACCTTCCTCTGGTCTGCAATCTTTTTTCTTTAGGATAGGATTGTTTATTTCCTTCCCAGCTCTTTTTTTGTGTTGTTACATTATTTTTAATGAATACCTTTTCAGGACTTTCAATCAGTTGAGGTTTTACCGGTATTCCACCCAGACTATCTCTTCCTAGTTCTTCATAGGATTTTTCTATGATTCTGGCAATTTCAGTTGGTTGGTCTGCTATATCTGTTTCTTTTAACCTTTGGCGGATCGCCACGTTTGCTGCTTCTCCCTTTATGTTGGCTAATAATATAGCCGAGACCTGCTTGAAGTCTTTCAGTAATTTCATACCAAGAGTTAAAGCGGGTTCTGGACCATATTCATCTTGAATTTGTTTTAGCACATCTGGTATCACTGACATGGATGGTACACCATGTGTTTTTGTGTAGATGGAAGCAAAGACTGTACCCCAAGTGTCACAGTCCTCCACGTGTGGTGCGATTCCCATTGGAAGACAGATAGTCAGAATCCTGTGTTTTTCTACCGGGGAGGTGTCCGGAAACACCGCCTCTATTTGAGTGATTTTTTGCGCTAGCCAGAAAGGTATTTGTTCCCGTTTTGCGGGTACTTTACCTAGACAGGACTGTATGTTCTGTGGTGTAATTTTATTTGTATTACCCTGATGAGGGGTCAGCTGCGGAATTTTAATTGCTGGTTGGACTGTTGAAGTCCGCATTACATATTGGACTAATTGTCTATGTATTTTGATTAGTTGTTTTAGCTGTATTAAAAGCTCTGCTGCAGGCATTTCTTCAATGTCTGGATGTGGTGTGTATCCGGCTAGGACCGGCCACGTTGCTCCTGGTCTACCTAGTGGACCGAGCCTGGTGATGTGATTATTATGTTTTAGGGCTCCATTAAACAAGAGCAGGTGCTCTTGGAATTTGAGTGGTACTTCCACCTCCTCGAAAGGAGTGTACTCATCAGGAGGTTCCTCTATTTTGTAATAGTGGAAGTCCTTTGTTACAGCGTTTGCTGCTGGAAAGTTTATCCATGAATAGAATACCTCTGTCTGCCGATATTCGTGTGCCTCAATTACGAATATGACTGTACCACCTCTCGATGTCAGTCCATTTTTTATAAGTTTTAAAGTTATAGATTTTCTTATGTTGACCGGGATGAGTATTATATCCGGGTCATTTTCCTGCATAGTAGTATCAGCTGCTAAGAGTTCAGCTGCTATTCTAGCTGTCTCTCTTTCTTCATCACTGTCTACCATTTTACCGACAGGAAGGTTATTCCGTTTGTTTGCAGATCAGGTTTCTTATGGAAACAAAGATTAGATGCACAATATTTTGGAACAGTGTATCCTTCAATGTTGACTAAATCAAGAACCATACATAGTAGTCTCTTCTCTATGAAGTTTGGCGGATATAACCTTTCACCCACTCCAGACGTCTTTGGAGTATTATGGGAAAAAAGGGGTTCTGTGTGAAAAAGCACGACTGAGTTACTCTAATGTCTTGCGTTAGTTTTATCGCCTTACCAAACGTTGGGCGCCATGTAGTGTAGTTCCTATTATCCCAATAGGCTCTGCGCATTGGAATAATACCTTCAATAGTATAGACCTAGGACGGAGGTTAACTAGGTCTTCTACTGACGATATTAGACTTAAAGTTTTGGGTTTGCCAGCTAGCTCAGAGTTCACTAGAAACTTTCTCGAATAGGCAAGGAGGAGTTTAACCTCCCTGGATAGACAAGAAGGGATTTAGTTTCTGACAACCATAGAACATGACAACTTTGCTCTCCCCTAATCAAGAGTGTATCTCTAGAGTCGTGTGAAAACAAAAGACAACTTATTTTACTCAGTCAGTTCAGTGCATTCTTAGTTTCACCAGATTGTAGAGAAAAGGAAGAGACGGGCGTGTTCAATAAAAGATGTTATTTATTGATCAGTCTCTTTTCTCATACAAGAGAAATGAATCGATATTATTTCAATACTTATGGTTAAGTAAAGTGCATACAATAAAAGCAGGATTATAAAATAATACTGTAAAAGCATTGATATGGTTTCTAAGCCATATGATATTTAAAATGGATAAATAGATACATACATATATACATTTGACTAATCGTACTCAACTGGTGCTTCTAACTACGCCTACCCTAGTGTACCTGACCTAAGCCTAATACTTGGGCGGGAGTAGATAAGTAGCAGTTTAAGTTAAGTTTGTTTTGCCAAGTGACTGACTCAAGAATTCTCTGCAAGGGGTTATTCAGTTCTGTACCTGAGATCTAGAATGGTTGAGGGCTGGTATCTCTCGTCTTTGGTCTCGATATTCCAGCTGCCTGCGAGGGCCGCTAGGAAGCGCCGGAGCTGGATTTCTCGGCAGGAGAAAAGCAGCGTCTCGTTCTCAGCGCGTCAGGAAGGCGGGGCAGCGCCAGCGGGGTCCGCTCTGTGTTGGCCTCTTCGGCAAGTCTCGCTGCTCCGATCTCGTCACCACCGCGTGTGTTTGCTTAAGGCAATGTCGGTAATATTTATACCTGTAAGGTGCCGAGATTGACGTAAGGATGGACATAGATACGTCAATAAGGATGTCATACAAACTGGTCGTTAGCACATTCTTTACTGAAGTTCTTGGTGAAATCAAAACAATGGCCGCAGGGATTTTCCCAGGTTGTCATAGGTTTGATTTGTTTTGAGAACTCCGTATGCCTTATCAGGGGCTGGAGGAATAGTGCTTGCCTAATTAGATGGCAAGCGTTATGACCTAATCAGATAACGCGTTCCTGTGCCGTGGTGTGGCTTAATCAGATAACGGTTTTTGCACCGTGGGATGGCTGCTAGTTAATTATTAACCAGAACAGGGTCAGGAATAGGGGGATCGATACAGAACCTATAGGAATACATCACAGTTTAGCGACTATTGTGGTGATTCACAAGGAGGGGAAACCGCGTGACCGATGTGCATCGTTCCGACCTATTTCTCTTCTCAATGCTGAACCTAAGATTCTTGCGAAAGTGTTGGCTAACCGATTGATCACTGTTATAAGTGAGTTGATACATCCGGATCAATCCGGTTTCATCCTGCACAGTCACACTGCCCTTAATCTCCGACGTGTAAACGGAGTTCTCGCGAGAGCCGCGACGTTGCGTGAGCCGGCCATCTTGGCGTCGTTGGATGCCACGATGGCCTTCGATACTGTGGAGTGGCCTTATTTGTGGGCCGCTTTGGCTAAATTTGGATTCGGTCCTGGCTTTATTGGTTGGGTAAGACTCCTCTATGAGGACCCCCTCGCACAAATTGTTGTTAACGGCCGAGTCTCTGCTTCGTTTAGTCTTGGGAGGGGAACTCATCAGGGATGTCCTTTGTCGCCCCTCCTGTTCGCACTGGCGCTTGAGCCCCTTGCAGCGTGGATTCGATGGGAGCCCTCGATGAAGGGCATTCGGTGGTCCTCGGAATTTGAAGATCGCATCTCGCTTTATGCGGACGATATCTTATTGTATTTGACGTCGCCCCGGAAATCACTGATGGTGTTGTGCGATGTCTTGACTTCATTTGGTAGGAATTCTGGCTTCATTATTAACTGGTCGAAATCCTATCTGTATGTCCTTTCCGGCAACGTTCCTCTTCTTCCGAAAAACTGTCCTATCCAGATCGCACAAACGGGGTTTAAATACCTCGGTATTTACATAACATTGGACCCCGTAATTCGATATGAACAAAATCTTCTCCCACCGCTGTCTCGATTAAAGCAAGATGTAGCGGGGTGGCGTAAGCTTCCGCTGTCCCCGCTTGGCCATGCGGCCCTCTTCAAAATGATGTCGCTGCCTTGTTTTCTCTACGCTCTCCAAAACACTCTTGATGTAGTGCCAGCTTGCTATTTCCAGGCCATTGAAGATCTTCAGAGGAAGTTGATGTGGGACGGGAGGCCTCGTATTGCGCTAGCTAAATTAATGCTCCCGTGGTACGACGGAGGTATCGCTCTCCCCGATATAAAACGTTACTATTGGGCGTCTCAACTGAGTGCCATAAACCATAATCTATATGGTCCAGAATTGAATCCTGCCTTTGCCATGGATAGATGGATGTTACCTGGGGGTAATTACTATAGAGCACTGTATTCTCACTCTGTAATTAAGGATCTGTCGGGACCCACCAGGACAGCTGTACGCCTGTGGTGGGACGCGAATAGTTCCATGGGATGGAAAGATCGCTTGACTCGAGCACCCCGCTTTTTGAATCGGATATACTCGGTAAACTGTGGAATACCAAGGGGTTCGATAAATGGGACCTTATTGGTATTAGTAAGGTGGGAGACCTCTGGGTTAAGGGTCAAGTTAAATTGTTCGAGTCATTGCAGACAGAGTTCGAGTTAGGTGCCTCGGATTACTACCGGTATCTCCAGGTTCGTCACGCACTGCGATCTGTTTTCCCGGAGGGGGATATGGTCCCTGAATCGTCCCTGCTTGAAGATAGGTTGCTGGATGGCCATGTGCCGGACAGCACTATCTCCCTAGTCTACAAGAAATTGATAAATGATAGATCAGGCCTCCTATCACACCTTCGTGATCTGTGGACCCGTGACGGCCTAGATCTGGACGACGAAGACTGGCAATCAGCAATCTCCTCTCCGAAGGAGGTAGCAATCCCAGCTCGACTCTGACTTGTTCAACTAAAGATCCTCCATAGGATATACGTCACGGGCCCACGTTTGGTTCACATGGGCTTTTCCGAGGAGGGATTGTGTAAGCGAGGTTGTGGGCAGGTAGGGACATTTCTGCATATTATTTGGGAGTGTCGAGAGGTGGCTGCCTTCTGGGGTGGAGTGCATGCTATAATGAAGGATGTTACGGGGATTGCCCTCTTGCCGGAGGCCAGACGATGCCTACTGAATGTCTGGGAGCCCACAGATTACAATGCAGCTCAGACTCAGTGGGCGACCCTGGGGAACATGATTGCCAAACAAGACATTGCTCAATTGTGGGGCTCCCAAAGGCCACCTACAGTAGAAGGGTCGAAAGAGAACATGGACTGGTGCATGTTTAGAGAAAAAACTGTATACTTGGCCCGGGGGCCGCCCCCGGAAGTGGTGTAGAATGTGGGGTCCTTGGAACAGCTACCTTGGAGATATATGTACACCGCCTATTATGGACAAACCTCACCCATCACTTTCCCCCTGACCCCGCATTCTGATTATTCTATTGTATGAACATCTCCTTTACTCTTGCCCTCCACCCCTTCCCTTCCCTAACATCACTGTTGATTTCATTGTATTGTTTTGCTTTTCCTTCCCCGTCTGGAATTGGTGCTTCGTGTATAGTAATCCTTGCCTTGCTGTATGTGTACTTTTCAAAATAAAATTTTATAAACAAAAAACAAAAAAACAAAAAACACTATGTATTCTACCTTTAAGAGTAAAGTAAATTGAGTAAACCATATATAGGGTTGTAGAAAATAAGCATACATGTGCACACTTTGTAATAAAAAGGTGTTGATTTAAAAAAAAAAAAAGAATATAGGCAAACTGGATCCCGTCACGAAGCTGATCACTAATTGAAACATTGAGAATTGACTGAATATTGTCCTTGGTTGTAATTGCTCGTGATGCATAAAAGTTTGTTCTCTATACAACGCTCGCTCAAGTGTCCGTGCCTTGCTTATGCACACTTCGTGCACATCAGCACGCATTGTTAAAGCGATCCATGTGCAGGAAAAAATGCGTATGTGCATATTGTGCTCATTTGAAAACACAAGGCAGCTGTGCATGGTATAGCCGTAACCTACATCAACAAATTAATTTCAGCTATTGTGCACCGTACAAGACAACTCACAGAAAGCTACATAAGCCACATCTTTAGACAGCGAGGCACGACTCAGCCTTTGTAAAAGAATCTTCCTGGCAGCTGCCGCATTTTCAATGTAAATGAGTGTGTGCCAAATAAAAAAAAAAGCTCAGCTTTCACCAAAAATAGGAACCAAAAATGTGTTCATAATAAGCGCAGTAAAAGTCTTCTGGGCAGCAGAGATGCAGAAAGTTCGTTTTTAAAGGGCTGTGACTTTTTAACGCTCCCAGACCCAGTGTTTTTAGGTTTCGCTGGAGGGCGGAGCTCTTAGCTCCGCCTCCAGAGAAATCTCTTGATTTCCAGTAAGGACTCTGGAATACGCCCCCCTGTCCCATTGGCTAGCTCCATAAATGGAGGCTAGCCATTGGGTGCCGGATCTGTCCGTCAAGGCCGGACCAGATTCGGGGGCGTTCCCGAGATTTTTTCCCTGGGCGGAGTTATGTTTTTTCCCGTTCCCTCCCCTTTCCTGCCGTCCGTGTCCTCTCCCGCCCCCCTCCCGTCGTCCGAGTTCTCTCCCGCCCCCTCCCGTCGTCCGTGTTCTCTCCCGCCCCCGAATCTGGTTTCGCTGGAGGGCGGAGCTCTTAGCTCCGCCTCCAGAGAAATCTCTTGATTTCCAGTAAGGACTCTGGAATACGCCCCCCTGTCCCATTGGCTAGCTCCATAAATGGAGGCTAGCCATTGGGTGCCGGATCTGTCCGTCAAGGCCGGACCAGATTCGGGGGCGTTCCCGAGATTTTTTCCCTGGGCGGACTTACGTTTTTTCCCGTTCCCTCCCCTTTCCTGCCGTCCGTGTCCTCTCCCGCCCCCCTCCCGTCGTCCGAGTTCTCTCCCGCCCCCCTCCCGTCGTCCGTGTTCTCTCCCGCCCCCGAATCTGGTCCGGCATTGAGCCGGCACCCGCCTTCCTGCTCCGGCCGTCTTCTGCGTCTCTCCTCCCCCTTTCCGCCCCCTCCCGCTTGTTTCCTGATGGCGGCACCGGCCGAAGATGGAGGCGTCCTTTCCCTTGCCGCAGAGCTCAGGGGCGCAGCCTGAGATCGCTCTGCTCTGGCAGGGACAGTGAGAAGCGGCCGCCTCCTGTTTACACCATGAAGCGGCCACGGCCGAAAGAGACGGTGGAGCCAACGACCGCACACAGCCTTGTTGCCCGACGGTGCAGAACAGGCTGAGAGGTTGTGCAGGAAGTGGTTCCAACGGGTATGTATGCTGCTATTTTGCTGTTAGAGGTAAGCCATTTTGTTTATTTTGCTATTCTTATGTTTATTTCTTTGTTTTTCAGGTCCAATATGGCCCGTGGCGTCTCCGTGCAGCTGTGTGCACCGTTGTGCAGGAAGTGGTTCCGACGGGTATGTATGCTGCTGTTTTGCTGTTAGAGGTAAGCCATTTTGTTTATTTTGCTAATCTTATGTTTATTTCTTTGTTTTTCAGGTCCAATATGGCCCGTGGCGTCTCCGTGCAGCTGTGTGCACCGTTGTGCAGGAAGTGGTTCCGACGGGTATGTATGCTGCTGTTTTGCTGTTAGAGGTAAGCCATTTTGTTTATTTTGCTAATCTTATGTTTATTTCTTTGTTTTTCAGGTCCAATATGGCCCGTGGCGTCTCCGTGCAGCTGTGTGCACCGTTGTGCAGGAAGTGGTTCCGACGGGTATGTATGCTGCTGTTTTGCTGTTAGAGGTAAGCCATTTTTTTTATTTTGCTATTCTTATGTTTATTTCTTTGTTTTTCAGGTCCAATATGGCCCGTGGCGTCTCCGTGCAGCTGTGTGCACCGTTGTGCAGGAAGTGGTTCCGACGGGTATGTATGCTGCTGTTTTGCTGTTAGAGGTAAGCCATTTTGTTTATTTTGCTAATCTTATGTTTATTTCTTTGTTTTTCAGGTCCAATATGGCCCGTGGCGTCTCCGTGCAGCTGTGTGCACCGTTGTGCAGGAAGTGGTTCCGCCGGGTATGTATGCTGCTGTTTTGCTGTTAGAGGTAAGCCATTTTGTTTATTTTGCTAATCTTATGTTTATTTCTTTGTTTTTCAGGTCCAATATGGCCCGTGGCGTCTCCGTGCAGCTGTGTGCACCGTTGTGCAGGAAGTGGTTCTGACGGGTATGTATGCTGCTGTTTTGCTGTTAGAGGTAAGCCATTTTGTTTATTTTGCTAATCTTATGTTTATTTCTTTGTTTTTTAGGTCTAATATGGCCCGTGGCGCCTCCGTGCAGCTGTGTGCACCGTTGTGCAGGAAGTGGTTCCGACGGGTATGTATGCTGCTGTTTTGCTGTTAGAGGTAAGCCATTTTGTTTATTTTGCTAATCTTATGTTTATTTCTTTGTTTTTCAGGTCCAATATGGCCCGTGGCGGCTCCGTGCAGCTGTGTGCACCGTTGTGCAGGAAGTGGTTCCGACGGGTATGTATGCTGCTGTTTTGCTGTTAGAGGTAAGCCATTTTGTTTATTTTGCTATTCTTATGTTTATTTCTTTGTTTTTCAGGTCCAATATGGCCCGTGGCGTCTCCGTGCAGCTGTGTGCACCGTTGTGCAGGAAGTGGTTCCGACGGGTATGTATGCTGCTGTTTTGCGTTTTTTCCCGTTCCCTCCCCTTTCCTGCCGTCCGTGTCCTCTCCCGCCCCCCTCCCGTCGTCCGAGTTCTCTCCCGCCTCCCTCCCGTCGTCCGTGTTCTCTCCCGCCCCCGAATCTGGTCCGGCATTGAGCCGGCACCCGCCTTCCTGCTCCGGCCGTCTTCTGCGTCTCTCCTCCCCCTTTCCGCCCCCTCCCGCTTGTTTCCTGATGGCGGCACCGGCCGAAGATGGAGGCGTCCTTTCCCTTGCCGCAGAGCTCAGGGGCGCAGCCTGAGATCGCTCTGCTCTGGCAGGGACAGTGAGAAGCGGCCGCCTCCTGTTTACACCATGAAGCGGCCACGGCCGAAAGAGACGGTGGAGCCAACGACCGCACACAGCCTTGTTGCCCGACGGTGCAGAACAGGCCGAGAGGTTGTGCAGGAAGTGGTTCCAACGGGTATGTATGCTGCTGTTTTGCTGTTAGAGGTAAGCCATTTTGTTTATTTTGCTAATCTTATGTTTATTTCTTTGTTTTTCAGGTCCAATATGGCCCGTGGCGTCTCCGTGCAGCTGTGTGCACCGTTGTGCAGGAAGTGGTTCCGACGGGTATGTATGCTGCTGTTTTGCTGTTAGAGGTAAGCCATTTTGTTTATTTTGCTAATCTTATGTTTATTTCTTTGTTTTTTAGGTCTAATATGGCCCGTGGCGTCTCCGTGCAGCTGTGTGCACCGTTGTGCAGGAAGTGGTTCCGACGGGTATGTATGCTGCTGTTTTGCTGTTAGAGGTAAGCCATTTTGTTTATTTTGCTAATCTTATGTTTATTTCTTTGTTTTTCAGGTCCAATATGGCCCGTGGCGTCTCCGTGCAGCTGTGTGCACCGTTGTGCAGGAAGTGGTTCCGACGGGTATGTATGCTGCTGTTTTGCTGTTAGAGGTAAGCCATTTTGTTTATTTTGCTATTCTTATGTTTATTTCTTTGTTTTTCAGGTCCAATATGGCCCGTGGCGTCTCCGTGCAGCTGTGTGCACCGTTGTGCAGGAAGTGGTTCCGACGGGTATGTATGCTGCTGTTTTGCTGTTAGAGGTAAGCCATTTTGTTTATTTTGCTAATCCTATGTTTATTTCTTTGTTTTTCAGGTCCAATATGGCCCGTGGCGTCTCCGTGCAGCTGTGTTTACCGTTGTGCAGGAAGTGGTTCCGACGGGTATGTATGCTGCTGTTTTGCTGTTAGAGGTAAGCCATTTTGTTTATTTTGCTAATCCTATGTTTATTTCTTTGTTTTTCAGGTCCAATATGGCCCGTGGCGTCTCCGTGCAGCTGTGTGCACCGTTGTGCAGGAAGTGGTTCCGACGGGTATGTATGCTGCTGTTTTGCTGTTAGAGGTAAGCCATTTTGTTTATTTTGCTAATCCTATGTTTATTTCTTTGTTTTTCAGGTCCAATATAGCCCGTGGCGTCTCCGTGCAGCTGTGTGCACCGTTGTGCAGGAAGTGGTTCCGACGGGTATGTATGCTGCTGTTTTGCTGTTAGAGGTAAGCCATTTTGTTTATTTTGCTAATCTTATGTTTATTTCTTTGTTTTTCAGGTCCAATATGGCCCGTGGCGTCTCCGTGCAGCTGTGTGCACCGTTGTGCAGGAAGTGGTTCCGACGGGTATGTATGCTGCTGTTTTGCGGTTAGAGGTAAGCCATTTTGTTTATTTTGCTAATCCTATGTTTATTTCTTTGTTTTTCAGGTCCAATATGGCCCGTGGCGTCTCCGTGCAGCTGTGTGCACCGTTGTGCAGGAAGTGGTTCCGACGGGTATGTATGCTGCTGTTTTGCTGTTAGAGGTAAGCCATTTTGTTTATTTTGCTAATCTTATGTTTATTTCTTTGTTTTTCAGGTCCAATATGGCCCGTGGCGTCTCCGTGCAGCTGTGTGCACCGTTGTGCACGAACTGGTCCCAATATGCTGCTCTTTTGCGGTTTGAGGTAATATATAATTTTGATTTTGCTAATCTTACGTTTTTTCCGCTCTTTTCTAGGTACAACATGGCCCGTGTCGTCTCCGTGCAGCTGTGTGCACTGCTATGCACGAAGTGGTTCAGACAGGTATGTATGCTGCTGTTTCTCAGTTAAGGTAAGCCATTTTGTTTATTTTGCTAATCTTATGTTTTTTTCTTTGTTTTTCAGGTCCAATATGTCCCGTGGCGTCTCCGTGCAGCTGTGTGCACCGTTGTGCAGGAAGTGGTTCACACAGGTATGTATGCTGCTATTTTGCTGTTAGAGGTAAGCCATTTTGTTTATTTTGCTAATCTTATGTTTATTTCTTTGTTTTTCAGGTCCAATATGGCCCGTGGCGTCTCCGTGCAGCTGTGTGCACTGCTGTGCACGAAGTGGTTCAGACAGGTATGTATGCTGCTGTTTTTCAGTTAAGGTAAGGCATTATGTTTATTTTGCTAATCTTATGTTTATTTCTATCACTCACTGCTGCACTCTCTCCTCAGCCTCTTACTGCACCATCCCTTCACTCTCTCCTCAGCCTCTTACTGCACCATCCCTTCACTCTCTCCTCAGCTCCACTATACCGTCTCTTCACTGTTGCACTCTCCTCAGTCTCTCACTGCACCATCCTTTCACTGCTGCACTCTCTCCTCAGCTTCTCCCTGCACCATCCTTTCACTGCTGCACTCTCTCCTCAGTCTCTCACTGCACCATCCTTTCACTGCTGCACTCTCTCCTCAGCCTCTCCCTGCACCATCCTTTCACTGATGCACTCTCCTCAGCCTCTCCCTGCACCGTCCCTTCACTGATGCACCTTCTGCTCAGCCCCCCATTGCATCGTCGCCTTAACTGCTGCACTCTCCTCAGCCTCTCCCTGCACCATCCCTCCACTGGCGCACTCTCTGCTCAGCCCCCCATTGCATTGTCCCTTCATTGCTGCACTCTCTGCTCAGCCCTGCCCCCCATCCAGGCTGAAGCCCTCACTCCTCCACTGCACCATCACTCACTGCTGCACTCTCTCCTCAGCCTCTTATGGTACCATCCCTTCACTGATGCACTCTGTTCAGCCCCCTATTGCATCGTCCCTTCACTGCTGCACTTTCCTCAGCCTCTCACTGCACCATCCCTTCACTGCTGCAGTCCCCTCAACCTCTCACTGCACCATCCCTTCACTGCAGCACTCTCTCCTCAGCCTCTTCCTGCGCCATCGCTTCACTGCTGCACTCTCTGCTCAGCCCCCCATCCAGGCTGCAGCCCTCACTCCTCCACTGCACCATCACTCACTGCTGCACTCTCTCTCAGCCTCTCACGGTACCATCCCTTCACTGCTGCACTCTCTTCAGTCTCTCACTGCACCATCCCTTCACTGCTGCACTCTCTCCTCAGCCTCTCCCTGCACCGTCCCTTCACTGATGCACTCTCTCCACAGCCTCTCCCTGCACCGTCCCTTCACTGATGCACTCTCTCCACAGCCTCTCCCTGCACCGTCCCTTCACTGATGCACTTTCTCTACAGCCTCTCCCTGCACCGTCCCTTCACTGATGCACTTTCTCTACAACCTCTCCCTGCACCGTCCATTCACTGATGCACTCTCTCCTCAGCCTCTCCCTGCACCGTCCCTTCACCGCTGCACTCTCTCCTCAGCCTCTCCCTGCACCGTCCCTTCACTGATGCACTCTCTCCACAGCCTCTCCCTGCACCGTCCCTTCACTGATGCACTTTCTCCACAGCCTCTCCCTGCACGTCCATTCACTGATGCACTCTCTCCTCAGCCTCTCCCTGCACCGTCCCTTCACTGCTGCACTCTCTGCTCAGCTCCCCATTGCATCGTCCCTTCACTGCTGCACTCCTTTCAGCCTCTCCCTGCACCATCCCTTCACTCATGCACTCTCTGCTCAGCCCCCCATTGCACCGTCCCTTCACTGGTGCACTCTCCTCAGCCTCTCACTGCATTATCCCTTCACAGCTACGCTCTCCTCAGTCCCACTGTACAGTCTCTTCACTGCTGCACTCTCTGCTCAGCCCCCCACTGCATCGTCCTTTTAATGCTGCACTCTCCTCAGCCTCTCCCTGCACCGTCCCTTCACTGCTGCACTCTCTGCTCAGCCTCTCCCTGCACTGTCCCTTCACTGCTGCACTCTCCTCAGCCTCTCCTTGCACCGTCCCTTCACTGATGCACTCTCTGCTCAGCCCCCATTGCATCGTCCCTTCACTGCTGCACTCTCCTCAGCCTCTCCCTGCACCATCCCTTCACTGACGCACTCTGTGCTCAGCCCCCCATTACATCGTCCCTTCATTGCTGCACTCTCTGCTCAGCCCCCCCATCCAGGCTGCAGACCTCACTCCTCCACTGCACCATCACTCACTGCAGCTCTCTCTCCTCAGCCTCTTACGGTACCGTCCCTTCACTGATGCACTCTCCTCAGCCTCTCACTGATGCACCATCCCTTCACTCTCTCCTCAGCTCCACTGTACCGTCCCTTCACTGTTGCACTCTGCACCCTCCCTTCACTGCTGCACTCTCTGCTCAGCCTCTCCCTGCACCGTCCATTCACTGATGCACTCTCTGCTCAGCCTCCCATTGCATCGTCCCTTCACTGCTGCACTCTCCTTAGCCTCTCCCTGCACTGTCCCTTCACTCATGCACTCTGCTCAGCCCCCCATTGCATCGTCCCTTCACTGCTGCACTCTCCTCAGCCTCTCCCTTCACCGTCCCTTCACTGGTGCACTCTCCTCAGTATCTCACTGCACCATCCCTTCACTCTATCCTCAGCTCCACTATACCGTCTCTTCACTGTTGCACTCTCCTCAGTCTCTCACTGCACCATCCTTTCACTGCTACACTCTCTCCTCAGCCTCTCCCTGCACCATCCCTTCACTGATGCACTCTCTCCTCAGCCTCTCCCTGCACCTGCCCTTCACTGATGCACTCTCTCCTCAGCCTCTCCCTGCACCGTCCCTTTATTGCTGCACTCTCTCCTTAGCCTCTCCTTGCACCGTCCCTTCACTGCTGCACTCTCCTCAGCCTCTCCTTGCACCGTTCCTTCACTGATGCACTCTCTGCTCAGCCCCCCATTGCATCGTCCCTTCACTGCTGCACTCTCCTCAGCCTCTCCCTGCACCATCCCTCCACTGGCGCACTCTCTGCTCAGCCCCCCATTGCATTGTCCCTTCATTGCTGCACTCTCTGCTCAGCCCCGCCCCCATCCAGGCTGCAGCCCTCACTCCTCCACTGCACCATCACTCACTGCTGCACTCTCTCCTCAGCCTCTTACGGTACCGTCCCTTCACTCTCTCCTCAGCTCCACTATACCGTCCCTTCAAACTCTCTCTCTCACTACCTCACTCTCACTACCGCACTCTCTCTTTCACTAACTCACTATCTCTCTCACTACCTCACTATCTCTCACACTACTACACTATCTCTCATTCACTCTCTCTCTACCTCAATCTCTACCTCACTACTCAACTCTCTCTTTCTCACAGCATCACAATATCACTACCACAGTAACTATCTCTCTAACACACTACTTCACAACTTCACTCTCTCTATCTCACTACCTCACCCTCTCTACATCACTACCTCACTCTATCTATTACTATCTCACTATCTCACTGCCTCACTATATCATGACACTCTCAAAAATTCACTACAACACTCTCTCACTACCTCACAACTTCACTCTCTCTCTCTCTCTCTAACTCACTGCTTCACTCTCTCTCTAACTCACTACCTCACACTCTCTCTATATACTACCTCACTCTATTTCTATCTCACTATCTCTCTCTCACTATATCACGACACTCTCTCTAAAGTTCACTACATCACTCTACCACTACCACACAACTTCACTCTCTCTCTAACTCACTACTTCACTCTCTCTCACTACCGCACTCTCTCTCTCTCTCTCTCAAATACACTAACTCACTTTAACTCTCTCATACACTACCTCACTCTCTCTCTAGCTCACTACTTCACATCTCTCTGTTTCTATCTCAATACAGCACAACAACTCTCACCCTCACTACTTCATTCTTTCACTACCTCACTCTCTCTCACTACCTCACTCTATATCTACTTCACTCTCCCACAAAACAAAAATAACTACATCACTACTCAAATTATATCTATAACACTATCTCACTCTCTCTCTCACTAACTCTCTCCATAACATCACTCTATCTATTTCCATATCAGTCTCACTACCTAACTAGAACACAAGTCACTCACTCAAAAAATAACTACAACACTCTCTCGCTGACTCACTCTCTATCTCACTAGCTCACAAGTTCACTCTCTCTCTCCAACTCACTACGTCACTCTCTATCTCACTAACTCACTCTCTCTCTTTCTATCTCACTAAGTCACTTTCACTCTCTCTTAAACTACCTCAGTCCTTCTCTATCTCACTATGTCACAACATCACTCATTGTTTCTATCTCACTACCACCAAAATCACTCTCCATCACTAACTCACTCTTTCACTACCTCACTCTCTCTGTCTCACTCTATCTACCTCACTCTCTCTCTCACTACCTCACTCTCTCTATTTCTATCTCACTAAGTCACTTTCACTCTCTTTCACTACCTCACTCTCTGTCTCTGTTTTCGTTCAGAGGTAAGCCATTTTGTTTTTTTTTGCTAATCTTATGTTTATTCTCTCTTTTCTAGGTTCAACATGGCCCGTGGTGATTCCCTTCAGCGATGTGCACCGCTGTGCACGGAGTTGTTCAGACAGGTATGTATGTTGATTTTAGTTTATGTTAGAGGTAAGGCATATTTTTATTTTTACACTGCACTGTCCTTTTACTGCTGCACTCTCTCCTCAGCCTCTCCCTGCGCCATCGCTTCACTGCTGCACTCTCTGCTCAGCCCCCCCCCCATCCAGGCTGCAGCCCTCACTCCTCCACTGCACCATCACTCACTGCTGCACTCTCTCCTCAGCCTCTCACGGTACCATCGCTTCACTGATGCACTCTACTCAGCCTCTTACTGCACCATCCCTTCACTCTCTCCTCAGCTCCACTATACCGTCTCTTCCCTGTTGCACTCTCCTCAGTCTCTCACTGCACCATCCTTTCACTGCTGCACTCTCTCCTCAGCCTCTCCCTGCACCATCCTTTCACTGATGCACTCTCTCCTCAGCCTCTCCCTGCACCGTCCCTTCACTGATGCACTCTCTGCTCAGCTCCCCATTGCATCGTCCCTTCACTGCTGCACTCTCCTCAGCCTCTCCCTGCACCATCCTTTCACTGATGCACTCTCTCCTCAGCCTCTCCCTGCACTGTCCCTTCACTGATGCACTCTCCTCAGCCTCTCCCTGCACCGTCCCTTCACTGATGCACTCTCTGTTCAGCCCCCCATTGCATCGTCCCTTCACTGCTGCACTTTCCTCAGCCTCTCACTGCACCATCGCTTCACTGCAGCACTCTCTCCTCAGCCTCTCCCTGCGCCATCGCTTCACTCTCTGCTCAGCCCCCCCATCCAGGCTGCAGCCCTCACTCCTCCACTGCACCATCACTCACTGCTGCACTCTCTCTCAGCCTCTCACGGTACTGTCCCTTCACTGCTGCACTCTCCTCAGCCTCTCACTTCACCATCCCTTCACTGCTGCACTCTCTTCAGTCTCTCACTGCACCATCCCTTCACTGCTGCACTCTCTCCTCAGCCTCTCCCTGCACCGTCCCTTCACTGATGCACTCTCTCCACAGCCCCTCCCTGCACCGTCCCTTCACTGCTGCACTCTCTGCTCAGCCTCTCCCTGCACCGTCCATTCACTGATGCACTCTCTGCTCAGCCTCCAATTGCACCCATCCTTCTATCCGCCCTTTACCCATCCACCCACTCATCCATTTACTCATCCACTCATGAATTCATCCATTAACAACTCATCCACACTTAGTCTGTTCTACCCTCCTCACTCACTCATACATCCTTACATCCACGCTTTCACTCATCCATCTATCTATTCATTCATCCTTTCACTTATCAATACATCAATGCATCCATAATTTCTCTCATCCATCCACTGACTGATGCATCAGCCTCCCTTTTATTGATCCATCCACCATTTCAATAATACATCCACCTGTTTTTACACATCCATCTACACTTCCACCAATAAAATAATTAATTTACTCTCATCCAACATTCCACTCATGCATCTATCCATCTTTTCTCTCATTATCCATTCACCCTTCACTCATTATCCATCCACCCTTTCACTCATCTATTCATCCTTTCACTCACTCATCCATCCACCCTTACGCATACATCCACCGTTTCACACATACATCTATTTATTTACGCTTTCTCTCATCCATCCTTCCACTCATTCACTCATCTATCCATCCTTTCCCTCATCATTCCATTCACCCCTTCACTCATCCATTCATACTTTCACTAATCCATCCAGCTATGGCTTCCTTGTATAACACATTTTGTCTGCAAAATGTCTGTAATATACATTAAAAATAAATTAAAAATTGATTCATTTTTAAAGACAATCTTGGAAATAGTTTAAGTGATGAGCGCAAAAATCTGTAGAACAGAGCTGGCTCTTTCACACCACACCTCCCCTTCACTCCCACCCCCTTTGAAAGGCTGGGGCCCTGGGCCAGAGTCCACTTTGCAGATGCCTTAAAAGTTCTCTGAAAAAGTAGAGCTAACTCTCCCAGGAGGGGGTTAATTCACAGCGCTGAAATGCTTCAGCTGCAGTGGGAGGCAAGGGGTCTCCTCTACTAAAACTGAAAGCGTGTCTAACTTTTTGTAAGGCGAAACCGTTGCATTGTAAATGCTTGTTAATTTACTTACTACGACCGCGTCAGCGCAGACTCCCTGCTCACACGTTTCTGTTTTTGCCCAGGATGTATCTTTTTTCTGCCATTTGGGGTGAATCTCTCCATTTATGTATTTCCTTTCTCATTTTCCCAGTGAGAGATAACAGGGGAGGGAACCTCACTTTTGCCGACACTTATCCCACCCACCCGAGCCCTCCGCGTCACTCTGTCCTGAGCGCCAACATGGACTGTAAGTCTCCCGGGATGCTCTGCGGTTACCAGGTTCGCTGTCTGCAGTGTGCTTTAAATATGGTATCCCGCCTGGGTGCAAAACTTCCCATACAGCTTCTATCCTGGAAATAACAAGACTGCACCAGAGAGCCACGTGCTTGACAAGAGAGAGAGAGTACCCTGCTTTTCTATAACAAATATTCCGCCTCTTAGAACTTTAAATGGTGGGGTTTCTGGTGTGCAATCTCTGTAGCGCTTAACTGTCAGGTGTCCAGGCGCCTGCCTGTGCTTTATCCAGTGTGCCAAATTTAAGACGTGCTGATTGTGGGGCTACTGGCCTGCGTTTATTTTCGTGCTTTCTTAAGTGTTTAAGATGTGCTAACTGTGGGACTGGCATGTATTTACTTTCGCATTGTCTTAAGTGTATACCTGTTTAAGATGTGCTGATTGTGGAGCTCCTTGGCGTTTATTGTATTAGGGTCTCTTGCAATCTCCTGAAGATATGCATTTTAGTCCTTTGCTTTAAAACCTGTAACTCTCGAGGGACGCTTGTGTTATGTACCGTGGTAAGGCGACTAACTGGCATGGGGGCAAATTCAGGACGGTGAGTGTACAAATTCAACAGGACAAAGGGTCAACATTCAGGACAAAAATTCAGGACAGGAGATCAAAATTCAGGACAAAGGGTACGTTTTACAGACACATCAGAGGCAGTCACGCAACAGTATATAAGTAATCCCATCTATATCCAAACATATTCATCCAGTTCCAAACCTATCCATCATGTATCCTACCATCCATCATTACACTCATTCATCCCTCCATCCACACTTTCACTCATCCATCCATCCACCCTTTCACCCTATCCATCTATCCACCCTTTCACCCTATACATCCGTACACTCATCCATCCACTCTTCCACCCACCCATCCATCTCCTCATCCATCCAACCATTTACCATTTCACCCATCCTTTCACATACTCATCCATCAACCCAGTCACTCATCCTTTCACCCATTCACCTTTTCAGTCATCCATCCATCCTCCCTTTCTCTCTCCATTGACCCTTTCACTTAGCCATCCTTCCTTCCATCCCTCCACCCATCCTTCTACTCATCCACTCATGAATCCATCCATTGACCCTGTCACTCATCCATCCTTTCACTCATCCATCCACTCATTCACTCGCCTATCATCCACCCTTTCACTCATCCATCCCTCCTTTCGCTCATTATCCATCTATTCACCCTTTCATTCATCCATTCACCCTTTCACTATTCCATCCACCCATCCCTTCAGTTACTCACTCGCCCACCTTTTCATATTAATTATGAGCTGAGCCTTTGTCCGCAGAGTTGCAGACAGAAGAGGCTCATCAAGAATTTCATCCTTGCTGTAGTTCCTAAATCAAGGGGTGGGGTGGGGGTAGGGTTCACTATACCCCTGCACATAGGCAATCTGCAAAAGTGGAAGTCATGAGTCATGCATGATGCACAGTGCTAGGCCATGAGGTGAATGTGACATGGTGTTGTTTCTAGAGCTTTAAGCGGGATGAAAAAAAGGCGGAGGGGCGTTCTCTCCAAAGGGGGTATTTGATTTAAATAAGGGTGTGGTTTAAAACACCTACGCTAAAAATATGTGCTTAGCGTAGTGTGCCACCGGACTGGTATTTTGCCTCTGCTGGTATTGCACCCAGATATATAGCACAACAAGTAATGTTACACCTACAATAAGCCAGAACTGTTGGCTTTGTCAATAGTTGTTAGTTGCATAAAATAAAAATGCAGTAACCATGGCTTCGTTGAATATAATATTGAAAATGCACTTCTCTAAAATGATGAGATTTAAAGAACTCTAGCCCCTTCTTTTCAACGTGTTTCACCAGCTTCTTTGAATGAACTGGATTCTCACGTAGCAGCATTGGCGTGTTTGCACATTTCTTCCATCTGACAATGTATGTATGTATGCATGTATAGGTATTCTTATATAGCGCGATTTCTGTCACCCAACGGGCATCCTGGCGCTTAGACTGTCCTGACACTTACACATACATGATGTTTTACAACAGCAGATACGATTACATTGCCCTGGGAAACAGATGAGTTTTCAAAGTTTTTTTAAAAGAGTTAAAATTTTCCAAGCCTCTCAAACCTAAAGGAAGGGAGTTCCACAATCTTGCAGCCGCAAATCTAAAAGACCGACCACCCGTCCGGGACCTCAAGATCTTAGGTACAACCACCAGATGAGAAGAGGCTGAACGTAGCAGTCTAGGCGGGGTGTACCAGGAAAAGAGGTCCCGCAAAGGGGGCGGACCCTGCCCATGTAGGGCCCTAAACACCAGGCATGATGCTTTAAAATCAATCCTCTGGGAGACTGGCAGCCAGTGGAGGTCCCTAAGTGCCTTGGTAGAGGAATCCAGGCGGCGGCGTGAGAGGACCAGTTTGGCGGCAAAATTCTGCACCCGCTGTAATTTTCCGACTAAATTAGCCAGAGCTCCCAGGAGTAGTGCGTTGCAGTAGTCAATACGACTTAGGATTATGCTTCGCACTACCTCTGGTCTTACCTGTGGCGGGAGCAGGGGCAAGATCTTGCGCAGCGAGCAGAGCAGCGCCATACAAGTGGCCACTGTTCGATTCACTGATGCATCAAGCTGCAGGTTAGTGCTAAACACTACCCCCAAATTACGGACCGACTCTACGGGTGAGCTAGCGCCCTGAAAATCAGGACAATGTCCTGCCCTAGACCGTGGCAGGAGGATGCCTGCCACATGCTGGAAAACCCCAAACTGGCCCATTGTCATTCTGTATGTGGCAATCAGCCGCAGACAGAATGACAATGGGCAGGGTGGGGCTGCTCTAGTGCTCCCAGGAAGAGTGTGAGGCAGCCCCATTAGGGTGCTGAGGCTTCATGCAGGGAGCTGTTCCCTGCAATGCCCAAAATTAGGACAAAAGGCGTCCGTAAAAGGATCCTCACGGACAACAGACTTGAGGTCCAAATTACGGATGGTCTGTGAAATTTACGGAGGGTTGGTCACCCTCCTAGTGTGAGGCATCATTCTGAATTCTAAATCACAGTAACTTTAGTATATGCACACATTCAGCATCAGGCTGCAAATAGCTGCTGGACAGCCCTTATTTCACTTTTAGACCTCCTGTGCACACTTTTCCCCTTGACCACCTGTCAGCTTTCTCTGTTTGGTTTTCTTTTCTCTCTCTTTTTCTTTGCTGTTTTTAAAAACAGCCTCTTCCGCCAAGGTTTTCTAATGTCCTCAGCTCTGCTCCTCATCTGACAATCATTAGGTGCCAATACCTGCTTAACTAGCTTGTGAAATTTGTTTGGCATCCTTCTCTTCTCCAAACCCACTGGCTAGAAAATATTTGTTCTTTACATCAGCTGCTGCTAAGAAGTACAAAAACAAGCATTTGCAATAGGTCTCGCGTTACCCAAAGTTTGAGCTACTGGTGTTGCAAAATACTAATGCAGAGCCAGTAGCTCAAACTTTCAGCTGCTGCTAAGAAGTACAACAAGCATTTACAATGCAACGGTCTCGCCTTTGCAAAAGCTAGAGCTATTGGCATTGTAAATGACAAACTTTTTATTTATGTGTTGGTTTTGAACACAGATAAATAAATGGCATTGTTATTTACAATGCCAATAGCTTAATCTCTCACAAATGTGAGACCTATTGCATTTGCACACACACACACACAGCCACACATAGAGACACACACACACACAGAGACACACACAGAGCCACACACACACACAGAGCCACACACACACACAGAGCCACACACACACAGCCACACACCGACACACACACACACACACAGACACACACACACAGAGCCACACACACAGAGCCACACACACAGAGCCACACAGCTCTCTGCAGGCACAGAGTTATCACACTAAGCAAATTAAAAAATTGGCAGCTATTTGTGGTTGTTTTACACCTCTATACATTAAAGACGCTGTATAGCAGAGGTCGCCTGAATCAAAACCAAGAGAAATCTCAATGAACGGAGATCCCGAGGTGATCTCTCCAACTTCGCAGTGCAAGGGAGCACGGCAGAAGTGAACTTCACACAGTCAGGGCAGAGGTGCACTTCAGACCGGTAAGGCAGGTGTACATTTCACAGACAAATGTTTCAAAAAACATTTCACACAGGCAGGGCTGAGGTACATTTAACAGACAGGACATAGATGCACTTCACACAGGCAGCACTGAGGCACATTTCATACAGACAGTGCAGAGATGCACTTCACACAAGCAGGGTAGAGATGCACTTCACAGACAGGGCAGAGGTGCACTTCACACAGAGGCAGGGCCGAGGTGCACTTCACACAGAAAGGGAGACAGGGCAAGGGTGCTCTTCACAGACAGGGCAGAGGTGCACTTCACACAGATACATTCCATATAGACAGGGCAGAGGGACACTGCACACATGCAGAGATGAGGTAAACTTTACACAGTCAGGGCAGAGGTGCACTTCAGACAGGTAAGGCAGGGTTACATTTCACAGACAAATGTTTCAAAAACATTTCACATAGGCAGGGCTGAGGTACATTTAACAGACAGGACATAGATGCACTTCACACAGGCAGCACTGAGGCACATTTCATACAGACAGTGCAGAGATGCACTTCACACAAGCAGGGTAGAGATGCACTTCACAGACAGGGCAGAGGTGCACTTCACACAGAGGCAGGGCCGAGGTGCACTTCACACAGAGGCAGGGCCGAGGTGCACTTCACACAGAGGCATGGCCGAGTTGCACTTCACACAGAGGCAGGGATGAGGTGCACTTCACACAGAGGCAGGGCCGAGGTGCACTTCACACAGAAAGGGAGACAGGGCAAGGGTGCTCTTCACAGACGACAGGGCAGAGGTGCACTTCACACAGATACATTCCATATAGACAGGGCAGAGGGACACTTCACACATGCAGAGATTAGGTAAACTTTACACAGACAGGGCAGAGATGCACGTCAAACAGGGAAAAGGTGAACTTCACACATGCAGGGATGAGGTGCAGATCACAGGCAGGGCAGAGGTGCACATCACAGGCAGGGCAGAGGTGCACATCACAGGCAGGGCAGAGGTGCACATCACAGGCAGGGCAGAGGTGCACTTTACAAAGGCTGGGAAGAGGTGCACTTCACACAGACAGGACAGAATGGCACGTCACACATACAGGATTCAGGTACATTTCACACAAGCACGGCCGGTGTGTGCATGCCAAACAAGCAGAACAGGTGTGTAATTCACGAGGGTAGGTTAGAAATGCATTTTACCCGGACGGCAAGTGCACAGACCTGGTCCTTGCAGGGCAGGCGCCCGTGTTACACATGCACCACAGTCCCATTTCAAGCAGGCGTCATATGGACACATTTTATACAGGCAGGCAGAGGTACCTTGCACTGACTCTCGTGGGGTAGATATACACATAGGGGGGGATTGGGAGGGGGTGGGGCAGCGGCCCCGGAGATGTGCCCTGGCAGGAAGCACTCTGGCAGAACAGGGGGTTGTGTTGAGGAAACTGGAGTGCGAGAACAGGAGTATAATGCGTGGACAGGGGTCGAGTTTAGGAATAGAAAAAGAGTGTAGGGACGGTGGTAGAGTGTAGGGACGGTGGTAGAGTGTAGGGACGGTGGTAGAGTGTAGGGACGGTGGTAGAGTGTAGGGACGGTGGTAGAGAGTAGAGACGGTGGTAGAGTGCCGGACGGAGGTCGAGTGTAGAGACGGTGGTAGAGTGTAGAGACGGTGGTAGAGTTCCAGACGGAGGTCGAGTGTAGAGACGGTGGTAGAGTGCCGGACGGAGGTCGAGTGTAGAGACGGTGGTAGAGTGTAGAGACGGTGGTAGAGTGCCGGACGGAGGTCGAGTGTAGAGACGGTGGTAGAGTGTAGAGACGGTGGTAGAGTTCCAGACGGAGGTCGAGTGTAGAGATGGGGTAGAGTGCCGGACGGAGGTCTTAACTCTGCTAACACAACATCGCCCCTACTTTAGAACTCTCCAACATGCTCCTGTTGCCACTCTGCCCCCTCCCGCTCACTACCTGTCCTGCACCTCTGCCCCGTCCTCTTTCTGCCCCTCTCTGATGCCTGTCCGCTACCTTTAATCACTTTCGTGTGCCCTCCCCGTCCCCGTCGCCTGTCATTTACCTCTGCCCTGTACCTGCCCTGGCTCCTCGTGCCCTGCCCTGTTTCTGCCCTCGCTCCTCGTGCCCTGCTTCTCCCTGCCCCTCGCCTGCCCCCGAGTGCCCGGACCTGTAGCTCAGCGGCGGCGCTCTCTCCACAGCCCAGTGAAGCACATCCTCTGCCCAAGGCTGTCCCAGACACCGAGGGCCGGGGTGGGGGGGTGGAAGGGGGGGGATGAATGGACGCGCACTTGGGGGCCTTTCAGAAAAAAAAGTGACACTCGGGAGGGAGAGCGTGGCGGAGGGGGCGGGGGAAGGAAAGGCCAAAATGAGAGTAGAGTCACCAGAGCACAGGCACCCCCCTATCTCCGCAGAGATCACGCTGCTCCCACCCCACCCCTCCAGAGGAAAATTCACACATATCAACATGCACCGGGGCTGACCCGCGAGCGGCTACTTTCCAACCCCCCCAGAGCTGGGACCACCAGGGGGGCCTCTTGGGAAACAAGCATGCCAAATAGGACAGCCCCCACTGCCCTGGAGAGCCCGCCAGTGGAGTTTCAAGCATGGAGAGGCGCGTCGAGTCTGAAGCTGGGCAGCTCGCCCCTTCTTGAGATCAGTTCTGTATGAAGAGAAAGTGCTCCCCCCCATCCCCCGGGAGGGGATGGGGCCTGATATGTGTGGAGCGAACACAAGGTGGTTTAAGCTGACAGACAGACAGACAGACTAGACTCTGAGGTGTGGGGTAAGGCCAGACACAACAGCTCCAGGGGCTTAGGCATTGAGACTCTTTTGGTCCTGTTTGGAAGTAAGTCCGCACAGGGAATGTCCATATACCGTGCTGATGGGGTTCCCTGCAGTGGGGCAGTAGGGGTGAGGAGCAGACAGCGCCCCGCCCTGGGCCTGGACCCACGCATTTGGCGGTCTGCGGCCTCGTGGAGGCGGCGCTGATGGGTGCAATGCTGGGGGGCTCTGACAGGAAGAATGTCACGGACAGGCCTGCCCCATATCCTCATACGAGGATACAATATTGAGGGAGTGTAAGGGTTCTGACAGCGATGTGGGCAGCCAGGACATCATTGACGATAGCGAGCACCAGGAGGAATGCAGCTCAAGGCCTCAAATTGCCCCCCTACAGAAATCAGTGCCTAAGACCAGCACCGGCAGGGAGCCCCAATGCGGGGAATAACACTGCATCATAAGCAGGTGGACAGGACCCTCAAGACAGTAAGCAGTGTAACAAGTTGATGGAGTGCAGAACAGAATGATCTTTAGCTCGCCTTTGTGTGGCTGGCACAGCATGAGTTTAGATGCAGTTTGAAAGAACACATTTCCCCCATTATCCGGAGTTTTACATAGTGCGAACTACACCCGAAGGTATCAGCGGGAGGGGGGGGCGGGGATGGGCACACGGACAGCGGGAGAGGGGGGCGGGAACGGGCTCACGGACAGCGGGAGGGGGGGTCGGGAACGGACAGCAGGACATCGCGCAACCCACCCCTGCAAACGACACTTCCAAAATGGCGAAAACAAATCTTTTTAAAAAAAAAAACACCGCCGCATGATGATCGCAAAGGGGCGGGATGAGTATAAATCGTGGGAACGCCCACGAATCTGCTCCGGCAATGACGGACAGATCTCTCTTCCAATGGCTAGCCACCATTTATGGAGCTAGCCAATGGAAGAGAAGGCGGGACAAAGCCCCATACTGTAAAAACATAAGATTTCGCCTGCGCGAACGCTGCTGCGCAGCGGATCGCCAGGCAAAACCTAAAAACAAGCATTTGCAATAGGTCTCTCGTTACCCAAAGTTTGAGCTACTGGTGTTGCAAAATACTAATGAAGAGCCAGTAGCTCAAACTTTCAGCTGCTGCTAAGAAGAACAAAAACGAGCATTTGCAATAGGTCTCGCATTACCGAAAGTTTGAGCTACTGAGTTGCAAAATAATAATGCAGAGCCAGTAGCTCAAACTTTCAGTAATGCAAAACCTATTGAATTGCAAATGCTTGTTTTGTTGTAGTTACCCCAGATGAAGGGTTGTTCATTCCTGAAATGCATTAGGTGTTCTTGAACCAGCGGATTATATGAATGGATGTTACCGTTGTTAACAAAGGGCCATCTCAGGGTTGTGGGAGGAAGCCTTTTGGGGCGTATTGAATTTGATGAAGCCACACTGATTGACAATTAAGATCTAGAATCAACATTAAATGAAGCAATCAAACAGCAACATGTCTTAGTGCATATTCTTTGTAAATTTCTTTTACATATTTTGGTGACCTACGTGTCAAAGTTAGCGCGTCTTGGTAATGGGAAGTGGGCACACTACTAGCAGTTATTTCAGTCTTTACAGTGTGTTGTCGGCTCAGTGTACACACCAAGACTGCACAGAAAACTGATAATTTGTTGAATAGCCAGAATATGTATTGTGCGCACGCACGGGACATCGTGTGATTTCGCTGCTTATGACATTTGAGAGAATTGGAGCCCCTGTGTGCGCCATTACTGTTGCTTATTCATATATAACGTTGTGTTGCCAAGGGACTCTGACTCGTACTCCTCTCTGGATTAACAGTGCTTGACAAGATGTCTGACTCGCTGACGTCACGCAAACAAATACACATCCGCATGGTATTGTAGGGCAATACTCCTTGGGGGATATTCTCAAGAACGTTCGATAATCATTGCCAAAATCGGTTAACGCAATCTTTCATATAGCCGTCTATGGCGGGAAAATAACTGTGTTAAAGTCCTATTCACAACACGGTGGTAACATGCGATAGTCTCCCAATAACGCGTCAAATGTCTGCAATAAAATCACCAGGACGGCGATAAAAATCTAAACCCGAATGTGAAAAAAGTTGCGATGGGCCCAACTGCGATAAAAAATGCAGCGATAAGCAGCGCCACGCCTGTAAAACCCACAAGTCAGGCGAGAAAAATCACTATAAAAGCGGCAACAAAAACACAGACAAAACACATACAACTGCGAAGCACCATGGAGGTAGCCAGAACTAGTACAGAGGACAACCAGAACCCCACAACCCCCACGGAGGACCAGCCTGGGACCAACATTGGGGAGACGGTGGCAGGAGTTGGGGGACCGGACACTGCACAACATGACCTGAGCCAACAGCAAAAGGGTGAGTAACGACTAGGGGCTGGGGGAACGGTGGGAGGTGGGCACACTGGCACACATGCACAAGTAAGTATAGCACATCTGCGGACAAACAATGCCCAAGAGTCACAACTCTAACCAAGATCCCGATTTACCAAAGTCTGCAACATCTCAGCACTGTATGAGCACAGAAGTGAAAGTCACACCGCCTGAAAGGGATAAGGGCCAGCCAAATCAGAGCCGATGGGGCAACTCACCCACAATGCAGCACACACACATAAGATGCAGAGCACCCCAACATTAACAACAAGGTGGTACAAACTGCAACACATTCACAACAGAACAGAGTACACAAATGCTGCCACTTCTGTTTAGAACATGGCCATTCGCATTTGGTATAGCAGGAAACTGTGAGAAGACAATGTACAACTACAACCCCACATCCCAGATGGTGTAGAAATGCCAAGTGTCCCGCTTCAAATAGGCATCTCCTCATAAACAGTCACAATGCACATTGCCATGCAGCCTGACAGTAAACCTGTACAATGCGTGAACATACATGTGAACACAATGTCAATCTGCATTCCCCTTCACATTGTAGAGGGAGAATCAACACCTCCTGTAGAGCAGACCCAGCAACTCAGCACTGATGATGAAGAGGACCTCCCGAACATCTACACCGCCGCACTCCAACAGCTCAGTGACAGCTCCGGCACCCCACCCCCCAGGAGCAGGGCAGCCCAGCTCCATCCGTTGACCCTATCACTCATCCATCCTTTCACTCATCCATCCACTCATTCACCCGCCGGCCATCCACCCTTTCACTCATCCATCCCTCCTTTCGCTCATTATCCATCTATTCACCCTTTCATTTATCCATTCACCCTTTCACTAATCCATCCACCCATCCACCCATCCCTTCAGTTACTCACTTGCCCACCTTTTCATATTAATTATGAGCTGAGCCTTTGTCTGCAGAGTTGCAGACAGAAGAGGCTCATCAAGAATTTCACCCTTGCTGTAGTTCCTAAAGCAAGGGGTGGGGGGGGGGGGTAGGGTTCACTATACCCCTGCACATAGGCAGTCTGAAAAAGTGGAAGTCATGAGTCATGCATGATGCACAGTGCTAGACCATGAGGTGAATGTGACATGGTGTTGTTTCTAGAGCTTTAAGAGGGATGAAAAAAAGGGGGAGGGGGGTTCTCTCCAAAGGGGGTATTTGATGTAATTAAGGGCGTGGTTTAAAACACCTACGCTAAAAATATGTGCTTAGCGTAGTGTGCCGCCGGACTAGTATCATGCCTCTGCTGTTATTGCACCCAGATATATAACACAACAAGTAATGTTACACCTACAATAAGCCAGAACTATTGGCTTTGTCAATGCTTGTTAGTTGCATAAAATAAAAATGCAGCAACCATGGCTTCGTTGAATATAATATTGAAAATGCACTTCTCTAAAATGATGAGACTTCAAGAACTCTAGCCCCTTCTTTTCAACTTGTTTCACCAGCTTCTTTGAATGAACTGGATTCTCACGTAGCAGCATTGGCGTGTTTGCACATTTCTTCCATCTGACAATGTCCTGCCCTAGACCGTGGCAGGAGGATGCCCGCCACATGCTGGAAAACCCCAAACTGGCCCATTGTCATTCTGTATGTGGCAGACAGAATGACAATGGGCAGGGTGGGGCTGCTCTAGTGCTCCCAGGAAGAGTGTGAGGCAGCCCCATTAGGGTGCTGAGGCTTCATGCAGGGAGCTGTTCCCTGCAATGCCCAAAATTAGGACAAAAGGCATCCGTAAAAGGATCCTCACGGACAACAGACTTGAGGTCCAAATTTCGGATGGTCTGTAAAATTTACGGACGGTTGGTCACCCTCCTAGTGTGAGGCATCATTCTGAATTCTAAATCACAGTAACTTTAGTATATGCACACATTCAGCATCAGGCTGCAAATAGCTGCTGGACAGCCCTTATTTCACTTTTAGACCTCCTGTGCACACTTTTCCCCTTGGCCACCTGTCAGCTTTCTCTGTTTGGTTTTCTTTTCTCTCTCTTTTTCTTTGCTGTTTTTAAAAACAGCCTCTTCCGCCAAGGTTTTCTAATGTCCTCAGCTCTGCTCCTCATCTGACAATCATTAGGTGCCAATACCTGCTTAACTAGCTTGTGAAATTTGTTTGGTATCCTTCTCTTCTCCAAACCCACTGGCTAGAAAATATTTGTTCTTTACATCAGCTGCTGCTAAGAAGTACAAAAACAAGCATTTGCAATAGGTCTCGCATTACCCAAAGTTTGAGCTACTGGTGTTGCAAAATACTAATGCAGAGCCAGTAGCTCAAACTTTCAGCTGCTGCTAAGAAGTACAACAAGCATTTACAATGCAACGGTCTCGCCTTTGCAAAAGTTAGAGCTATTGGCATTGCAAATGACAAACTTTTTATTTATGTGTTGGTTTTGAAAACAGATAAATAAATGGCATTGTTATTTACAATGCCAATAGCTTAATCTCTCACAAATGCGAGACCTATTGCATTTGCACACACACACACACAGAGACACACACACACACAGAGACACACACAGAGCCACACACACACACAGAGCCACACACACACACACAGAGCCACAGACACACACAGACACACACAGACACACACACACACACAGAGCCACACACACAGAGCCACACAGCTCTCTGCAGGCACAGAGTTATCACACTAAGCAAATTAAAAAATTGGCAGCTATTTGTGGTTGTTTTACACCTCTATACATTCAAGACGCTGTATAGCAGAGGTCGCCTGAATCAAAACCAAGAGAAATCGCAATGAACGGAGATCCCGAGGTGATCTCTCCAACTTCGCAGTGCAAGGTAGCACGGCAGAAGTGAACTTCACACAGTCAGGGCAGAGGTGCACTTCAGACAGGTAAGGCAGGTGTACATTTCACAGACAAATGTTTCAAAAAATATTTCACATAGGCAGGGCTGAGGTACATTTAACAGACAGGACATAGATGCACTTCACACAGGCAGCACTGAGGCACATCTCATACAGACAGTGCAGAGATGCACTTCACACAAGCAGGGTAGAGATGCACTTCACAGACAGGGCAGAGGTGCACTTCACACAGAGGCAGGGCCGAGGTGCACTTCACTCAGAAAGGGAGACAGGGCAAGGGTGCTCTTCACAGACAGGGCAGAGGTGCACTTCACACAGATACATTCCATATAGACAGGGCAGAGGGACACTTCACACATGCAGAGATGAGGTAAACTTTACACAGTCAGGGCAGAGGTGCACTTCAGACAGGTAAGGCAGGGTTACATTTCACAGACAAATGTTTCAAAAACATTTCACATAGGCAGGGCTGAGGTACATTTAACAGACAGGACATAGATGCACTTCACACAGGCAGCACTGAGGCACATTTCATACAGACAGTGCAGAGATGCACTTCACACAAGCAGGGTAGAGATGCACTTCACAGACAGGGCAGAGGTGCACTTCACACAGAGGCAGAGCCGAGGTGCACTTCACACAGAGGCGGGGCCGAGGTGCACTTCACACAGAGGCATGGCCGAGTTGCACTTCACACAGAGGCAGGGCCGAGGTGCCCTTCACACAGAGGCAGGGCTGAGGTGCACTTCACACAGAGGCAGGGCCGAGGTGCACTTCACACAGAAAGGGAGACAGGGCAAGGGTGCTCTTCACAGACGACAGGGCAGAGGTGCACTTCACACAGATACATTCCATATAGACAGGGCAGAGGGACACTTCACACATGCAGAGATTAGGTAAACTTTACACAGACAGGGCAGAGATGCACGTCCAACAGGGAAAATGTGAACTTCACACATGCAGGGATGAGGTGCAGATCACAGGCAGGGCAGAGGTGCACATCACAGGCAGGGCAGAGGTGCACATCACAGGCAGGGCAGAGGTGCACTTCACAAAGGCTGGGAAGAGGTGCACTTCACACAGACAGGACAGAATGGCACGTCACACATCTAGGATTCAGGTACATTTCACACAAGCACGGCCGGTGTGTGCATGCCAAACAAGCAGAACAGGTGTGTAATTCACGAGGGTAGGTTAGAAATGCATTTTAACCGGACGGCAAGTGCACAGACCTGGTCCTTGCAGGGCAGGCGCCCGTGTTACACATGCACCACAGTCCCATTTCAAGCAGGCGTCATATGGACACATTTTATACAGGCAGGCAGAGGTACCTTGCACTGACTCTCGTGGGGTAGATATACACATAGGGGGGGATTGGGAGGGGGTGGGGCAGCGGCCCCGGAGATGTGCCCTGGCAGGAAGCGCTCTGGCAGAACAGGGGGTTGTGTTGAGGAAACTGGAGTGCGAGAACAGGAGTATAGTGCGTGGACAGTGGTCGAGTTTAGGAATAGAAACAGAGTGTAGGGACGGTGGTAGAGTGTAGGGACGGTGGTAGAGTGTAGGGACGGTGGTAGAGTGTAGGGACGGTGGTAGAGTGTAGGGACGGTGGTAGAGAGTAGAGACGGTGGTAGAATGCCGGACGGAGGTCGAGTGTAGAGACGGTGGTAGAGTGTAGAGACTGTGGTAGAGTTCCAGACGGAGGTCGAGTGTAGAGATGGTGGTAGAGTGTAGAGACGGTGGTAGAGTGCCGGACGGAGGTCGAGTGTAGAGACTGTGGTAGAGTGTAGAGACGGTGGTAGAGTTCCAGACGGAGGTCGAGTGTAGAGACGGTGGTAGAGTGCCGGACGGAGGTCGAGTGTAGAGATGGGGTAGAGTGCCGGACGGAGGTCTTAACTCTGCTAACACAACATCGCCCCTACTTTAGAACTCTCCAACATGCTCCTGTTGCCACTCTGCCCCCTCCCGCTCACTACCTGTCCTGCACCTCTGCCCCGTCCTCTTTCTGCCCCTCTCTGATGCCTGTCCGCTACCTTTAATCACTTTCGTGTGCCCTCCCTGTCCCCGTCGCCTGTCATTTACCTCTGCCCTGTTCCTGCCCTGGCTCCTCGTGCCCTGCCCTGTTTCTGCCCTCGCTCCTCGTGCCCTTCTTCTCCCTGCCCCTCGCCTGCCCCCGAGTGCCCGGACCTGTAGCTCAGCGGCGGCACTCTCTCCACAGCCCAGTGAAGCACATCCTCTGCCCAAGGCTGTCCCAGACACCAAGGGCTGGGGTGGGGGGGGTGTGAATGGACGCGCACTTGGGGGCCTTTCACAAACAAAAGTGACACTCGGGAGGGAGAGCGTGGCGGAGGGGGCGGGGGAAGGAAAGGCCAAAATGAGAGTAGAGTCACCAGAGCACAGGCACCCCCTATCTCCGCAGAGATCACGCTGCTCCCACCCCACCCCTCCAGAGGAAAATTCACACATACAACATGCACCGGTGCTGACCCGCGAGCGGCTACTTTCCAACCCCCCCAGAGCTGGGACCACCAGGGGGGCTTCTTGGGAAAACAAGCATGCCAAATAGGACAGCCCCCACTGCCCTGGAGAGCCCGCCAGTGGAGTTTCAAGCATGGAGAGGCGCGTCGAGTCTGAAGCTGGGCAGCTCGCCCCTTCTTGAGATCAGTTCTGTATGAAGAGAAAGTGCTCCCCCCCATCCCCCGGGAGGGGATGGGGCCTGATATGTGCGGAGCGAACACAAGGCGGTTTTAGCTGACAGACAGACAGACAGACTAGACTCTGAGGTGTGGGGTAAGGCCAGACACAGCAGCTCCAGGGGCTTAGGCATTGAGACTCTTTTGGTCCTGTTTGGAAGTAAGTCCGCACAGGGAATGTCCATATACCTTGCTGACGGGGTTCCCTGCAGTGGGGCAGTAGGGGTGAGGAGCAGGCAGCGCCCCGCCCTGGGCCTGGACCCACGCATTTGGCGGTCTGCGGCCTCGCGGAGGCGGCGCTGATGGGTGCAATGCTGGGGGACTCTGACAGGAAGAATGTCACGGACAGGCCTGCCCCATATCCTCATACGAGGATAAAATATTGAGGGAGTGTAAGGGTTCTGACAGCGATGTGGCCAGCCAGGACATCATTGACGATAGCGAGCACCAGGAGGAATGCAGCTCAAGGCCTCAAATTGCCCCCCTACAGAAATCAGTGCCTAAGACCAGCTCCGGCAGGGAGCCCCAATGCGGGGAATAACACTGCGTCATAAGCAGGTGGACAGGACCCTCAAGACAGTAAGCAGTGTAACAAGTTGATGGAGTGCAGAACAGAATGATCTTTAGCTCGCCTTTGTGCGGCTGGCACAGCATAAGTTTAGATGCAGTTTGAAAGAAACACATTTCCCCCATTATCCGGAGTTTTACATAGTGCGAACTACACCCGAAGGTATCAGCGGGAGGGGGGGCGGGGACGGGCACACGGACAGCGGGAGAGGGGGGGCGGGAACGGGCTCACGGACAGCGGGAGGGGGGTCGGGAACGGACAGCGGGACATCGCGCAACCCACCCCTGCAAACGACACTTCCAAAATGGCGAAAACAAAGCTTTTAAAAATAAATAAATAAACCACCGCCGCATGATGATTGCAAAGGGGCGGGATGAGTATAAATCGTGGGAACGCCCACGAATCTGCTCCGGCAATGACGGACAGATCTCTCTTCCAATGGCTAGCCTCCATTTATGGAGCTAGCCAATGGAAGAGAAGGCGGGACAAAGCCCCATACTGTAAAAACATAAGATTTCGCCTGCGCGAACGCTGCTGCGCAGCGGATCGCCAGGCGAAACCTAAAAACAAGCATTTGCAATAGGTCTCGCGTTACCCAAAGTTTGAGCTACTGGTGTTGCAAAATACTAATGAAGAGCCAGTAGCTCAAACTTTCAGCTGCTGCTAAGAAGAACAAAAACGAGCATTTGCAATAGGTCTTGCATTACCGAATGTTTGAGCTACTGGCGTTGCAAAATAATAATGCAGAGCCAGTAGCTCAAACTTTCCGTAATGCAAAACCTATTGAATTGCAAATGCTTGTTTTGTTGTAGTTACCCCAGATGAAGGGTTGTTCATTCCTGAAATGCATTAGGTGTTCTTGAACCAGCGGATTATATGAATGGATGTTACCGTTGTTAACAAAGGGCCATCTCAGGGTTGTGGGAGGTAGCCTTTTGGGGCGTATTGAATTTGATGAAGCCACACTGATTGACAATTAAGATTTAGAATCAACATTAAATGAAGCAATCAAACAGCAACACGTCTTAGTGCATATTCTTTGTAAATTTCTTTTACATATTTTGGTGACCTACGGGTCAAAGCTAGCGCGTCTTGGTAATGGGAAGTGGGCACACTACTAGCAGTTTTTTCAGTCTTTACAGTGTGTTGTTGGCTCAGTGTACACACCAAGACTGCACAGAAAACTGATAATTTGTTGAATAGCCAGAATATGTATTGTGCGCACGCACGGGACATCGTGTGATTTCGCTACTTATGACATTTGAGAGAATTGGAGCCCCTGTGTGCGCCATTACTGTTGCTTATTCATATATAACGTTGTGTTGCCAAGGGACTCTGACTCGTACTCCTCTCTGGATTAACAGTGCTTGACAAGATGTCTGACTCGCTGACGTCACGCAAACAAATACACATCCGCATGGTATTGTAGGGCAATACTCCTTGGGGGATATTCTCAAGAACGTTCGATAATCATTGCCAAAATTGGTTAACGCAATCTTTCATATAGCCGTCTATGGCGGGAAAATAACTGTGTCAAAGTCCTATTCACAACACGGTGGTAACATGCGATAGTCTCCCAATAACGCGTCAAATGTCTGCAATAAAATCACCAGGACGGCGATAAAAATCTAAACCCGAATGTGAAAAAAGTTGCGATGGGCCCAACTGCGATAAAAAAATGCAGCGATAAGCAGCGCCACGCCTGTAAAACCCACAAGTCAGGCGGGAAAAATCACTATAAAAGCGGCAACAAAAACACAAACAAAACACATACAACTGCAAAGCACCATGGAGGTAGCCAGAGCTAGTACAGAGGACAACCAGAACCCCGCAACCCCCACGGAGGACCAGCCTGGGACCAACATTGGGGAGACGGTGGCAGGAGTTGGGGGACCGGACACTGCACAACATGACCTGAGCCAACAGCAAAAGGGTGAGTAACGACTAGGGGCTGGGGGAACGGTGGGAGGTGGGCACACATGCACAAGTAAGTATAGCACATGTAAATGTAAATGTAAATGTGCTGGACTTGTAAAGCGCTCAGCTGCCCGTAAGCGTCCCGGCGCTTGCTTAGGGAACCCGTCCTGGTATTCCCCTATGAGAAACCCCAGCAGGGTGTCCACAAGGTGAAAGCCAGGCATCCCGCCGCGAGGGGCCGTAGTGGAGATTAAGCAAGCTATTGCCCAGAGTGGCAGAGTGTGACCCCGTGAGTTGAGTAGGCACCAGAGCGAGAATTGTCGAGTCCGTGGAATTTTGAGCCCGAGACCCGCCGAGGCGGGGAATCGAACCCTGGTCCACAGTCGATCTCAGCTTCTGGGTCTGCCGCCTCTAACCACTGAGCCACGCTTCTCCACATCTGCGGACAAACAATGACCAAGAGTCACAACTCTAACCAAGATCCCGATTTACCAAAGTCTGCAACATCTCAGCACTGTATGAGCACAGAAGTGAAAGTCACACCGCCTGAAAGGGATAAGGGCCAGCCAAATCAGAGCCGATGGGGCAACTCACCCACAATGCAGCACACACACATAAGATGCAGAGCACCCCAACATTAACAACAAGGTGGTACAAACTGCAACACATTCACAACAGAACAGAGTACACAAAGGCTGCCACTTCTGTTTAGAACATGGCCATTCGCATTTGGTATAGCAGGAAACTGTGAGAAGACAATGTACAACTACAACCCCACATCCCAGATGGTGTAGAAATGCCAAGTGTCCCGCTTCAAATAGGCGTCTCCTCATAAACAGTCACAATGCACATTGCCATGCAGCCTGACAGTAAACCTGTACAATGCGTGAACATACATGTGAACACAATGTCAATCTGCATTCTCCTTCACATTGTAGAGGGAGAATCAACACCTCCTGCAGAGCAGACCCAGCAACTCAGCACTGATGATGAAGAGGACCTCCCGAACATCTACACCGCCGCACTCCAACAGCTCAGGGACAGCTCCGGCACCCCACCCCCAGGAGCAGGGCAGCCCAGCTCCATCCATTGACCCTATCTCTCATCCATCCTTTCACTCACCCATCCACTCATTCACTCGCCGACCATCCACCCTTTCACTCATCAATCCCTCCTTTCGCTCATTATCCATCTATTCACGTTTTCATTCATCCATTCACCCTTTCACTAATCCATCCACCCATCCCTTCAGTTACTCACTTGCCCACCTTTTCATATTAATTATGAGCTGAGCCCTTGTCTGCAGAGTTGCAGACAGAAGAGGCTCATCAAGAATTTCACCCTTGCTGTAGTTCCTAAAGCAAGGGGTGGGGTGGGGGTAGGGTTCACTATTACCCCTGCACATAGGCAGTCTGAAAAAGTGGAAGTCATGAGTCATGCATGATGCACAGTGCTAGGCCATGAGGTGAATGTTACATGGTGTTGTTTCTAGAGCTTTAAGAGGGATGAAAAAAAGGGGGAGGGGGGTTCTCTCCAAAGGGGGTATTTGATGTAATTAAGGGTGTGGTTTAAAACACCTACGCTAAAAATATGTGCTTAGCGTAGTGTGCCGCCGGACTAGTATTATGCCTCTGCTGTTATTGCACCCAGATATATAACACAACAAGTAATGTTACACCTACAATAAGCCAGAACTATTGGCTTTGTCAATAGTTGTTAGTTGCATAAAATAAAAATGCAGCAACCATGGCTTCGTTGAATATAATATTGAAAATGCACTTCTCTAAAATTATGAGACTTAAAGAACTCTAGCCCCTTCTTTTCAACTTGTTTCACCAGCTTCTTTGAATGAACTGGATTCTCACGTAGCAGCATTGGCGTGTTTGCACATTTCTTCCATTTGACAATGTCCTGCCCTAGCCCATGGCAGGAGGATGCCTGCTACATGCTGGAAAACCCCAAACTGGCCCATTGTCATTCTGTATGTGGCAATCAGCCGCAGACAGAATGACAATGGGCAGGGTGGGGCTGCTCTAGTGCTCCCAGGAAGAGTGTGAGGCGGCCCCATTAGGGTGCTGAGGCTTCATGCAGGGAGCTGTTCCCTGCAATGCCCAAAATTAGGACAAAAGGCGTCCGTAAAAGGATCCTCACGGACAACAGACTTGAGGTCCAAATTATGGATGGTCTGTGAAATTTACGTAGGGTTGGTCACCCTCCTAGTGTGAGGCATCATTCTGAATTCTAAATCACAGTAACTTTAGTATATGCACACATTCAGCATCAGGCTGCAAATAGCTGCTGGACAGCCCTTATTTCACTTTTAGACCTCCTGTGCACACTTTTCCCCTGGACCACCTGTCAGCTTTCTCTGTTTGGTTTTCTTTTCTCTCTCTTTTTCTTTGCTGTTTTTAAAAACAGCCTCTTCCGCCAAGGTTTTCTAATGTCCTCAGCTCTGCTCCTCATCTGACAATCATTAGGTGCCAATACCTGCTTAACTAGCTTGTGAAATTTGTTTGGCATCCTTCTCTTCTCCAAACCCACTGGCTAGAAAATATTTGTTCTTTACATCAGCTGCTGCTAAGAAGTACAAAAACAAGCATTTGCAATAGGTCTCGCATTACCGAAAGTTTGAGCTACTGGTGTTGCAAAATACTAATGAAGAGCCAGTAGCTCAAACTTTCAGCTGCTGCTAAGAAGAACAAAAACGAGCATTTGCAATAGGTCTCGCATTACCGAAAGTTTGAGCTACTGGCGTTGCAAAATAATAATGCAGAGCCAGTAGCTCAAACTTTCAGTAATGTGAGACCTATTGAATTGCAAATGCTTGTTTTGTTGTAGTTATCCCAGTTGAAGGGTTTTTCATTCCTGAAATGCATTAGGTGTTCTTGAACCAGCGGATTATATTAATGGATGTTACCATTGTTAACAAAGGGTCATCTCAGGGTTGTGGGAGGTAGCATTTTGGGGCGTATTGAATTTGATGAAGCTACACTGATTGACAATTAAGATTTAGAATCGACATTAAATGAAGCTATCAAACAGCAAAACGTCTTAGTGCATATTCTTTGTAAATTTATTTTACATATTTTGGTGACCTACGGGTCAAAGCTAGCGCGTCTTGGTAATGGGAAGTGGGCACACTACTAGCAGTTATTTAGGTCTTTACAAGTGTGTTGTCGGCTCAGTGTACACACCAAGACTGCACAGAAAACTGATAATTTGTTTAATAGCCAGAATATGTATTGTGCGCACGCACGGGACATCGTGTGATTTTCCTACTTATGACATTTGAGTGAATTGGAGCCCCTGTGTGCGCCATTATTGTTGCTTATTCATATATAACGTTGTGTTGCCAAGGGACTCTGACTCGTACTCCTCTCTGGATTAACAGTGCCTGACAAGATGTCTGACTCGCTGACGTCACGTAAACAAATACACATCCGCATGGTATTGTAGGGCAATACTCCTTGGGGGATATTCTCAAGAACGTTCGATAATCATCGCCAAAATCGGTTAACGCAATCTTTCATATAGCCGTCTATTGTGGGAAAATAACTCTGTGTTAAAGTCCTATTCACAACACGGCGGTAACATGCATTAGTCTCCCGATAACGCGTCAAATGTCCGCAATAAAATCACCAGGACGGCAATAAAAATCTAAACCAGAATGTGAAAAAAGTTGCGATGGGCCCAACTGCGATAAAAATGCAGCGATAAGCAGCGCCACGCCTGCAAGTCCCACAAGTCAGGCGGGAAAAATCACTATAAAAGCGGCAACAAAAAACACAAACAAAACACATACAACTGCAAAGTACCATGGAGGTAGCCAGAGCAAGTACAGAGGACAACCAGAACCCCGCAACCCCACGGAGGACCAGCCTGGGACCAACATTGGAGAGACGGTGGCAGGAGTTGGGGGACCGGACACTGCACAACATGACCTGATCCAACAGCAAAAGGGTGAGTAACGACCAGGGACTGGGGGAAAGGTGGCAGGTGGGCACAATGGCACACATGCACAAGTAAGTATAGCACATCTGCGGACAAACAATGCCCAAGAGTCACAACTCTAACCAAGAGCCAAATTTATCCAAGTCTGCAACATCTCAGCACTGTATGAGCACAGAAGTGAAAGTCACACCGCCTGAAAGGGATATGGGCCAGCCAAATCAGAGCCGATGGGGCAACTCACCCACAATGCAGCACACACACATAAGATGCAGAGCACCCCAACTTTAACAACAATGTGGTACAAACTGCAACCCTTTCACAACAGAACAGAGTACACAAATGCTGCCGCTTGTGTTTAGAACATGGCCATTCGCATTTGGTATAGCAGGAAACTGTGAGATGACAATGTACAACTACAACCCCACATCGCTGATGGTGTAGAAATGCCAAGTGTTCCGCTTCAAATAGGCGTCTCCTCATAAACAGTCACAATGTACATTGCCATGCAGCCTGACAGTAAACTTGTACAATGTGTGAACATACATGTGAACACAATGTCAATCTGCATTCCCCTTCACATTGTAGAGGGAGAATAAACACCTCCTGCAGAGCAGACCCAGCAACTCAGCACTGATGATGAAGAGGACCTCCCCAACATCTATACCGTCGCACTCCAACAGCTCTGGGACAGCTCCCGCACCCCACCCCCAGGAGCAGGGCAGCCCAGCTCCATCCATGAGACCCCACCCCCTGCACAGACCACACATTAGGAAGCACCACCACCACAGCTGTCTCCCAGGACCCCCACGACCAACACACGGCCTTCCAACGGCATGTGTTAGGGTGCTAGGAGGAGATGTCTGATCAGTTGCGGGTTGGGTACGACCTCATGGCAGCCAAACTAGATTATATACTTGGGTGTCTAAGTCCCATCAGGGACTACTCACAGTCCCTAACAGACACCCACTGTCCGCTCCTTGCTCTACAACAAGCCATGGCTGACATTGCTAGAGTCATGACTCTGAGCCAAGAACAATTGTCTAGTCAGAGTGGCCCCTGCGATGTCAGCAAGGATTTGCGCCACATGCGAATGATCAGGGAGAACATGGAGCGGATGCAAGCCTCCGAAACGGCTGCCACTGCTGCACACCAGCGAGATGTAGCTCTGATCTTCCATGCCCTGCAGATCCTCCTGGCATTGCCACCACAAGGCTTGGCACGGATGGATGCTGGTGCTACTACTACATCCACATCTCCTCCCTTTGAAGTATCAGTGCCACACAGTGCGGCAGACATTCCACCTCCAGCCGCTTATGTGTCACTGCCATACAGTGATGCAGACAAAACACCACCACCCGCATGTGAGGCATGACCCATCAGAGGACGAAGATGATGATGAATCTGGCTTTGTGTTAAGAATGTAGTGGTAGCATACATCTCCACCATATGGCCGGGTTCAGCTTGGTTCTGCCCTCTGCATCATGCCCTGGAATAACACCTCCCACTGTCCCCCTATACGTGAGGGACACTAACCTTGGACTCGACATGGACTCCCATATTTGGTTTGGTTACCAATGACACAGCAATCACACTGCATACTGTAGTCTTCTACTCCCTATGAACTTGTCAATCCCGAAAGGACTCTGGCTGGCCCCCACGGGCCAACAATGTAAAGTGGGGTTTGCATGGCCCTGTACTGGTCCAGCTTCAACACTCCCCTGAATGTAAATAAAACATTCCAATTCACACAGATGTGTCATGTCCATGATCAATCAAGAATGAAAATATGGATGAAGGTAGGGACAGTGATTACACAAAAAGGTACTCCCTGGGTAATGCTAACAATGCGCAGGTATGGCCGTGACCCAGATAGGCAGTGAGACACACATTGTCATTCAAATCAACACTCATCACAGTTGAATGCAAGTGAAGGTGCGTAGACTTTATTAGCATATGCGTGTCAGTACGGGCAAGATAAGTGCCACAACATGCAGACCAAAGCAGCAGTATGTTAGAATGAGGAATGTTGCCAAGCGCCGCTGTCAACCCCAGGGGAGTGCCTCACTTTTCACAGGTGTGTTAACCCGCGTTGTTGTCCCCTCATGTATTCGGAGTCCAGGCGAATGCAGCCATGTCTACTGTTGTCGTGGGATATGTGACCAGATCTCCAAGATGCAACAAGGTGTCGGGACATGTGCAATGTGTTCCGATCTGTTGTGGCTGCAGGTACATAGTTACTCGTCCATAAAAGCGATTGAAGCTTCGTAGGCTAATATTTCCAACATGAGGTTGTTGTTGACTTCATCAAACAGGACGGCAAGTCCATCCATTAGCAGGGGGAAACAACCTTTACAACGCAACTTTTACAACGAACTACCATTACAACGAGATTTTTACAACGCAAAAACTATTACAACGCATGTTTTTACAACGCATGTTTTTACAACGCAGGTACCTTTACAACGCATACCATTACAACGTAAGTATTGGTAAGTATATAGTTTGTATAGTATTATAGTTTTTGGGTAAAGGGGTATTTTTAGGGTTCAGGGTCAGTTTTCAGTTTTTGGGTAAAGGGGTATTTTTAGGGTTCAGGGTCAGTTTTCAGTTTTTGGGTAAAGGGGTATTTTTAGGGTTCAGGGTCAGTTTTCAGTTTTTGGGTAAAGGGGTATTTTTAGGGTTCAGGGTCAGTTTTCAGTTTTTGGGTAAAAGGGTATTTTTAGGGTTCAGGGTCAGTTTTCAGTTTTTGGGTAAAGGGGTATTTTTAAGGTTCAGGGTCAGTTTTCAGTTTTTGGGTAAAGGGGTATTTTTAGGGTTCAGGGTGAGTTTTCAGTTTTTGGGTAAGTTTGGGGTTTTTGGGTAAAGGGGTACAGGATAAATTAAATTAAATAATTAAATTAAATTAAATAAAAAAATTAATGTAATTAAATAATTAAATTAAATTAATTTAAATTAAATTAAATAAATTAAAATAAATTAAAGTAAATTAAATTGATTAAATTAATTAAATGAAATTAATTAAATTAATTACATTAAATTTATTAAATTAATTATATTAAATTACATTAAAATAATTAAATTAAAATTAATTAATTATATTAAGTTACATTAAATTAATTAAATTAAAATTAATTAATTATATTAAATTACATTAAATTAAATTAAAATTAATTAATTATATTAAGTTACATTAAATTAAATTAAATACATTAAAATAAATTAAACAAAATTAAATTAATTACATTAAATTAAATTAAATAAATTAAAATAAATTAAACTAAATTAAATTAATTAAAATAATTAAATTAATTAAATTAATTAAATTAAATTAAATTAAATTTAATTAATTTACATTTAAAAAAATATTATATACTTACTAATATTTACGTTGTAATGGTATGCGTTGTAAAGGCATCTGCGTTGTAAATACCAGTGTTGTAATGGTACTTCGTTGTAATGGTTCCTGCGTTGTAAAAACTGCGTGGTAATGGTAGTCGTTGTAAAAGTATGCGTTGTAACGTCATACATCCATTAGCAGGTCCGGACAGATGTGTTGCGTCCACCACCTTTCACCAACTTTCACCACAGCCCAATAGGGGAGCGGTTCAATGTGGTCACTGCACACGAGGATTTGTGCAATCTCCCAGGTCCAGCTGCCAGCATGTATGTCAAGTATCAAGGCATCCCATAAACTGGTATCACGGTGACACTCCTGGTCGTGGTCCAACAGGGGGTGCACACACATGTCAAAACCAAGTTCATATACCATCCTGATGGATAGGCAGACATCCATGCACCACTCAAATATGCACAATCGACAATGCAACACAGGCTGAACGCAGGTGACGTTTACCAGGCGGAAGCTTAGCTGGTAACTGATCCACATCACTGTCAATGGCAGTGCCCCAAGTAAATGTGCATACATGTATGCTACAGTTCCACGTGACAGGGGTTGTTCTGCCATTTGAGGTACTGGGTTTTTCAGAACCGGTACCGAACCGGTAACCCAGTGGTGTCAGGGTACACACCCAAAGACCTCAAGTACTTTCCTGATTCAGACCACAGAAACTCAGAGTCTTCTAGGTGAAGTCAAGGATCGATTTTATTGGCTGCAACCAAGTAACAGGCGTCCTAGAAGTACAACAGCACGGGATGTATATTCTCAGGAGACTGCTCAATCTTACAAAGCCAGGCTTCTCCTTTTATACAAAATATTATGCTTCAGGCAAACATTCTTGGATTTACAGTAGGCCATTCACATATTTTCACTACAAAGAAAAAGCAGAGTTGTGATGACAAGCCCACATTTCAGTTCGTCCAGCCCACAATAAATTACCAGGCAAGGCCCAACATTTTCATCAGATATCGGTGTACCCCCAATAAAAACGGGCACCTCCTCATCATAAAGCAAGTGAGGGAAAAGAGCAGGGACAGGTGTGAGCAAGATTAGGCAGGGTGTGTGTGCGATGAAAAGAGTTTTATGGCATGTTGTGCCTTGATGCTATCTCGTTCGGCCACTGGGAGAGGAACTGACCAAACAGGTTCGGCCTGGGGCAATGGTTTCAGCTTGCCCAGGTCAGAGGAAAGTCAATTAAGGTGTATGTGTCCTTGGGAATCGAATTTAGCTGCATTATAAGCCTATGTGAGGGCAACTCACAAAATGGCTGCCGTTCACAAAATGGAAGCCAGGGTTTCAGAACGAAAATGACGATTTCGAGGTGAAATCGTTACTGGAATATGACGAAAATGCTTGTACATAGTGTACTAGCCATTTTCGGTCTTTTGATATAAAAATCGTCATGCTACGACAAAGTTTATTACACGAGTCCAGAATTTTCAGAACTACAAACCCTCCTTTTGCCCTTACATAGGCAATTAACCTATCCTCATGCTAATCTGAGTCCAGGTCTATATTTCTAAAGTCATTGAGATGTTGCTGTAACATCATCCTAGTACTTAGCTTGTCTCTTGATACAGGTTTCCTTACACATGATGTAGCACAGAGGCCACATATTGCGGGAGCACACTGCACGCATAGACAAAACAGGAAAAGAATGGCTAAGACCATCCCAATGACCATCAGAATTTTCCATCCCCAGGCGGATATCAGTTCCCAGAACCATCCCATTAACGACCAATCTCCTTTATCCACATGAATAGATTCGGAAATCTTATGTAGTTTGGAGATGGCCTGGTACACTGTTGGAGCGTTATCTGGAATGAAAACACAGCAACTCGATTGGATCAATTTACATACCCCACCTCGGTCTGCAAGTATGACATCTAAAGCGACCCTGTTCTGAAGGGTCATAAGACGATCCGACTGGAGCTCAGCAGTCAAGTTACTAAGGGCACCGGCAGTTTCAACCACGGTGGATTCAACCACCCTTGTCAATTGCCTTATGTTCCTGCTGTTACCCATGGGTCCCCAGAACTGCAGAAAACCCTTTACGAAGTCCCCAAATTCTTGTCCTGCAGTGTCTTCTTCGCTGAAGACACCTCTAACTTTCCTTGTCTTGTGGTAATCTGCCGCCGCTGTGTAGGTGGGAGGCAGCAGAAACGAAACAAAACATGTGCCCGAAAAGTCAGGGGGCAACCATGTATAGGCTCTATCATGGCAGATGAAATAGGTACCCTTAGCTGCTAAGAACGGAGGGGAAGCCTGAGATGCAAAAACATATGTTTCAGTGCAGATGCTTTTCCCTAGCTGAGCTCTGGGATTCTTGCCAGTACCTTGCAGACACAGGTGACCCTGATGGGGTACAATCCAAATCGGGGAAGATCTCTTAGCTTGCTGCTTCTCACTCAGAGTAGCTCCATATCCGGTCACGTTCCATCCTATGTATACTAGTGTCTCATCTCTAGGGATAGTCTCGTAGGAAATATCTTCCTTAATCATGTCTACTATACCCTTAACTAGAGCACTATTCTTAGGATTGTCTTCCACAGAACGTAGGGGGTAGACTTCATGTGCATATATGAACATTGTTCTGTATGCCCACACAGAACCATTGTGGATGAATGGCAGGACCAGATAGGGAATACCTTTATCCGTTGTGTGAGGCATAAGACCACACACCCAACAGTTAGTCGTGTTCATTACTAGTTGGTGTTGGTGCAAGAGCTGAACAAAGGAGTTATTAATAAACTCTAATCTCCTAGCGGATTCATGTTCAGGAAGGGGTTGAAAAGAATGAGGGGAAACAGTAGAAAGAGGAGGTATAGGCGATGTAGTGGGTGCAAATGTTACTCGAAAAGAGAATAAAACATAACCTATTAAAAATATCATCACACTTAATAACATGAAAATGCACAATATCAAAAAGCTTTTCTTTGTCATCATTTTACATATTCTGTTTTTAAAGTTCATTGTTTTGGCAGGTCTCTCCATCTCGAAAAACTCCATCCTCTCTAAAGTGCTGCCCGTGATGGGAGGTTGTTTCTGCTAAGGAATGCTTCTGTCAGTCTAGGGCAACTCCCTTGGACCAACCAGAACTGTCGACCTAACATCGTCAGCTGCACCCCAAAGACTTTGGGCAATCGCGGCCCTAGCAGCGGAACCCGGATGGCGGTTTGAAAAAACAAAAAAATAAGCAAGTTTCTCAGATGGGAGAGCTGCGCTTTCAAAAATAGTACTTGGGGGGGAAAAAAACTTTTATTAGTTCGTATTTCTCGGCCTCAGATTATACCGTTGTTTTCCTGGTATTGTATTATCTTGGAAAAGGAGTTCAGGTTCTGTAGTGTCCAATCGAACTGATGGTGATACAGCTGGTTGCAAAATATTATCACTCTCTTGTTCAGTAAGTGTTCCTTTTACTCGTGCATCACTGAAAGGCAGAAAATGTGGCACAGTTTCAGTTTCTGAGTCGGCGACACCCTTCTGGACCCACTGGTCATACGGCAGAGGTAAAGATACCCTTTTACAATGGACCCCGTGGATCCAGTGCTTCTTCCCTTCCACTCGAACAGCTGATCTTGTGGAAAGAAGGACGAGGTGCGGTTCGGTCCACCTGGGCTGGTCGTTCTTTGTTCGCTGAAAATTTTTCACGAGAACCCAGGATCCAGGGTTGATGAGATGACCTGGAGTTTCAGAGACCGAAGGCAGGGTGTCATGGACCTGTTGATGCAAAACACGCAATTTAGCCGTCAATTCGTACAAATAGTCAAGCAAAACAGGGTCATCTTCTGTTCTAAGAAAACAATCATGCTGTTCAGAAGCATCTAGTTCCTCTACAATTGGCAACAACGTAGCTGGGTTGAGAGTGTTGCATCTTTTTATGTGCACATGACTCGCTAACAATGTAAACTCGTAACCTGACAATCGAGCACCAGTTAAGTGCTGTGTCTTGGTTCGGTTTAACAACGTGTCTACTGCATGTGGAACCATCACAACTAACATGTTATTCATCACTAGACCGGCAGATAGTCGAATAGAAACAGCTGCTGCCGCTGTTGCTCTTAAACAACTTGGCAATGCTTTAGCTACCGGATCCAAAGTCGACGAAAAATATGCACATGGACCCTGCTTGTCTCCAAACAACTGTGTCAACACTGACAATGCACAACCTTCTTTCTCATGGACATACAATGTAAAGGGCTTACTGTAGTTGGGGGTACCCAACACAGGAGCCGAACATAATGCTGTGCGCAATTCAGAAAAACTTTTCTGACACTCTTCAGACCAATTTTAAGAGAACAACGGTCCAAAGCAATTTCAAAAGATATAAACAAATAGTAAACAGACCATAATAGGCTGTTGTGGATTTATCCAAGTCCAGCCGGACATGGAGTTTTAATTAATGAATAAACAATAATTTAGTTACATCTCAGTACATGAGCAGCGTTTCAATGTAGTGGGGCACAGTCCTGTGCCATACTCAGAACAAGAGAAACACAGTGGAGAGATAGAGAGTAGTTTTGTGAGTAAGAAAGAAATTTAGAAATTTTCAGGCAAAAGAGAAGTGAGCTAGCGGAAAACTTTTAAGATCAGTGTTACCAGTGTTTCACAGCATAGTACATACAGAAGGTAATACACAATGGTTTCACTGTATGACTATTAAAAGGTCGACGTTTCGATCGCACGCCCTAAAATATATCGGGATCATCATCAGGACATTACATATTTAGTTTGCCTGCATGAAACAAAATTACACCTCGAGATAATGGAGAGGAACTGTACGGAGGTACGGTTCCGCTGCGGGTAATCAGAGCACGCTCATGGGGAGGGTTACCATCTAGTACTGGCGGCGTTCTGTTACATTAGGATGGGCGGAGGGTTGCACAGAGAAAAGTTAGGATTCGGTAATCACGAGTTCAGGTCGGCGGTCCTTAGGTTTAAATGGATCCGCAGTAAAAGGATTAATGTCCGGTGATCTTGTGCAAGCGGTCCTCTGCAGTGACTAGGTTGTTGCCCGCAGCGGAACCGTACCTCCGTACAGTTCCTCTCAATTATCTCGAGGCGTAATTTTGTTTCATGCAGGCAAACTAAATATGTAATGTCCTGATGATGATCCCGATATATTTTAGAGCGTGGGATCGAAACGTCGACCTTTTAATAGTCATACAGTGAAACCATTGTGTATTACCTTCGGATCACTGACATAATATCGACCTCACAAATATCGAGATACAAAAATATCGAGTCAAAAATATCGATTGACAAAATATCGACTCCCTATCTTCAAACAGGTAAGTACCAAAATATCGACTCCAAAATATCGACTTACAAAAATATAGACTGTCAAAATATCGATTTTTTTAAATGTCTTAAAATTAAGTTAAAACTAATATAGTAATAAATATATTTAATATAAACTTAGAAATAATTATTAAAAAAATGTCATTTTAATAAATAATTTATATAATTAAAAAAATTATATCACCAAAAATAATACATATATATATATATATATATATATATATATATATATATATATATATATATATATATATAAACATATTATTAAATAAACATATATAACATTTTTAGCGTAGCATAGAAAATGGTTAAAATTTATTGTTACAACTATAGTGAGTTCAACATTAGCAAAAGTGTTGGATAGCGTAGAGGTAAAATTTACTATTCCCACTCCAGTGGGTGCAACAGTAGGGAAAGCGCTGGATAGCGTAGGGGTTAAAATTACAATTCCCACTCCAGGGATGTATGACGTTACAAAGCATACTTTGACAACGCCTACCATTACAACAAAACTTTTACAACGCAAAAACTTTTACAACGCATACATTTACAACGCAAGATTTTACAACGCATATACCTTTACAACGCATACCATTACAACGTAAGTATTGGTAAGTATATAATAATTTTTTGAATATAAATTAATTAAAAATATTATAATATAATTTTCTTTTATTTAATTTTATTTAATAAATTTAATTTAAATGTAATTTTACTTTATTTTTACAAAGTACCCCTGTACCCCAAAAACCCAAAACTGACCCTGAACCCTAAAAATACCCCTTTACCCAAAAACTGAAAACTGACCCTGAACCCTAAAAATACCCCTTTACCCAAAAACTGAAAATTGACCCTGAACCCTAAAAAAAACCCTTTACCCCAAAAACTGAAAACTGACCCTGAACCCTAAAAATACCCCTTTACCCCAAAAACTGAAAACTGACCCTGAACCCTAAAAATACCCCTTTACCCAAAAACTGAAAACTGACCCTGAACCCTAAAAATACCCCTTTACCCAAAAACCCAAACATATAACATTTTAAAAATAATTATATACTTACCAATACTTACGTTGTAATGGTATGCGTTGTAAAGGTATCTGCGTTGTAAAAACATGCATTGTAAATGTATGCGTTGTAAAAGTTTTTGCGTTGTAAAAGTTTCGTTGTAATGGTAGTGCATAGTAAAAGTTGCGTTGTAAACGTTGCATACCCACTCCAGTGGGTGCAACAGTAGGGAAAGTGTTGGATAGCGTAGGGGTTAAAATTACTATTCCAACTTCAGAGAGTGCAATAGTAGGGAAAGTAAATACTTCACAAATAGATATAAATAACATAAATAGTAATACCAATTACAAATAATTAAAATATTTTACAAGTGTATAAAATATATTAAATATTTATTTATAAATACAAAATAAAATTATTTAATTATAAAAATTGCCTACTCATACTAATTAATTACCTATTAACAATAAATTAATTTACAATTTAAAAATTAATCAATTAATTTTAATTAAAAATTATATTTTAATTTATTTCCTATTAATAATTAATTAACAATTAATTCAAAATAAATACCAATAAATTAAATGACATATTTAATTAATCAGAATTAAATTACTTCCCACCCTATTCCCCTATAAACCAACAACCCGCTACAGAAAATAAATTAATGAAATTAATATATTTATCAAGTAATCAATTAAAATTATTTACCAATTATATTTTAATTAATTACCAATTATTATTTAAGTAACAATTAATTCTAAATAATTAACAATGAATTAATTAACATATTTAATTAATTATAATTAAATTACTTCCCACCCTATTCCCCTATAAACCCACCACCCGCTACAGAAAATAATTTAATAAAATTAACATATTTATAAATTAATCAATTTTAATTAATTACCAATTATATTTTAATTAATAACCAATTATTAATTAATTACAAATTATTACTAAATAAATATCAGTAAATAAATAAACTTAATTCCCACCCTATTCCCCTATAAACCCACAGCCCGCTTCAGAAAATAAATTACCAAAATTAAAATATTAATAAATTATAATTAATTACCAATTATATTTTAATTAATTACCAATTAATAATTATTTAACAATTAATTCTAAATAAATATCAATACATAAATTAACATATTTAATTAATTATAATTAAATTACTTCCCAACCTATTCCCCTATAAACCCACAGCCCGCTTCCGAAAATAAATTACCAAAATTAAAATATTTATCAATTAATAAATTATAATTAATTACCAATTATATTTTAATTAATTACCAATTAATAATGATTTAACAATTAATTCTAAATAAATATCAATACATAAATTAACATATTTAATTAATTATAATTAAATTACTTCCCACCCTATTCCCCTATAAACCCACAACCCGCTACAGAATAATATTACACAAGAAATTAAAAATATTATTAACTTACCTTAAATTGGATATTTTTGTTGTCTATATTATGTCTAGTCGATATTATGTCCATTCTATATTTTTGATTCAATATTATGTCCATTCTATTCGATATACATTTTTTCTAGTCGATATTTTTGTTGTCTATATTATGTCTAGTCGATATTTTGTCCATTCTATATTTTTTACTCGATATTCTGTCCAGTCGAAAGAAACAATTCGATATTATGACTGCCCACCATTACCTTCTGTATGTACTATGCTGTGAAACACTGGTAACACTGATGTTAAAAGTTTTCCGCTAGCTCACTTCTCTTTTGCCTGAAAATTTCTAAATTTCTTTCTTACTCACAAAACTACTCTCTATCTCTCCACTGTGTTTCTCTTGTTCTGAGTATGGCACAGGACTGTGCCCCACTACATTGAAACGCTGCTCATGTACTGAGATGTAACTAAATTATTGTTTATTCATTAATTAAAACTCCATGTCCGGCTGGACTTGGATAAATCCGCAACAGCCTATTATGGTCTGTTTACTATTTGTTTATATCTTTTGAAATTGCTTTGGACCGTTGTTCTCTTAAAATAAGTAATTCACACCCTTGGTCCACAGCTACCTTTAGGGTCCCCCTTGTTTTTTCTACAAACTCTTCAGACCAAGGAACGGGATTGGGTGTATCTTTAGACGTTAATGCCACCAAAGGTTTGGCTAATAACGAAAAATTTGGTATCCATTGCCTGCAATATGATGTAATGCCCAAGAAAGCACGCACTTCTCTCTGTGTTCTTGGCATACTCAATTTCACAATTGCCTGAATTCTTTCTGGGGTCAGTTTCCTTCCCTCCTTCGATAAGAGATGACCTAAGTAGGTCACTTCTTGTCGACAATATTGCAATTTGGAAAGTGACACCTTGTGATGTAAATCACACAGATGGCGCAAAAATGACAACGTGGCTTTTTTACAGATTTCCTCAGTATCTGCAGCGACAAGCAAATCATCAACATACTGAATGAGAGTAGCGCCGTCAGGTAAAACAATTGTATCAAGCTGTGTCTTTAGAGCTTGACTATATATTGATGGACTTTCACAGTAGCCCTGTGGAGCGCATTTAAAGCGGAAGCTTCGACCTCCTAAACTGAAGCCAAAAATATCCCTACTCTCCTCAGCAATCGGGATGCTGAAGAAAGCATTCTTCAAGTCAATCACCGAAAACCAGGTGGCAGAAGCTGGAATCATAGTCAATAGGGCAGTAATGTCAGGAACAACTGGAAATTGTGGCACAACTATTTTATTCACCTCTCTAAGATCAATCACAAATCTGCAAACAGGTGGCTGGGAAGGGTCAGTTCGTTTCAAAACAGGCAGAACAGGACTATTGCAAACGTTGCCTCTTGTCTCTTCAATTACATCTTTTTCAATCAGATTGTAAATGATCGCTAACAACGCTTTTTCACCTTCACTAGAGATTTTGTATTGGGGAATTTGTGGCATTTTAACATTATCTTTCAATGTTACAACATATGGCGGTATTTCCAAAAGACCTACATCATTCGGACCAGTAGCCCAAAGAATATTAGGGAGAGATGACAATTCTGTTGGAAGTTTGTCCTTTGACAAATACATTGAAGAAATCACTTTCTTACCCAGTATAAATTGTACTCCCGAAGGAGAACAATACAAAGTCGCATACAATCTTTTCAGCAAATCTAATCCTAGCAAGTTTTCACCACAACCTGTTGTCAGAATAAGGGGTGCTTCGAATTCACAAGGTCCAACAGAAAGGGACAAAGGGTCAGAAATCGGATTTCTAACTGGGGCCCCAGAAAAACCTACTGATACATTTGTTTCGCCAGACACAGGTGCGCCAGGGAGTTTTGAGTGCATAATAGAACTCTTTGTACCACCAGTATCCAACAGAAAAGGCTGACACACCTGATGTAATCACCTCAACATAAGGTCCACTCTGATCTACTGGAACTGAAACAACTCCCTCTCTTTGTCTATGGCTGTCCTAGCAATCATTACCTTCCATATGCTCATCTTCTGCATAGTAATATTCAGCATAGTACTGAGCTGTCCTACCAGATGCGTTATTCTGCTGATCGAACCTATTCATTGAATTCTGAGGCGGGAGAGACTGTGTGTTCTGGGGGAAATTTCCACGTCCTCTACCTCTAGGTGCTTGTTGAACACCTCGACCTCTTGAGCCAGAAACACCATTTGCGCGCTGTAACAAGACAGGGCAACTATATTTAAAATGACCCTCTTCCTTGCAATATGAACACTGATTGGGACCTACGGGGACACGTGGTTGAGTATACTCGACTCTTTGCGAGTTCCTCTGATACTGTTGAGGCTGCTGATAATTATTCTGATAGTTATTCTGACCACCAATATTCTGGCCACCACCACCACGTGGCGGATATGCTTGCTGTAACAAAACCTTAGTTTTTAACTCTTTAGTTTTCTTCTCTGCTCTATCTTTCTCATCTTTGTCTCGATTTTCGTAGTACTGTGCAGTAGCCAATATCTGTGCTGAAGAGGAAACTGCCCAAGAACTCTCTGAATCTTTTAACTTTTTACACAACTCTGGAAGCAGATTGTGCACAAATTTATCGACGAACAATCGCTGACCACCTTCTGTGCTCATATCTTGACCACTGTGGTCGACAAACGTTTCTTCAAACCTGGTGAAGTAATCTGAGACCGTTTCATCTTTCTTCTGCTTACATGCAGACAACTTATCCCAATTTACACACATCGCAGGCATTATCGTTTTCATATAATCAATGATCTTACCAGGGAGTTCTGCTACTAAAGGCTCAGGTTTAGCACCACCAATTTGTAGGGCATCTGCAGCAGCAATATTAGCCCATGAGTCACCTAACTCCTGATCATGATCTGCATGACGAATCTTTCCCCATAAAGGCTGTGGAACAACGTTCCCAAACAACATATCTATATCCGCTAAATTCATGATACATGACCCAGCAGTCTGTGACAACTCCTTGTAATACCCTGCAGGATTTTTACGGGGATCAGGCAATGTCTGTTTAAGAGCCAAAACTTCAGCTCGCTTCCAAGGAACATGTACCCATACATGCTGAAAATGAGGCTGAATAGGTGGGTTAGCTTGTAGGTCCCCTTCCCTCCATTGTGGGGGAACTTCTCTCATGGGATATTGTCTTCCCTTCTTTTTACCAGAAGAATCAGATTCAAACAACGACTTAGAAACACCTTCAGTCCTAAGTGACAACAACGTCGCAACTGCTTTCTTAACATCTGAACCCACAATTGCGCCTTTTGAAAACTCGAACCGTACATGGCTCAACTCAGGAGGATTAGAGTCCAAATCATTTTCCTCTAAATCTTCACACAGGAAAACACACATTTTCTCAAAAACGTATCTCTGCTTCGATGTTTCCCACTGGGTGAAGACATCCATAACACATTCCAATTCATATTTTTCAGGGTCAGCAACCCATTTATGTGCCAAACAATTCAACGTTTCCTTCTCCCTAGAATCAGGCAGTTGACTACGCAATTGCTTGCGCTCTGTGTCAGGAGTTACACTCAAAAACTAGCGACAGTACTAGCCACTCTCTGACGAACAGAAGGAGAAGTCGATGAGAAGACAAGAGGGAAAGCAGGGTGAGACGAGGCAGATGCAGAGGCAGTGTCAGGAGAAGTACCAGGAGTGGTGGTCGATATAATAGTTAAAGTTGTAGGAGGTAAAGGCAGAGCAGATGTCAAAGTCGGTGGCCCTTGAGGAGGCTGCACCGGAGGAGCAGGAGCCAGCTGAAGAGTAGCTGGTGGGTGCTGTGGAGGAGCAGGAGGCAATGCAATCGCAGGTTGCGCAACTAAAGGTTGCGGAGGTGCTGTAGCATTTTGCGCATAGGGGGGTGGCGAACTTAACAAATGCGACATTAGGGGGTCTTTTTCAAGCTTTTTTGCTGCATCTTGCTGAAGAGGCGGCAAAACTGGATAACATTTATCTATTACCATTTTACGTTGCCTGTGCAACTGCTCACTCATCTGTTCCTCTTCGTTATCTTTAAACTGCATAGCAGCTTGCATTATCGAAATACCCCTTTCTCTCTTATTTTTCTTCGCTAATTTAATTTCTTTCTGTTTGGCCTCCTTACGCCATAGGCGGAAATAGTCAAACATCGCCGGCCGGGCTTTCTTCTTAAAAAGTTTAACTTCTAGATTATCTAAGATTTCCGTGTCGAAGCTACCATATTGGGGCCATTTTAAAACACCATCTTCTCTGGTGTAGCGGATCCACACTTCATTATATGTGATGGGGCCTACTCCATGTTTCACATACAATTCATAGGTTGGAGTTCCAATCGGGGGAACCGGACACGAGTCCTCCAATCGGGAATCCCTATTATTACAACCAAGACAAAACAAATTTCCAAGTCTGCTAAGACCAGGCATCTTCACTCTCTAGTCTAGCTTCAAACTTCAAAGGATTATCGATTACGATATTCTCGTGAATACACGAGTCTTCGGCTTTGGTACTTGCAAGTTCCAAACAAAGTGATCCCAAGGGGATACCCAAACTAAGACCAACTAAGGACTGGGAGACGCTCCACTTATACTTAACTGAGATATCGATGACGTCACCAGAAGACTCGTCTATCGTTTCGCTCTACCAAACATCAAGGGTCCAAACCAGGGTGATAGCCAGGGCAGCAGTCCTTTGTAGCCGTCGGGAAGCGGGGAACCTCGCAGCAAAGACTTTCGGACCACGTCGACATGCAGGGGTCGATGAAGTGACGGCCTTCCTCCAGAATTTTCACACGAAGCTCCTCACGAACCTCTGGCTTGGTCCGGTACCGCTGGTATCGCCCCACGTTGGGCGCCAACTGAGGTACTGGGTTTTTCAGAACCGGTACCGAACCGGTAACCCAGTGGTGTCAGGGTACACACCCAAAGACCTAGAGTACTTTCCTGATTCAGACCACAGAAACTCAGAGTCTTCTAGGTGAAGTCAAGGATCGATTTTATTGGCTGCAACCAAGTAACAGGCGTCCTAGAAGTACAACAACACGGGATGTATATTCTCAGGAGACTGCTCAATCTTACAAAGCCAGGCTTCTCCTTTTATACAAAATATTATGCTTCAGGCAAACATTCTTGGATTTACAGTAGGCCATTCACATATTTTCACTACAAAGAAAAAGCAGAGTCATGATGACAAGCCCACATTTCAGTTCGTCCAGCCCACAATAAATTACCAGGCAAGGCCCAACATTTTCATCAGATATCGGTGTACCCCCAATAAAAACGGGCACCTCCTCATCATAAAGCAAGTGAGGGAAAAGAGCAGGGACAGGTGTGAGCAAGATTAGGCAGGGTGTGTGTGCGATGAAAAGAGTTTTATGGCATGTTGTGCCTTGATGCTATCTCGTTCGGCCACTGGGAGAGGAACTGACCAAACAGGTTCGGCCTGGGGTAATGGTTTCAGCTTGCCCAGGTCAGAGAAAAGTCAATTAAGGTGTATGTGTCCTTGGGAATCGAATTTAGCTGCATTATAAGCCTATGTGAGGGCAACTCACAAAATGGCTGCCGTTCACAAAATGGAAGCCAGGGTTTCAGAACGAAAATGACGATTTCGAGGTGAAATCGTTACTGGACTATGACGAAAATGCTTGTACATAGTGTACTAGCCATTTTCGGTCTTTTGATATAAAAATCGTCATGCTACGACAAAGTTTATTACACGAGTCCAGAATTTTCAGAACTACACATTGCGTCAGTGGCTCTGGTTGAAGCGGCACTGTTCTGACCTGCGCCAGTTCTGTGGATGAAATGCCACAGCTCGGATCAATGAGTTGTTTTAGTGTGCAACGGTTGTTCGCCTGGGATGGTGTGGGAGTAAGTGTGAAGGCCTTTGCATGCAAGATAACTTCAAACAAGAACTTCTGTCTGTGGGGTGTGTATACGTTGTTCCTTCCTCGGGCTGTGCGTAGTGTGGGATTCGTCATCAGCGGCTATGGTATCTGTCAGGGGGTGCCGGGCACATGCAACTCCGAGGACAGTATATGCAGATGTGCTCCTGCCTGATAGCTCAAACAAAGGAGCTTTCATCCCTAATGTAAGTTTGTCATCTGCTTGCATTCAGGAAATGTGATGTGGCTTGTTGGGGGTGGGGTTTGGGATGTGTGCTACTTTGGGATTCATGTTTGACATGTCTTGCATGTGGCATATGAGCAGCATCACTGTATTTTACGTTGCCTCACAGCTGCTCCTCCCTCCCCCCGAACCCATTTACGGTGATTGCATCACTTGCACTCCTACGGCACAGTATTGCCATGCCTGTCTGCGTATGTCCACAAGCCTGACAATGATACTGTGATGTTGGCCGTTGAAGGTGGAGGGCCACGTGAGTGTAGGCCTATGGTAAGGCTAGGGTGGACACAGATGTAGAGTACATGCCCGGCTGAACTGGCACTGCTAATGTGGCTGGGCATTTCACTCATGCTGTGGCAATACAGATACACACAAAACTTGGCATGTATGATACTGGACCCCGAGTGGTCTTGCGCTCCTTCATTACTCCGTTTGTGCGAGCCTGCCCTCCGGGTGCATACGACAAAGCAACATTGTCGCTTACAATGGGGGACGACTTAGCTACATGGCCAAGCTCTTAAACACTGCCTGAGGTGACATGGTTGCATCCGCTGTCCACAGCACAATGCAATATGTGGTAGGGCCGGGGCCATCATTCATACATAATGACCAAAAGGACGCACTTGGATAGGTAGTGGAGCTGGCTGCGGGCACGTGCACCCGGTCCCTTTTTATTACCAGGATCACATATCCAGTGACCCCTGTGCTGGATGGGTGTGGGGTGAGTGTGAGCCAGCCCTCAGGGAGTGGTTGGTGCCTGCAACAACTTGAACAGTGATCACTATCAAAGCGGAAACAGAAAACACCAACATAACACAAACATCTGTGGAACATCATGGAGGTAGGTAGCCGGAACAAGTACAAAGGTCACCCAATATTCAATCGGAAGGGGCCATGACTTGTGGTGCACTAAGGTAGGGGCACCAGAGCTGAGCGTGCTCATGTGCAGAAATTGTCAATGATTGTGTCCCTTCGGGATATTCCTACTGCATCTGTAGTGGGGTGTGTTACACCTGCCTCATCTTCATCATCATCGTCCCAGGTCTTCCACACTGCCTGAGGTGACATTGTTGCATCCGCAGTACATAACTCAATCATAAAGGGTCCATGGGTTGTGGTGCCCAGAGTTAGTGGCACCTGTGGCGCTCAGTGGGTGCACAGCCAGCGATGATGCGTCGTCCATGAAGGTCAGGAATGGATTGGATGTGTGTAAGCCCTGCTGACTGCAGTGTAGGCCGGAGGCAGAGGTCATCAGGGGCCTGCAGCCACGTGGCGTTGACTTGTGGTGCACAGAGTTAGTGACACCTGTGGCACTCAGGGGGTGCGCAGCCAGCGATGGTGTGTCGTCCGTGAATGTCAGGAATGGATTGGATGTGTTTGAGCCCTGCTGACCGCAGTGTAGACTGGAGGCAGAGGTCAGCAGGGCCCACAGCCAAGTGGTGTTGACTTGCAGTGCACAGAGTTAGTGGCACCTGTGGCACTCGGGGTGCGCAGCCAGCGATAATGCGTCATCCGGGTGGGCCGCACTGGGAGCAATGTCTTTTGGCTACTGAATTTTGCCTCAATAAGGCCACGTGGCGTTGACTTGTGGTGCACAGAGTTAGTGCCACCTGTGACACTCATCGTACGCACAGCCTGCGATGATGCGTGGTCAAGGCGGGCTGCACTGGTAGCAATGTCTGTTGCCTACTGGACTACCTCATCAGCAATCGTGACTCGATCTGAATTGTGAGCCCTGCTGTCCGCAGTGTGGGTCGAAGGCAGTAGTCAGCACAGACATAACTCCACGGTGCTGTGCTGCTGGGTTCGCTGGGGGCCTGTGTCGAGGAGGCCAGCGGTCACGGTGGCTGCCTCGTGGCAGGGTGAGGGCTGCCACCCTGGCAGACCCGTTGGCCTTCCCGGAAGTGAACCACGCTCAGAGCCCTGTCTTATTTATTCAAACTCCTATGTTGGACTGGACTAGCCCACTCCGCTTATGCTTACAGGGGGGACGACACAGCTACATGACCGAGGTCTTCCAACCTGCCTGAGGTAACATGATTACGTCCACTGTCCACAACACTACAAGCGCCAGCAGTATATGTCCGCGTGGACAGGTCTGTGCTCTGCATACTGAGGTCTGTCCAGCACATCACGGTCACACTTGGCATTCTGTGCATTCTTATTCATGGGTGACTTACCTCCTTTACTTGGTTCCCACCTCTCCCCACATTCTGCTATTGTGTGGCTGAGGGGCCATGCCATTTTTGGGACGTCCGCTGTCCTGTGTCATGTTCTTCGCTGCCTCAGTGGTAGTCCAGGGGGGGCTCTGGGGGTGGGGTTGGCCATGGGGGTGGTGGCGGTGGGTGTTGTGGCCCTCTTGGGTCTCCAAGCTGCATGATCATTGGCTCCATGGTATCTGTTGGTCTTCAGTTGTGGATTTGGGTTGGGCTCCCTTTCATACTGCAGGTAGTCATCCTGCTTAACACCAGTAAAAGGCAGGTGTTAAATCCCTGCTGCTATTGCACCTTATCGCCTGTTTTTGGATTGCATCGCAGATCTGGCTGCTCGTTGAGAATGCCGCGAAGTGGTGGTTTTGTGTTTTTTTGCATGGGAACGCATACTCTGCATATCATTAGCGTTAGTTGTTGCTCTCCTCCGTGGCGATGTTTTTTGTGGAAGCTATTGCTGGAAAATTGGCGATATCGGCAGTCTGCACCAGCTTGAGAATGGGGCGATAATACTTTCACCACTTTTGCTGCGCTAAAGTGCCGATAACTTGGCGATAGGTCCTTGAGAATATGCCCCCCTGTGTGCACACTACAGAAGTGTGCGATGTGTTGCCAAGTTCTACTGAATGGCACACGTTTCCGAACATGCGCACTCCTTGCCTAACGATACGGGATGCATGAGCAGCCAAACGGGTATCGAATATTGCCCCTGCAGAGGATACTCCCTGAATGTCTTGCATGGAGAAGAAGCAGTGGTTAATTTGTAAAATATTAAGTGCCAGGACCCTCGTCAGGAGGCCACCCTAGCTTGCACCACCCATTGGCACTGCCAGAGCTTCCAATGACAATACATGCACAACTGCTAGCCATCACTCTGTGACAAGTTTGACAATTCAGACTATTTGAGGCCTCCCAAAGCTGTAGGTATGACTTGGAAGGCAGGTATTAGTTGTTTTAATGTGATTAATAAACAACTGCTGTGGTGCTCATCTCTATATTGTACAAGCAGCGCCACCATGTGGCAGCTGTCATAAGTGCTGGTGTTGACAAATAAGTTCAGATGCTGAGCATCGGAAACCACCGGCTCAATTTAAGCACTGAAGAGTAAGTGAGAGGAGAGGCACACTCACTTAGTCTTACTATTCCCCAACAAACTTCTTGTGCTTGTCTCGCTGGACACAGACAGCTTGGGAGGATGCCTCCAAAGGTATCTTGTTTGTATTTGGCGGCCAAACGTGAGTGTAGTAGGTGATACACTGATGGTGCTATGAGACACGTCCCAGTAATCGTGCAAGGTTTGATGTAATGTCTCACAGATGGAGTCTTTTGTAAGCTTTGCAACTTGTGGGGCCATAAACCTTTCAACAACGCCATTCACTTGAGGCCACAAAATGGGTTATCTTGTAGTGTTGAAAACCAAAAAGAGTTGTGAAGTCCTTGAATTCTTTTCTGTTAATACGTAGGCCCATTATCTGACTTGAAGATCATAGGAATGCCAAAAGTGGAGAACATTTTGATTAGTACTGGTATGAACACTTCTGACTTAATTCTGGGGACTGCCATGAGCCCCTGGAATCTTGAACACTCCTCCATCATCACCAAGAGTGTTGGCCCATGGCGAGAGCCCCAAGCTACTCTGTTTGGGTAATGCGGACATTTGAAGCAGCTGAGCGGCTACCTTCATACTCCTTATTTGGCACTCGCCCACAATGTTTTCCACACGGTCCTGGTATAGCAGGCTCTTTGTTGATACTATCCTCCTGGGATCTTCCTGGGCTAGTTCCACTATGTGATGTTATGGTGCATTTGGAATAACGAGGTAAGTGCTTCCTAGGATGAGTCCAAGATGGCTTTTAGCCAGTTCTTACTATATGTGCAAGAAAGGTCTAAGGTCTTTTAGTTGGCTGTGTTTGTGCTGCTTGTGAACATGTTGTAACTCCCTTCACTTCTGATTTTCAGTGAGTTCTGAGACTGCTGTAGAGGAGTAGAATTGCTTAGTGTTGTATTAGCGGTTTCTTAGAGCAGGGCTTTGTCTGTTTAACTACATATCTCAAATGTATTGGGACTGTTTCCCACCATTAGTTCTCCCTGTTATTGCTCCCGACAGTTCCCCCACCAAATCTCAGGAAGCATGGCGCGCAGGAGCACACACGAGACACACGACTACACCCTCGGGGTCTGCTCCAGGGGGGCTCCCCTCGCAAACACAGTCCCTTAGTCATGATGGCCCCACGTTCGGACGTTAATGTCCTCACGCTCAATATACGGGGCCTCCACACGCCCAGTAAACGTTACTCTGTTTACTCCTACATAAAGCGAATGTCAGCTAATGTTGCTCTTTTACAAGAGACACATATTAATGCTACTGAACTAGGCCGGCTACAAGCCAAATGGCGAGGGACCTTCTGTGCCACAACATACTCAGCATTTGCGCGCAGCGCCTTAATATGGGTTAGGCCGGGAACCCCCTTCCGAACACTTAGACGGGTGGTGGACAAGGAAGGCAGATATGCACTACTGGAGGGGCTCTTGGACGGACAGGGGATCCTCCTGGGTAGCATTTACGCCCCCAACACTGAACAAGATAAATTTTGGGATCACCTCACAGGAGTATTGGCCCAGTTCACTACAGTCCCGTGGGTCTTGGGAGGCGATTACAACTGCACGCTGGACCCCTCTTTGGACCGTTCCCACCCCCCTCCTGCGCGTTCCCCAATCCCCAGACAGGCGGAGCTATTCAGAGCATGGACAACACACTGGGCGCTTACCGACGCTTGGCGGCACTTATATCCCCATGCCCGCATTTACTCATTCCACTCAATACCCCACAACCTCCGGGTCCGCCTGGACAGATTCTTATGTTCTGCACCGATCCTCTCTAAACTACTCTCCTCAGACTACCTGGGTCGGATCATCTCGGACCATGATGCCCACATACTGCGCCTGTCCTGGCGGCCCCCGCACCCACCCGTCCCCACATGGCGACTCCCTACAGACTGTTTGACAGATCCGGTGTTCAGGGACTCACACAAAAACAGCATACAGGAATACTTCTCACACAATGCGGACACGGCAACATCGGCACTAGTAGAATGGGATGCGTTCAAGGTAGTGGCCCGAGGGGAATGCATCAAACAGATCGCAGGGGTTCGCCGCACATTGGAACAGACACTTTCAACCACAGAACAGCGTCTAGCTGCACTCACTAAACAATCCAATGATTCGGAGGAGCACGCCGTGCTCATAGCTGAGGCGAAGTCAACATATCAGGCAGCCTGTGCTGATCTCAGGAAATATAATTTCAGGGCCTATGCCGCCAGAGTTCACAAAGACAGGGACAAAACTGGAGCGTTGCTAGCCTGGATGGCGAGGCAGGACACCGAGATCAAACCGATCACAGACATCATCAACCTAGAGGGTGTGCTTGTACGTTCTCAAGCAGAGATCCTTCTGGCGTTTCAACGCTATTATGCACAGGTATACGGGGCCCCGACACAGCTCTCCCCGTCGTCTGTGGACCACTTCCTCGATCCACTGTCGCTGCCCACGATATCGGACGCAGACAAGCGTGCGCTCGACGCTAAAATAGCGCCCTCGGACATCACCCACGCCTTGCGGGCCCTGTCCCGCAACAAAGCCCCAGGCCTAGACGGCTTCCCGCTAGAATACTACTTGACATTCTCCCCCCTGGTGATCCCTCGCCTGGCTCAGGTGTTTGCAACAGCCCTTGACCTAGGAGTACTTCCCTGTTCCCTGCGAGAATCAGTGATCGTTACTTTCCCCAAACCTCACAGGGACCCACGCCACAAGGGTTCGTATCGCCCCATTCGCTCCTATCAGCGGACTGTAAGGTCCTCGGGAAGATATTGGCCGACAGATACGCACAAGTCGTATGTCCACTGATCCACCCTGACCAATGCGGCTTCGTTCCTGGGAGAAACACCTCACAAAACATCCGCCGGGTCTTCCATGTCCAGGACCAGGTGCGGGATAGATTTCCTCGCGCCGCCTGCCTCCTTTTAGACCTAGAGAAGGCATTCGACACCCTCACCTGGCCGTACCTTTTCTCGGTCCTGCACCGTCTCAATGTTGGCCAGATACTCACAGCATACACGCGCCTTCTATATACCGATCTGAAGACACGTGCCAGGATCGGGAAACACATTTCCCCTGCATTTGAAGTTCGACGGGGCACCAGACAGGGATGCCCCCTGTCACCTCTTCTTTTCGCCCTAGCAGTCGAACCGCTGGCGATTAGACTGCGTCAGGAGGGAATACATTGGGGCATCCCGCTTGCGGATGTCACACACTGGGTTTCGATGTACGCAGATGACCTCCTCATCTATGTCCAGGACATCGAGATGGATCTTACCCCCATAGGGGCGGCGCTAGCTGAATTCGCAGATGCATCGAGACTCCGAGTAAATTGGGACAAATCTACGATCTACCCCTTCCACCCGGAATTGCCACCCCGGGACGTTGCACTGGGGACCCATAGCCTTGCATGGTCCGCGGAGGCCCCCCGTTACCTTGGTGTCCGTCTGTACCACTCCCCGGCCGACATCTTCGATGGTAATCATCGTAGAACACTAGCTAGCCTCCGACCGACTGTTGCCTTCTGGACCAAGCTCCCGCTCGCCCCGATAGGGCGGATAGCTCTGGCTAAAATGATAATGCTACCCCAGCTCATCTATCATTTTACCAACCTACCAGTTGTGCCACCTGGGTCCTTCTTCCGGGACCTCAACTCACTCTTGGGTACCCTTGTTTGGGGCTCGGGTCGACACAGAGTGGCCTTGAAAACCCTCCAACTCCCCACGACACAGGGTGGGCTGGGAGCTCCCTCCTTTGAGTCCTATTTCCTGGCGGCACAGCTCCAATGGCTGTCGTACTGGACGGCGGACCGATATACCCAGGAGACCAGCACCCCGACCGGTAGAATTTCGAACCCGGAGCTACTCCGTCTTCTCCTCCCGGGCACTCAGCCACGCCGTACATATCCCCTCCAAGTCACGATGGCGCGTAGATGCATGATGCGGATCCACCGGATATCCCCCGGGTGGATTCCGTACTCCCCGTCACTACCGCTAGTCGGCTGCCCCAGACGGGAACTCTATTTCTCGGCGCCTATGCTAGCGGAATGGACGCATTGCGACGTCACGGACATGGAGTCACTCTTTGAGGAGGGTCGACTGAAGTCGTTCGACCGACTGGTCGCTGAATTCGAACTCCCCCCAGGTCAATTCCTCAGATACCGACAACTGCTCGAGGGTTTCCGCCCATACCACAATCTTCAAGCCGGCGAACCAGACACGCATCCAGTTATTCACGCAATCTTGCGCATGGGTGTGGGACGCCACTTAGTCACCTGGCTCTACAAATCGATCAGAGAACTGTCGTACGACCCCCTGACGGCCCTGCGCGCCACGTGGGAGGAGGACATCGGACGCGCCTTACACGACTCGGAATCGACCAAGGCGCTCGAGGCCCCGAAACGAGTCTCCAGGAACACCCGTTTCAAAAACATCCAATATTACATACTACACAGGGCTTACCTCACACCGGCGCGACTGCAACGGTTTTACCCCACAACACAATTCCTGTGCCCCAGATGTCACTCCCCCGATGCAGACTTCCGCCACATGTTTTGGAACTGCCCTGGTCTCCAACCCCTGTGGCGGACGGTACACGACACGCTGACAGATCTCACGGGCCTCACAACTCTAACCTCTTGGGAATCCAGCGCACTAGGTATTTTTCACATATCTAAACGGGCCCCAACGCACAAACGCTTTGTGTCCTTGGCGCTGCTATTGGCGAAAAGATGTATAGCTATGCATTGGCGATCCCCGGAGGGTCCCCCCATAGCGGCATGGACAGGGGCAGTCCGTAAATGGGCGGCGGCCGAAGAAGACGCCCTCCGGGAAGAGGAGGCCAAGGGAGCGCGTAGACACCCCATTTCTATGGAATGGGCCATGCTCCTCCATGGCTTCTGGCAGGCCACACGCGCTGATGTCCCGCCTACGCCTACCCCCCTCCCGCCCGCCCGAGTGAGCCCATAATCCCTGACTGCCACTGCTACCCTCTTTACCGGTGCCGAGCTCGGTACTCCACGCCCCCCATCGACTCAACCCCCCCCATGCCGACCGCCCCGCTACCCCCATACACGAGACGATTCCACCCTCTGACCGCTCTACCCCACTGTGAATAAACACTGCGGACCCCCCCGCTACCCATTGCCCGGCATCTGTCTCCCCCTGATATGCTCTTGCTACCGCTTACATGCTCCCCCCCACAGTTCTGTCCCCCCAGTTACCTGGCACCACCACTTTGCGAACTGTACAGACCCTGATCCGACGACCCCCATGGCAGGGACCCGCATGTCTAGTGTTCATCTCCTATGCGGAGTTTAGTTCCTGTGGCCTAGCCTGAATATTTGTTTGAATGGTCTGTGATGTTCGGTGGATGAAATGCCATATTGACTAGGTTTATCCGCAGAAAAGTTGCGCGAATTGCTGACCGCGGCTGAATGTTGACGCCGCGTCAGCTGATGATCCTTTCTCTTTTTATGTTTGCTGATGCAACAATAAAAACATGTTTTAAAAAAAAAAAATACATATCTCAAATATTCTTCTGCCACGCATGGGCTGGTCCTCCTACAGGCAATTAAGAACCTGGACATGAATTCTGTGGAATTGTTGTCTTTACCAGGCCTGCAAACCATTTTGAACCAGCAGTTAAGCAGATGGAGACCCCAATCTATCTATTCTGGGAGGCATTTTTGTCTTGATATCCGAAGATTGAAATAAGGGCTTGTTAACCTGTAACAACTGTGAATGCTCTGCCAGCGTATATACCTGTTTTGGCTTGCTGAGACTGTGACTGGCATGAACTATGATCTGAGATGGAACTTCAGGGTCTGCTTCTCTTTGCGCTAGCATGTCCACCAGACCCATTGGGCTGGCATCAACGATCACATAAGTTAATAGTGATGGATCAAGATAAATTAAGTTTTCTACAGATTAGAGTTTTTGTGAATCACTTAAAATGCTGACTGACCGTACTCCATCCAAACAAAGAGAACATTCTTTTTTTGTGGTGTCTATTGTGAGCTTCCTGTTAGCGATATAACAAGTTGAGTAACTCACAAAATACACAAAGGATCCGAAAGCAGAGCCGTTTTCAAATGCTGTAGCCAATGCAGTTACTTCTTCTGGGTCACAATCCCTTTCTTACCACCAGGAAATGTGGGCTAAAAATTTCAGTGACATTTTCCTCAGATGGCATTAATCTTAATTGAGTATTAAAGTAGCAGCTTGTAGCACTTCACAGACCTTCAAGGTCGTATCATATTCTTCCTGAGATTTTCCAAAACTGGCATATTGTCACTATAGCTCAAGTAGTTCGAGATGACTTGTAGGACATGACAAAATTCCTTTTGGAAGAATTCTATGGCACAAGGGATGTCAAAACAGAGATATTTTTTTTGATAATCAACTTTATTGGATTTTCAATAACACAAAAATTCATTGGCAGCAGATCACTTATCATTGAGAGAAACATGACATTGTATACAGTTGACAAGACAAGGGCGGCCCATCAGGGCTGGGCATGGCATTCCAGATAGTAAATACAGATGTATATAAAATAAAAGACAGATCATCACAGTGGTAGTAGATTAAACCATTTACCCCACACGTTACCGAATAAGTCAGGGCATCCCCGGGCTTCAAATAGGGATTCCTCCTGCATCCCACACCAATCCACTCCTCTCTTCCATCTCTGTACAGTTGGCGCCTTAGCCTGGGACCAATTCGCAGCTATATCTCTTTTTGCCACCGCCATGGCCGTCCCCAGAAAGCGCTTATCTGCCCTAGAGCCATCTAGGCCGTCGAACACTCCCAGCAGCAAGCGTATCGGGTCGTCGGGAACCTCCCATCCCAGGGCCTGCGTGAGTTCAAGTTCCACCCCTCTCCAGCCGTTGCCAAAACCGGACAACACCATACCATGTGATAGAAATTGGCTGGGGCGGAGTCACATCGCGCGCATGCTGGGGAGGATCTCATCTGGGCCCGGAATAGACGTGTCAGAGTGAGGTATGCTGCATGAAGGTAGTAAAGTTGGACCAGGCACAATTCGGAGGATGTGGTCAGGGTTTTGGGTGCCATAAGGGCATCTCGTCAGTCCGCCTCTTCTAGGGGGCCCAGCCATCCCTCCCACCGAGCCCTGAGCCGGTCCAGGGAAGCGGGACCATTGTTCACCAGTGACCCGTATATGCGGGACACTCCACCCTCCCCAGGTTCCCCATCATCACCTGGGCCTCCAGCTGGCTGAACTCCGGAAAGGAGACAGGGGATGAGACGTGTGTATGGAGGGCATGTCTGAGCTGTAGATATTTATAGAATTGGGAGTTGGCAAGGGCGTGGCGCTGCTGCAGGTCAGCGATGGATCGAATGTGGTCTCCCACCAATACATCTCCGAGCAACGAAATCCCAATGAGATCCCAGCGGCGGAACCCCTGCAGGGACGAGACCTCTTGAAACCAGGCCCCATGCCAAAGTGGCGTCTGTCGAGTGAGTTTCCGGTCCCACCGCACGTGACGTAGGGCCGTGCGCCAGGCCATAAGCACCGTCCTGGTGACAGGGGAAAGAGCCTGTGGCACCGAGCTGCCATATAAAAACACCTGGATCTGCGTGAAGTCCGTTGTGCTGAGTTCCACGCGGTATGCTGGGTCGGACCAGCCACCCGCAAACCAATCGTGGATCACGATGAGTCTCCTGGCCAAGTAGTAGAGTTGTAGATTAGTCACTCCCATGCCCCCATCAAAGGGGGGGATACGACAGTGCACCAGGGATAAACGCGGCCTCCCCCCTCCCCAGGGAAACCGGGTAAGAACACCGTCTAGTTCCCGGAACCAACTACCCGGGAGGTGGATGGTAATGTTTTGCAGTATGTAGAGAAAACGGGGGAGGATCATCATTTTAAAGAGCACACTCCTGCCCAGGGGGTTAAGGGGGAGGGTCTGCCATTTCTTGAGGTCCGTCTTCATCCTAATGACCTAAGGTGTGATATTCAAAGCCCATTCGAGCTCTGGCAGAAGGCTAACCTACACGCCTAGGTATTTGAACGATTGTCTCCTAAGGGGTATGTCCGCTTGCCGGTCAAAGCAAGCCCGGGAGGGATGCAGAGGGACCAGAGTTGACTTCGCCAGGTTGAGGCGGAGTCCAGAGACCCGCCCGAAAGCGGAGAGGACCTCCAGGCACCTGGGGCCAGAACTGTCTGGGTCCGCCAGATAAAGCAGGATGTCATCGCATATAGGGCTATCTTATTGACCTGACTCAAGTCCCAGGCCCAACCCCTGATAAGTGTGTCCTGCCGGATGAGCGCCGCCAGGGGCTCCATTGCCAGCGGGAACAAGAGTGGTGAGAGCGGGCACCCCTGATGCGTGCCCCTCCGGATTGAGAATGTCTCGGAAAGCTTGACGTTAATGAGAACACCGGCTCTGTGGTTAGTATAGAGAACTCTGATCAGGTGGCGGAAGGAGAGACCAAACCGATCCTTTCCAGCACATCCTCAAGATAACCCCAGTCCACCGTATCAAAGGCCTTTTCAAAGTCGATGAAAAGCAGTGCCAAATACGGGGTTAGGCGACCTAGGTGGGCCATAGCCAGGTGGAGGCGACGAATGCAGTGACGAGTGCCCCTGGCAGGCATGAACCCGCATTGGTCGGGATGGATAAAGTCTTGCAGAAGGGGTCGGAGTCTCTGAGCTATCATAGTAGCAAAGATCTTGATCTCCGTGTTAATCAGTGAAATCGGGCGGTAGTCCGCACAATTAAGGGAGGGCGGCTGCGTCTTTGGAATGACCACTATTGTGCCCACATCAGATTTGGGTGGGAAGGACCCTGTCTCCGCCACATGACGGAATATTTCCATCAAATGGGGAACCAAATATTCCGAAAGGTCACGTAGTTCTCCTGGGGGTAACCATTGGGACCAGGCGTTTTACCGGGGTGTAATAGTGAAATAGCCTCCTGGATTTCCTCCAAGGTGAAGGGGCGATCCAGAGCCTCTGCGGTCTCCTGAGAGAGACACGGCAGCTGAGTACCAGTCCTCTCCAGCAAATCTGCCAGAGGGGCGCCCGGGGGCGAGCGGTATATGGGGTCGCGTAGTAATCCGCAAAAGTTTGCGCGATGGCTGAGGATGTCACCCGGTGGGCCCCGGTATCTGATCGGATTTCGGGAATAATGTAGTTTACTTTGGGATAGGACCCTAGGTTGTGGAGAAGCTTGCCATTCTTATCACCCCACCCATAAATACGTGCCACCGGTGAACGCCAAAGCATTTTAGCAGATTCCAACGAGATCAGACGAATCTCCTCGCGAACCACTGCTAAGTGCCGGGAGGAGTCTCCGCGACCGTTAGTGAGCTGGGTTTTTTCCAGCTGCGCTGCCCGAGATTCCAACTGGACAAGTTGGGCCGTTTGCTCCATCTGCTGCGCGTGGACCAGTCCCCTGGCCACTCCGCGGACAACAGCCTTGCCGGCCTCCCACAGCATCCTCGGCGAGGGAACCGAGCCCATATTAGTGGAAAAATAGTGACGCAATTCCTGTCCAAGTGACTCCACTAGCTCAGAGTCCTGCAGGAACCAGGCGTTTAGCTGCCAATTCGCCCGTGGACCCGCCGGGGAGGACCCAAGACGGAGCGAGATGGGGGAGTGGTCCGAAATCCCCCTGGGCAATATCATGGCCCCAGATACCAGCTGGCAGTCTGTGGCAGGCATCAGGAGAAGGTCTATACGGGAGTGAGTATGGTGGGCTGCCGATGTGTGGGTGTATTGTTCCCTGCGGGGGTTCCATACCCGCCATACATCACACAGACCCAGGGCCGAAGACCAGCTCGAGACGATCTTCGCGGAGGCGCTGCGGGCCTCCGATGGGGTCCCCGTTGTGTCACGCAGGGGTTGCAGGACGGCATTGAAGTTCCCCCCCCCCCCCCAACCACCGTAGGACCCTGTGGAAAGGAGGAGATTACCAGTGTAAGGTGGCGAAGAGTTGGAGGCAGGAGTACGGGGGGAATGTAAGTGCATAGAAGGTTCAAAGGGCGCCCTTCAATGGTTCCCGAGACGGCCAAGTAACGCCCCTGTGCATCAGTCTCGGATTTAGCCAGGGTAAAGGAAAGCCCCTTTCTGAGTAAGATAGCCACCCCTCGGGAGCCTCGTGTAAAACCAGAGTGCCAGACCCTGTCAAATCCATAGCGGGCTTGGAAGTTGCATTGTGTACCCAGGAGGTGCGTCTCCTGGAGGAAGAGAATGTCCGGTGTGTGGCGGTGAGCAGCGCGGAGAACGGCCGTGCGCTTGATTCGGTTAATGAGGCCCTTGACATTCCAGGAGAGGATTTGGATAGGCCTATTTAGGGTGTAGGTCATCTAGAGGAATGGTGTGTGGACGGGCGGATGTAGACTTGGGACCATGCCCAGCCCGAGGGGAGCACCCATCTAGACCCGGGCTCAGGAAAGGGGGCAAGGTAAGTGGTAATCGGCTCGTCCACTGTGGACACAATGAGGGAGACACGACTACCAATGAGAACCTCAGACAGCGGCCCGTAGGCGGCCAAAAATAACAAACTGTTGGGAGATGTGATCTGCTTGTCAACTGTGGAAACAATCAGGGAATTATGGCTACCAATGAGAACCGCAACCAGCGGCCCGTAGGCGGCTAAAAATAACAAACTGTCCCCTTCCCCTCCCTTGCCCCCAACTCCCCCGACCCTACATTTCTAAAGTGGAAGCATCTGTCGCCCCAAAAACCCCACCCACTAACTACCCCACAAAGAGGTGATTCGCTAATCTAAAATGGTTAGCAACAAACAATCAGGAGCATGGCTGAGTTGGACCCCCCTCCATGTATACGGATGAATGCCCACAGTAGAAAAACATGGAGTGGATAACATAAGAGTCATAGGTTGAATCAGACCCGGGATTGCAATGGAAAGGTAAACCCTAGCCGGGCCACCCAGTGAAGCCAGGTAGATCCCCTCTCATGGGGTCGGGAGTAGTCCCACTATACATGGTCTTGAAGGGTGAAATGTAAGTTACACAATCTATAGCACTGATCACACCCCCTCCTCCCCACCCGAGCCATGGATCACGGTGCTCCCAGACAAGTCCGAGTCCGACATGGCCCTCCGCCAGGTGACATCTTTTCTTAGAGCGCTACCCATATCGATAAGTGAAGAGGCCAGGGTGTGGGAGGAGGCCCCTTGGTTCGAGGCCTGAGTCGTGGGCCGCCGAGACAGCGCCTCCGGTGAGTGAGAGCTCCACCCCGGTGGCTGCCTTGTCTTCGAGATCCGGTTCGACACTGCTGGGCCTTGGGTGCGTCCTGGCTAGGCTGCGTCGTTGCTCTTCGGACAGGGGAGGGGGCCGCACCAGTTAGGAGGGGACGCTCCTCCATAAGCCAGGTCCATGCCACCTGGGGGGTGTCGAAGAAAAATGATTTGTCCTGGAAGATCACCTTAAGTCGAGCCGGGAAGTGGAGACCGTATCGGAGGCTCATGGCCCTGAGTTTTTGCTTGACCTCGTCATAAGACCGGCGCTGAGTCTGCACCTCTCTGGAGTAATCCGGGAAGACCATAATTTTGGAGTTCTGGGAGTGTAACGGACCCAGTTCCCTGGCGGCCTCCAGAATCGCATCCCTGTCCCGGAAGTTGAAGATCTGAAGGATAATGGGACGAGCGGGAGCCCCGGGAGGGGGTTTGGGAGCGAGGGAGCAGTGAGCCCGCTCCACCTCAAACCAGGGGAGAGTTTCTCTTTGGGAATCCAGGAGCGGACCCAGGCCTCAATGAAGGTGTGGGTGCGGCCTTTTTCCACTCCCTCCGGAAAACCCAGGAAGAGCAAGTTGTTCCTTCGGGCCCTATTTTCGGAATCTTCGTCCCTACGGTGTAGCTCCGAGGTCAGTGCCTGGGATTTGAGAGTGCCCACGTCATCCTCCACCATAGAGATACGGGACTCCGCCTCCGTGATACGTGCCATGGCATTACAGAGGTCCTGTCGAATGAAGGCCACATCCACCCTCACCTCTCCAATCCTGCTCTCCACCGAGGCTTGTGACGCGCTAATCGCCTGCAGGATGGTGGAGAGATCACCCCTGGCTGCCCCAGGTGCAGCCGTAGACCCGCCAGCTGGGTCTCGATCGGACTTGGTAAATTGGTTCATTTTAGTTTGGGTTGGGGGAATGGAGGCCTGAGTGGCGCGGTTTCTGCCCATGTCCCCGAAGAGTCAGTTTAAGGTGGCCGAAGGAGGGGGAAGGGGGGACGCACCAGCACCTCGGCCGCAGCCCCCGCCACCCGGTATAGTGGCCGATCCCTCACCCACTCCCCGACGTTGAAGGGAGGTGGCCGCTCTCTAAGGGAGCCCAACTGTTAACAGCAGTGGCGGTCATCAAGGCAGCTCCGGTGGCCCCAACACCCCAGGGCCCCCCAACAGGCCTCAGCACCAAGACCCCATGCGTCCAGGGGAAGAAAGGGGGGGGGCAGGCACCCGCATGCGCCACCCGACACAGTAGCCGATCTGCCCCCACACCGAATCACAGCACACCCCGCGGCCTGCAGATAGTGGGGAGAGGCGGGCCCCCCAGGCAACGAGTCCGGGGTAGGTCGGAGAACCTGCATGGCCCTGGAAGTCGGGCACCCTGCCTCTCCGGTGTCAGGGCAGTCAATGGAGGTGCCACACTACACAGCGGATCAAGCAGCCCGTCCTCGGAAACACAGGACGGTCTCAGGCCAGCCGCCCTGCTCTCCGGCGGGTCCAGCAGCATGCATCCCCCACTGCACCCCAAGATGGCGGAGGGCGCGAACAGCTGCAGCGGACCAAAGGGGGGATTCAGAGTGCCCAGCGGGGGTCACACACAGGGTTGCAGTAAGGCACACAGGCTTCTCCAGCAGGCAATACAGCAGTCCCAGGCTCAAGGGCGGTCCATCCGGCCAGGCACCACCACAGCCCACAGTCTCACCGCCCGCCCGTGAGGCGCGTCTGCGCGGCCCCGGTATTCCCACAGTAAAGCTCGGGAGAGGCGACACAAAGCTGGTCTCCCAGTCTCCTCACATCCCCAGAGGAGCAGTTCAGGCCGCATCCGGCGCCAGGCACTCCCGCATCCAGCCAGACAGCCGCGTCCCCCAGGCTCCGCCGTCACTCACCACAATGACGCCCGGGGGCAAGGCCAGCAGAGCGGCAAGGCCCGGTTCCGCAGTCCCAGCCTGTCTCTTCTTCAGCTGAGGTGCCGGCACGCAGGTAGCGCCCCACCCTACGTAGTCTGCAGGGCCGGTCGGCAGCCTCCCGTAGTCACCTCTACCTCCGGGAGATCGCAGGCGCCTCTCTGCCCTTCAGAGTGCCTCCACTACGCCCCGGGACCGGCCCCCTCCGATCCAGCAGGCACAGGGGCAGAAGCCCGCATCGCGACTCTGGGCTCCACAGCCCACCGTCAGTCACCGGCTCGGTCCGTTTCCACCAGGAGGGTCCCAGGTTGACAGTGCGGAGAAGGAAAAGCCAGGGCGCCCGGGCCGAGATGTCAGGCCCAGGGACCAGACGGCGAGGGGGCCGCCATCTTGAGGAAGCAGGGCCGCCTGGAGGAGAGGGCCAGCGAAGGCGGCGTGGGCACCAGGCAGCCTTCAAGGAGGTTTCGAGCGATGCGGGCGGAGTAAAGGAGACGCCTCCGGTAACGTGGAGCTTCGATGGCAGGTAAAAGTTGGTCGATGGGAGGCGGATGACGGAGGGGGTCCGGAGCACTCATAGAGTGCGACCGCCATCTTGACGCCTCAAGCCACGCCCCCCAAAACAGAGATATTTAAGGCGGAACAGACCGCAGTAGGTCGCAAATCTAGTATTCTATCAGGGTTCCTCTGCAAACTCAAGATAGCTCTTTTTCATATCTAAGTTTCAAATCATATGGGCTCAATTTTACTGATGAATCTGACTGGTGTCGGAAGCACTGTGTGTCTTATGTTTTATTGCCAGGTTGGGACAACACATGTCCACACAGATGTGGATCTTCCCAGTCATGTGGTGTTTAGGGATAAGTGCAAAGGAGTAAACCCACAGTGTATGCCCTCAACTGGTTCTATGATATCTTGTTGGAGTGATTTGTAATCACTTTTCCAACCTGCAGTTGGGTGTTGATAGGCATGCCCCTAAAAAGACCCTGGCTGGACTTGATAGTTTGATAGTGACTCGAAGAAGTCTGGAAAGATCTGAATCACATAGAGTGGTTAGTTTGGGGAAGTATTTGACATAAAAATTGAAGAAGGTGATTTTGGTAGCTGATTTAAAGCTGAGAAGTATGTCTGTGCCTGCAGTGGCCTCTACTACATGAACGTTACTGTCGGCAGCATGCTCACGAAGTCCGAGGCATGTGCGAAAGCAGCTTGCACCCAAGTGACTTTTTTGAAATGCACACGTAGATATGCTCAACTGCAGGCGCCTGAGATGGCTTGATATACACTTGGGCCAGTACGGTGTGCTGTGACACTTATGTTGGCACCTGTTTCAACAAGAAACGGGAACTGCATTCCACCATTTTCAATTTCAAGAACAAGTTCTGATGGCGGTTGTCTGTGAGGACACTCCCTCTCACAGAAAAGACTTTCGCTGACTTTGACAAGCTTCTATTAGAGGATGTTGACTTGATAATAAGCCACCATTAGTTGTGATTTCTTTGAAGCACTGCTGAGAACACGAAGCTTGCTAGCAAATATTTTCATCCTTCTTTCCTGGATTTTGGAGAGGAAGGTGATTTAAGAGGGGGTTGGAGTGAATCTGAGACACAACTTTAAAGTGGCTGTTTTTTCACCGCTCTAGAATGTACTCAGTAGAGCTGGTGCAGGGTCCAGAATGTGGGAATTTAAATCCCCAGCAGTAGCATGTGCGATCAGACCACAACCTACCCACGTTTAAGTCATTACCATAGTTGATGGCTTACTCCACAATGGCATGCAACTTGTGTCTGTTAATGACATTGGTCTAATTCTCCGCAGCTCGTAATGTTCTCGTTAGCATCATTAGTTTATTGAGTGTATGAGGTTTCTGTAAGCAGTTTTTGAAGAAATGGTAGATTAATATACAGTGATGAGTTGCGATCAGGTGGCTTTCTCAACAGAAAAAGTTGCTGAATCACAATGGTGAACACATACCTTTAGATCCGCACACACTCCTGGTGTTAGGACTCTCCCAGACCAGAGCGATCTTCGCAGTACCATTTGCACTGAGCATCAGTACCCTCCAAATATATAGGATTCTTTAGTTGAACTGATATGCTGCTCTAGGACAATGCGGCCCATCATGTGTTCTCGGATCCATATGAATCTCGCCCGGGGAGACCTTCTAGGTCATTTTGTGGTGTTGTTATTTTTTTGCGATTTTACACATGCTTGTATTGTCCTGAGGAGGCCATAAATCATTCGACCTAACCGCTTCAAAACCCTATACTTTGAGAAACCCACTGTGAAGATTTAAGAAGGGCAATGTATTTGTGGACTGTTGCTTAGATTCGATGACATGCTTCTCACACAAGTTGAACCGACGGTCACAGCTTTAGTGGACTATTCCCGACAGCAGATACTGGAAATCACAGGGGCATATGTATCAAGCCCTTTTTCCGTTCACAAACGGGCCAATTCTCAGAATCGGCCCGTTTGCGAATGGGAAAAAGGCCTTTTGGGATGTATCATCCCAAAAGTGCATCGCAAATTAGAGAATCTCAGAATTTGCGATTCTCTATTTTGCAATTACATTTCAGGAATCGCAAAATGTGATTCCTTAAATGCGATGTAGAAAGCACCTAAGTTGTGTGAATTTGGCATAAGAAATCGCAAATTGCCACCAATTGACAGTTGGTGGTAATTTGCGAATTCTTTGAAAAAAGCACTTTTTTGCTTTTTTCAAAGTGCCATGTGCCACACATACATGCCCTTAGGGCATGTATGTGCGACACATGTGCACACATACATATTTCAGGGGTGCAACAGGGTGTCCTTTTGACACCCTGACACCCTTGAAATTGCATTCTCAATTTGCGATTCTCTAATTGCGAATCGCAAATTGAGAATGTCTCCCCATTCATTCCTATGGGCCTCCTAGCCTATAGGAATGAATGGGAAGGTATTTCTTAATTGCGATTCGCAATTTTCTAATCGCAATTAAGGAATGCCAAGGAATCACAAAATATTTGCGAATTATTTATTACATCCCGTTTTGCAATTCTCAAATAGCGATTTTCAAAAAATTGCTATTTGAGAATCGCAATGATGGTATTTGATATATATGCCCCTAATGCCTGTCCCCTGATGTAACTTTGTACATAATTCAAGGATGGTGTAGGATTCTTTCACAAATGTTTTTGAGATTTATATTTAAAAAAATGTAAAATAAATCCATTTCGATGTATCTATTCCACTTTCATTGGAATTTTGTAACTATATAAATAGATATCCATTCAGAAAGGTATGAATTAAAGTATGAAAAATTGTTGAAATGCATCCAATAATAATTAAGGTGTTATTGCTGATGGATAGTTGAGATGGATTAGTCCCGCTAGAGGTTTCGCTTCTGGTTTGGAACACGTTCCTTCAAGCTGGTTACGAAGGAGTTGATTGTCTGTTGAAAAGTATAGTGAAAGATGTATCTTTCATAGTCATCATTGTTTATGACTAAGAAATAAGCTATCAGACTATTGTTCAGCTTGGTGTAGGATTCACATTCATTCTCATCATGTCTAAGTGCATCAGTAAGCCCAATAGGCGCTAGTCATTCACAATGCCCAGGGTACCAACATAGATCTAGAATTCCATCACCCACTTGCACCACCTGGGCCTAGATTGTCAGAATCTGCCATAATGCAGGTGGGGCACCCGGGGACAGTGGTTCTGATGCAACAAACACGTCAAAGACATACAAGAGCACATCAGAGATGTGATTCACTTGCATCAAACGTCACAGTCGGCTTGTCTTCATAAGAGGACATCATGGTGTCACATTGGCTTCAGCTAAAATGAGGACACACTTCTGAACTTTGTCAACAGTGTAGCCTGCATGGGCCAACGTCCAACTCATCTCCTGTGTAATGTCTGTGTAGTTCTTCAGGATGGATAACACCAATTCAAAAGTATCATACCTCATATAACATTTATATCTGAAAAGTTGTTGTAATACTTTTCAAGTGCAGACATTTATATCTTTGTTCGGGATAGAGGATAGATGGCCACTTTCTTTTTTTGTTTAAATCTTTTCATTAACAATTTTCATATTTTTAGCATACAACCAGAACAATGCATATATGCCATTGATAGTTACTTGCAAATTCTACATTATCCAGAACCAGTCCGTAAGAGAAAAGAGACAGATGAGTTGTTCAACCGAGACTAAGAGGAGCCCTCAGGACAGCGCTGTAGAGATGGCGTACCGGTGTTCAAAAAATCTGACCACTGGACATCTTGTAAACTTTTCATACATGGCGCATCGTAAACCAAACTGTGGACTTAGGGTACAACAAAATGAGGAGAACTGAATCAAAGGAGGGGTAAGGGAGTCGCCTGAGACCTGCTGCCGTGCCTAGTGTAACCAAGTGAGCAAGCCCTATCAGGGCCTACTGACAGCGGGATTATGTAAAGGAGCCCTATCTCTTTGGAAGTCAGTACTAATCAACACCCATAACCAGGGGAGGGCAAGCATTGGGTGTCAGTCCTGGATTTCCTCCCAGGGTTCCCCACTGTTAGAGACCATTTCCTGTAACTTCGACACCATAGTATCCCATTGAGATGCCAGGGGGAACTTACGGATACCCAGCAAGTCTTCCCTGCGCAGTACCACTCACTCCGCCCTAGCCCAGTTAAGTAGAGATCAGCGCCAGGCTAATGTGTGAGGTGACAGAGGGGCTTTCAATTGCTTGGTATTCAAGCGTTTTGCTGCAAATAGGCCTGGGCCCAGAAAACGGTTAGCAGCTCTGTGTTTTTTATTCCTCCTGAATAGGTGTGATATGTGCACTTCCCATCTAGGAGGAACAGCGTGAGATGTGCAGGCGACCAGTGTGGTTGTCACATTGCTCAGTATTATTCTAGGACCGGGCAATGCCACAGCATGTGAAGAATGTCGCGTCTAACTGACGGCACTGAGGGCAGGCCGCATCCGTGCGGAGGAAGTACTTATTAATGTGAGCTGAGGTGAGATAAGCCCGGTGTAACACAAACAATTGGATTTGCTTAAAACTCTGATTACGCGGGATGTATGTCAGGCTGCCCCGGATCGTAGTACACTTCTAGCCGTGAATGCCCTCCCTAAGGCCCCCTCCCAGTGATGCCTCAGATGGGTGAGATCAGCCTCCATGTGTTGACAGATGGAGTGTTGTGTGGCGTTTTAGGCTCCGATTGAATTTTCCCGATTCATGCCCTATATAGGTACATTTCTCGTTGCCCTTATATAGGCATAGAAATCAAGCCCTTATTTAGGCATAGCCCATGCAACCCAAATACAGGCATGGCTACTTCCATCCGTTCACCAAAAGTCACAACCATTTCTTTGAAAACCAGCTTAAGCTGTTAGGGACTTCCCCTTACTTGAATATTGATTTCTCCTAGAACTCAGTTAGTTTTACAACGAACAACTATTCCCCAGGGGTTCATTTATGACGTTCATATGCCCGACTTCACATCAAACATGGCATTCCTAGACACCTTCAAAATATAAATATACCTTCACTTGCTATGGCAAAGCACGGTGGTTCGGAGCAGTTCGACGACCTACTTGCCCGACGCAGCTCGCTACAGCAAGTGCCAAAGGAAGCCGACTCTCCGGCTGACGCACTGATCAGGAAGCTGCCCTTCTCTGCTGAGAAATCCAGCTCCAGTGTTTCCGGCTCCCCTTGTGGGGTGTTGGGAAATCGATTCCCTGAGACAGAGATGCCAGACCTCCTTCATTCTAAACAAGGTATGGAGCTGATTAGAACCTAGAGAAACCTTTGGTAGATTATTGGTGAAAACTAAACCTATGTTAAACAACACTTACTTCTTCCCTCGTACTAGACTTAGATTAGGTACATTGGGGTAGGCGTATTTTAGAAGCAATAGTTGAGTATTTTAGTCTGTGTTATTTATGTATGTATTTTATGACTTAGAAACCATACAATGCTTTTACAGTATTATTTTATAATACTATTCTTGCTGTACGCATTATACTTTGCATTCTGCATAACGATTGTAGCAGTTCACCTCTTGCATGAGAAAGAAGACTGTTCGATAAACTCTTTTTATTGAAAACGCACGTCTCTCTATTTCTCTGCAACTCTGTTGAAACGAAGCATGCACGATTGACTGAGTGAAATACTTATCTATTGTTTCTAGGACTATGGCGATATTTCCAGTCCTAGGGAAACAAAGTTGTCATGTTTATGCGGTTGTCAGAAACTAATCCCTTCTTGTGTATTCGAGAAAGTTTCTAGTGACCTCTGAGCTAGCTGGCACACACAATTGAGTTTAGTATATTCGATAGAGGCCTATTCGACCTAATTCCTACGTCATATCTAAAGGATATATTATTCCAATGCGCAGAGCCTATTGGGAATATAGGAATTACACTACATGGCGCCCAACGTTTGGTAAGCCACCAATTTAACGCTAGATACTAAAGTAACTCAGTCGTGCTTTTCTCAGAGACCCCTTTTTCCGTAATACTCCAGTAGACGTCTGGAGTGGGTAAAGGGATAATATCCGCCATAGCTGAGTAGGACGAAAATCCTATGTATTAGTTTTTGGGTTTTTCAACATTGAAACATTGAAAGATACAGTGTTCCAAAATATTGTGCACCTTATCTTTGCTTCCTTAAAGCTTGCTATGCAAACTTTCAGTCAACAAAATGTCCCTAAAAGGGGGTGATAATCCCGGGACCAGTTGATCTACAGGTGACAACGAGGTACAAACTTTAAACTTTACAGGTCTCCAAGAGACCGACGAGGATGCTATAAGCATTCCAGAAAATTTAAGGAAAATCATCACTATAAAACTCATACGAAATGGCCTATCAGCAAGAGGTGGTAGGGTAGTTTTTGTGATAGAGGCACATGAATATCGCCAGACAGAGGTATTCTACTCATGTGTACTCTTCCCTGAAGCAGATCCAAGACCAAAAGTGTTTCACTTCTACAAAGAAGATGAACCACCAGAGGAATACATTCCTTTCGAGGATATAGAAATTCCACTAACTTACCAGGAACATATGCGCTGGTTTAACCCTTTCCGTGCGTCGGATGGCCCCCGGCCGTCCGACGTAACGGTGGGCGTGTGCGCCCAGTCATAAATCACCCGCACCGCGGCGGATTTCCAGCCGCGGTCAACGGGTTAAAGGCGCCCTAAAACATACACATCACATTACCAGGTTCGGTCCACTAGGTAGACCAGGAGCAACATGTCCGGTATTAGCCAGCTATACACCACATCCAGCCGTTGAAGAAATGTCAGATGTGGAACTATTAGTTCAACTGAAAGAGATAATCAAAATCTATAGATAATTGGTTTAATATGTCATGCGGACTTTTTACGGTCCAACCAGCAATAATCATTCCACAGCATCCCCCCCACCAGGGGAACACAAATAAAATCACACCACAGACTTTACACTCATTCGTTGGTAAATTACCCGCAAAACAGGAACAAATTCCATTCTGAATAGCTCAAAAAATTGCTCAAATCGAGGCAGTATTTCCTAATACTACCCCTCATGAGAAACACAGAATTTTAACAATCTGTTTACCAATGGGGATCACACCACATCTGGAAGACTGCGACACTTGGGGTACAGTCTTTGCTGCAATCTACACTAAAACACATGGTGTTCAGTCTATGGCAGTAATACCAGATGTCCTGAAACAGATTCAAAATGAATACAGGGCAGAGCCTGCTTTAAATCTAGGTAGGAAATTACTGAAAGATTTCAATCAGGTCTCAACAATAATATTAGCTAATATTAAAGGTGAGGCAGCATCTGTGGCGATCCGCCAACAGTTAAGAGAAATTGATGTAATTGAGCAACAACATGAACTGGCCGGAATAATTGAAAAATCCTATGAAGAATTAGGGAGAGACAGCTTGGGTGGGAAACCAGTTAAACCCCAACTGTCAGAGAGTACTGAAAAGGTCTTTATTAAAAACACTTCTACTCCTCCTAAAAAGAATTGGGAGAACACTAAACAAACTTCTAAAGAGAAGCGTTCGCAATCCCGCGGTAGGTCTTCTCATAAGGAGCCCTCTGAAAGGAGGTATAACCTCAGGAATAGGGATAATTTAAGAAAACCTGATAGATATCAAGACACTGATACTTGTCCCTCTCGTACCTTTCAGACTTCCTCACAGAAAACCGAAAGAAGAGGACGGTCAGAACACAAGGAAGAACGCGTGAAGTCCAAAGACGATCAACACCTTCAGAGAAATAAGAAAACTCAATTCACTAAAAAGAAGGTAGCAGCTCTAAAAATCAGACATGCCGAGGATCTTCAGGGCACAACTCAAGAACGGGGAATGGGCTCAAACGATGTTGGACAGCACAGCAGAAGTCACTATAGCTCGCAAGAACTTGAAGGATCATATGGAGACAGTGAACTTGATATAGTTCATCCAAGTTGAAACTGCAGATACCAGGGTTAGTGTCCCACATAAGTTATATGAAGTAACACTCCGGATGGAGGGGGACATAACAAGAAAAATAAGAGCACCCTTTTGGGAGCGACTTTCTAAGGGTTATGACATTCTTCTAGCTGAACAAGACTGGCCACCTGAATATGTCAGGGAGTGCCCACATGACGAAGACATCATTATGCCAGCTTTCTCCAAACACTTTCCAATTCATTTAAAATATACCTATGCCAGGAAATGGGCAGTAGCCCAGGCTCCTGCATTATATAAAAATCATGTAGGATGGGATGAGGACTCGCCTCACCATAAAATCCAGTTAAAAAATCAACTAACTGCACAAGGGTAGTGCCCAGTTAAGCAAGAAGCTAAAAAACAAGTCAGGGAGATATTAGATCAACTTGAATATCGGGGGGTGATTGAAACATGCACCTCGTCAATGAACAATCCTTTGTTTCCTGTCTCCAAACCAGACAATACATATCGTCTAGTTTTGGATTACAGACATCTGAACTCTTGTTGCAAAACTTTTGCAGTACACAATGCACACAGTGTAGCACTAATGAATAACATTGTGCGTAAACATTATAAAACCACATTAGATCTTTCTAACGGTTTCTTCTGTCAAAACATCGCACTAGAAAGTAGGTATTTGACCGCTTTCTCAATTATGGGGACACATCTTCACTTCTATCGTCTCCCACAGGGATTTAAGAATAGTCCAGGGTTATTTTCAGGCAGGGTAACAGAGTTACTGCAAACCTATGATTATGAGGCATTATCATATGTTGATGACATCTATCTAACAGATGATGACTTGGATAGGCACTTGAATAGGGTAAACACCATCATACTTGGCTTCGCCTCTGAAGGGTACAAATTCAATTAAAAAAAATCAAGAATTGCCCATTTAAATGTCCTTTTCCTAGGGTATGAATTATCAAGTGAAGGCAAAATCCTGGCAGCAAACTTTCTCGAGAAATTTGTGCCGCTCCAACCTCCAAAAACGCGGAAAAACTTAGTCAATTCTAGGTTTCCTAAATTTCAGAAGAACTTACATTCTCAATTACACAGAAAGGGTTAAACCTCTCTACGAATTAATCAAACTGATTTTAAAACAGTAAATTGGACACAAAAACACATAGAAATTTTACATTCACTGCAAACATTTACAAACATGCGTAAACGTACGCAACTCAGTGATCCGAATCATTCCAGACAATGCAGATTCACATACTTAACCTTTAACGAAGGTGAAAAAGTACCAATAGCTTACAAATCACATTGGTACACACAAGCAGAAATGAAATTCACTTCAACATAAAAAATTCTGACAGTGGTTCAAACTGAAGTAGCAAAAGAGAGAGCCCTCGCACAGGGAAAACGCATTATGATCGTTACACCTGTACCTGCCTTAGAGGCAGTGACGAAAGCGAGCATTCCAAATGCTAAAGCTTCACATCCGAGATGGATACAATGGGTTAATTCTCTTGCTGCAACAGACGTTGAATACGTTTTTGACCCTTATCTGAAGACACAAGCATTTCTACAATATGAACAAGAATGTCCTCTGCCTGCTGAAATTCTGCCTTCAGAGCAGTATGAATGTATAATTTATACTGACGGATCAGCCCAACCCACTACGGGGGGGTAAACAAGCTTATAGTGCTGCGTGCGCGATCGTTAAAGGTCGCTGGCGTGATGGTAAATTCCGACCAATGGTCACTAAAACTCAATCTCTAGGATATTGTACAGCTCAGCGAGCTGAACTACAAGCATTCCAGAAGGTGCTTGAGAATTCCCCACACTTCTAGTGTGCGATTCATATTATTGTGTTCAATCGTACAATGAATACTTACAGAACTGTATTCAAAATGGTTTCAAAGATGCCAAAGGTGGCACAATCAAACATAAGTTGCTTTGGGAACAAGCAGTTCAGTTACGACAAGAACTACAAAAGGCTCACGTGATACATACACTGAGTCATCAACGTGATGGCGTTCACGTTGCAGGGAATTCATTGGCTGATGAAGCCGTGAAGGAAGCTGTACAACCGGCTTCCGTAGCTGCAATCACTCGTTCAAAAACGAAAATAGACAGCGAAATAATGCAAGATGTCAATGCTTCAGGCACAGACTGTGGTAAAACATTACCAAAAGGCTTTCCACTCAAATAGTCATATATAACTGATGTTAATAATATTCTGTTTGCTTGAATCCCTGTATTGGGGGATAAAGTAATTCCAAACATGGAACATAGATTAGGACTAATCTTAGCAGCACATGAAGGGCTTGCCTCTGCACACGCAGGTGTTTCCGCCACAGTGTCATTATTAAAACAGAGATACTCGTGGCCACGCATGAGGAAACCGACCAGAAACTATGTTTCGGACTGTAACTCTCTACTGTGAAGCGTCCTGCGCAGACACCCCTGTTAATCTCAGATAAACCATTAACTTGCGTTTACCTGGACCACTGCGGTCCCTTATAAAGGGATGGTTACTATAAATATATCATGGTCGCAGTGGATTCGTGTTCAAGATTAATTTGGATGTGGCCTCGGCGCTTGGCTAACGCTCAAACTGGTATAAAAGATTTGCAAGTCTTTATCGGCACATACGCAGTCGGCACGCTACATTCTGAACAGGGTCCTGCATTTAGCTCTCGAGCTTACAAGGAGGCCATGGTCAAATTGGGCGTTGCATTGAGGTACTCTAGTCCATTCCATCCTGAGGGAAATTCGGTTGTGGAGAGAACAAATTGGGACATAAAGCGATCTATAACAGCTAGGGTATTAGGCTCGGGTGATGGATGGGTTAACATCTAATAAGTGTCCAACGTAGTCTTAATAATCTGCCAAGAAGTTCTCTAGGGGGTATCACTCCATATGAAGTCCTTTTTGGAACCAGAATGATAATTTCGGATCTCGATTGTCAGACTTCAGTGGTGGAACAAAAACCCTTTGATATCAAAGATCGTTTGGCTGTTTTACAGGATTTAAATGACATAAGAACGAAACAAAGTAACATGTTCCTGAAGCCAACAACCACTGAAGAGAAACTGACCGTCCCAGCAAGGCCTGTCTGGATTCCTAAGATTGGGGATCTAGTCAGAGAAAAGATCGCGGACAAGAAGGAATTTGGGCCTTCTTACAGACAACCAGTACCTGTCCTAGCAATCCACGGATCAAGAACAGTATTACTGCTGCCCCTTGCTGGTATAAAGGAGAACAGGTTTGTGTCCATCGACCTGGTCAAACCACATCATGTGGCTGATCATAAGCAGTAGACCAAGTGGACTCCAAAGATGTAGCAGACGCCCGAATCTGGCTACTATCCAACAGGTTCAAACTGAGAGACTCATCACCTTTGAGAAATCTGCAGTGTGAAAAGAAGGACTATGCAACAAAGCCATGGAACTTGTACCTCTTGAAACCCAAATAACAGTTTGTCAAGAAACACCTGTGTACAATGAAATAGCATCTGACTATGCAAATGTAACAAGTGATCAAGTGGTTCCAGCGATTTCAACGAATCCTGATGCAATCCCTACAATTGACAGAACTGCCTCTGGCTATTTCATTAACTTTGATACGTTTTCCGAGGATCCCAGCGATCCTGAAACAACGCCAGCTAAAATAACTTTCAAAGAACAAGCAACAGAGCTTTTTCATCACCTGGAAAAGACTTATCTTGTTTCACCATGGATTGAACTTTGGATTGTGTTGGGTGTACTTTTTCTTCTACTTTTGTTGACTCTGGTAATAACTTTAGGAATGCTGATAAATGGAAGATATCTAAAAAAGGACACAGCAAGTAAGAACATCAACTTACTAATCAAGCCACACAAATCATCTCATCGTGAACAAAGAGACTTGTCATCAGTGAACATCACAGACATTCCTATACCAGGGGGTATAGCTTGGGACAGAACTGATTATGACATTTTTGGCCCAGTTGAGCTGTTGAAGATTCCACACCAGTTCAAGATTTCCTTGAATGACTTTGTTTCATCTAGTACCTTTTCTGATGATTGGGACTTCGAGACTGTTAATAATATGATGTCAGACTTAGAAATGTCTGCAAAGTTTACAAATCATAAATACTTAGAAGGTTCACCAGAATATGAACAAATGTATTGCTATAATCACTAGGGTCATCATTTCTTGCACAAATCTGCAAATCCTAGAAATGTACTGATGTATAACCAATGGGATCATTGTCCTACTCACCCAAAGGGTAGCTCAAAAACATTTTATGGCAAATTTCCGTACGCTTCAGGTTTTAATATTTCAAATCCAGAATCTTTTTATTTAAAAAATGTTAATAAGACAGGAATGAAAAGTATGTTGACAAATACCAAACAAATGTATTCTGCGGCCTTTTATGCTCAGTTGTCTTCACAAGGTTTTGAATTCTGGAAAAACAACATTGAGACGAAAACTGTCTGGGGCACAAAAGACTGGCATATGCAGGGATTAGAAGCTTTTACACTATCCAACACTTACCCTACTGTTGCCCCCCCCTGGAGTTAGAATAGTCATTTTTACCCCTATACTATCCAATACTTACCTTTAATGCAATGTAATGGTATGCGTTGTAAAGGTAGTATGCGATGTAATGGAATGCGTTGTAAAGGTAGTTTTTTAATATGCGATGTAGTATCATGCGATGTAAAGGAATGTGTTGTAGTGGATGTTGCGATGTAAAAACTGGTAAACAACGTTTACCCCCAAACTTTTTGAACGCAGGGAATCACAACGACCGTGTTGTGATTCTGCATACCATTACTCCGCAAGTCGATAGGTGTTGGATTTAAAATCCAACACCTTCCCTAGTGTCCACACAGAATGGCGTTGGAATAGTAAATTATACTATTCCAACATTCACCGCCCCCCCCCCCCTCCGCAAGTCGTTGTCCCGACTTGCAGAGTAATGGTATGCGGAATCACATCGCGGTCGTTGTAACAACCGCGTAGTGATTCCCTGCGGGGAAAAAGGCTGCGGAATAACGTCATAGATTCGTAAAAACTGCTTTGTAAGTGCATGTGTTGTAAATGTATGCGTTGTAACGTCATACATTCATGGTGGTGTACTGTGAATTGAAATAGTGAGCTGCTGCAATCAAACTGTGAGTGCTTCACCTGTCCATGGCTGTTTACATAGGCAAGGCCCTGTGTGTGACTATATTTTGTCAGTTCAAACAATGCATATGTGGTGTTTTTTGCATTTTTATGCTGGTCTTAAATATTTCATATTGTTTTACAGCTTTTCTTTCGTTTCCCACACTTGCAGAAATGTATACCATCTGCTTTTGGCTGGAGGTGTTTAAGGTGGTATGGGCACACAATTGCGTCACAGTGGGTTTGCAGTGCTGGTGACGCACACTGGTGTTCTGAGAGATAGAGGAATGTTTACCATTGCTGTGTTTGATTTGTTTGTTTTTCTTGCAGTATCTTGTGGATCCTACTAGATGTTGGTACCACAAGACTGATCCATAGTGTTTTATTCAACATAAGGCCGCGGTAAATGTGTTACCCTTCACCTATATATTCTCCCTACATTACACTTGTCACGGTTTACAGGGACTGACTTTTTACCTAGATATTACTCTGCAATCATAATGCGGGTTTTCCCTAGTTTGAAATCCCATGCATTATGCATGAGTGTTCTTGGAAGCACAGCAGGACTGCCATCTCCTGTATAAAATCTATATACAAAGTTCATGCCCGACATCATCCTTCGGCTGACACAGTCATATAGAAAGGTAGGACCCCTGGGGAGACCTATGTGTATATCTATATCACATCTTGCTAAGATAGCTAGAGGAGATCGAGACTTCCCGGCCGTCACATTGACCAGAGACACTGAGGTTCCTGCATGCAGACACTCCAGCTCGCAGTGGCCTAACAGCCCTCGCGGGGTGTCCAGGATGGGGTCCCACAGTCTCACTTAAGGTAATGGGGTTGACTAAATCCTAGAGGAATTCTTGGCTTAACACCTCAACACCTACACCCATGCTAGGTACACTTAGGTACATCTAGATAGGGAGACATCGCAGGAGTAAGCATCTTTTATCATCTGTTTTATACATTTGAATGTATTCATGATTTTAGTAAGATGGTAGAAATATACCATCTCTTTACCTTTAGAGTACTGTTAATCATTTATATCTTATACTGTCTAACTGTTGTTGCAACACATCTATTCTACACCAGAATAACAACTGATCAATAAATGATTATTGAAAACGCCCAGCTTCTTTTATTTGGTGTATCTCTCTGAGACAAACTAAGTAAGCACAAGTGACTGAGCGAAAGGTAGTACATTGTTTCCACAGTCCTGAGGGATCAGGGTTCTCATATTCTGAGGTTGCCAGAAACTATTCTACTCCTTGGTAAGAGGAGATTATAGTGGCACTGTGAGCTAGCTGATGCAGAAAGGCTAACATATCCGGTGGCGGTGATCAGAGCTCATCTGACACCAATCCTACAGTGTATGTTATCTAAACGCACAGATCCTGTATATTTTCTATGAGTATGGTTTTCACTTTTAAATTTTTATCTGAAGCAGAGTGACTCATAGTTTTGGTCCTGAGGAATGCCATGAACTTGTCGGTCTATATGGGCAGAAAAATGCTTTTTTAATTTTAATTTTTATTTTATTTGTGCTTTTTCAAAAGTGAAAAACAAAGTACATGTATGCAAATATTAGCATTGTTATGGTATAGGCCTGATGTACAACTCATTTTGCATGACTTAATAGTACATAACTCGGCATACGTAAACATGACAGTAATTTAACGTGCATTGCATGACAGTACAGGGCAAAGCATTATCGTGGGAATACAGGACATCAGACAGTAGTTACAGTCAACAGATAAGCAGTAAGTGGACCCCAGATATCGCGAGGCTTCGATGATGTAGGTGATTCCCAAAGGTGCGTTCATATTGGATAAAAATCGGCATCAGAGGCCCCACAGCGCTTACAATTGGCAGCGTCTCGCAACCCATATTTATATAACTGAGCAGGAGTGTAATATAATTGATGTAAATATTTAAAGTGCACCAATCTTAGGTTACCATTCGCTGTCAATTGTCCAGTCAGGTGGCAACATCCAAACCACTCATCTTCTGAGATTGGGTTTGGTAGAATGGCATTTCACTTAGTCAGTGCAGTCATGCCTACTGCGGCCTCATCCCTCTGTAATGCATGATACAGTCTCATGACCAGCCTCGCTTGTAACGTGGCAGTATATAAAAGTTGCAGAACCTCAAGTGCTGGCGGTTCTGTGGGAAATTGTGGATAGAGCGCACACATAGCGGAATGCAGCCTAGAGTTGACAAACAGCCGCATGGCAGTGGCAGTGCAGCCGGCAACCATAGTCGCTGATGTTATAAATTGACCCCCAGGAAACACATTCTTCATTGTCGTCATAACCATGTCTTTAAGGGTCTTTAGTGTTTTGGTTTCTCCAGTAACAGAGAGTTCTGTATGGTGTAGTAGCGGCATACTGGGCGCATTTAGCGGCAGTTTCTGTGCCCATTTTCCTAGCTCTTGCCAGACTTTGGCCGTAGTTTGCACAGTGTTGAACTCCCCTTTCTTAAATACTGTGTGTTTATTGACTATCATGGCTTTAAGCGGTATCAGCTGTACAGCGCCTGCCTCTACCGCTACATGGGGAATGTAAGCTGGGTCCTGCTACCAGTAGTAGGCGTAATGCCCCTTTGCGTAGAGGTCGTAAGGATGAAAATCTGGTGCTGTGAACCCCCTTTGATCATAAGGAAGCGTAAGTGTTTCCCATTTAAGTTGAGGTTTCTTGCCTCTCCAAGCCAATGTAATTAAGAGGGAACAGAGCGTATCGAAAAAATTTAATTTTAAATGTAGAGTGATATTAAAAAATAAATACAGAAAGCGCGGCAGAATTACCATCTTCATAAGCGCTATGCAGTCTGCGAAGGACAAGGGCAACTTATTCCAGGACTTACTTACCCTTCAAGGCGCGTGAGAGCTGTGCCATTATTGGATTGTATGACAACCTGCAGATCTCTATGGACCCATATTCCTAAGTATTTCACAGTGTCAGTACACCACGCTAAGGGATAATCTTGGTTGATTTGTTTTGTGCTGTCCATGAGCGGCAATATGATCGATTTAGACCAATTGATTCCCAGGCCTGCGAAATATTCAAACCGGATATAATCCCTAATGAGTTGCACCAGGTATGTAGCGGGGACCCCAACTTATAACACCATGTCATCAGCATACATAGAAACTGCCAGAGTACGCTGGAGAAATCATAATGTAGCCTGAGCATAGCGTTGCCTTGGAATACAAGCTAGTGGTTCAAGTATGAGTGCAAAGAGCAAGGGCGATAGCGGACACCCTTGCCGTGTGCCGCGCTGTATACAAATTTCCTCCGACAGCTGACCATTAACTCTTACACGCGCTATGGGATTTGTGTAAAGCAATTTAATCCAGTTGGTAAAAGTAAATGGCACACCCATACGGTGCAGAATTGCAAACATATATGTCCAGGAGATAGAATCAAAGGCTTTTGCAGCGTCAAGGAGCACTGCAACTGCCGGCAGGGTGGGTTCAAGTACTTGCATTACAGCAAAGAGTGTTCGTAAATTATGGGACGTAGAGCGAGTTGGGATAAACCCAGATTGATCGGGATGCACCATAACTGGAAGGAGTAGCTTCAACATAGTTGCTAATACCTTCGCTAGAATTTTTACATCTGTATTTATTAATGACAGGGGTCGGTAAGAATCCCACCTGTCCGGAGGTTTCTCAGGTTTTAACAGTGTAACCACAAGCGCCTTACGCAAGGTCGGTGGCAGGCACTGAGTCTCCTATGCTTCTACATATAACTGGAGGAGGCACGGGCCAGTATATCTATATATTCCTTATAAAATTCTGCTGGTAGCCCATCGGTACCAGACGATTTCCCGTTAGGCAGCACGGTGAAGGCTTCTCGTATTTTATCTAGCGTAATAGGGTGCATCAAGAACTCTAGTTGTCCGTGTTGGAGCCATACCAGCGCTATACCGTCAAGATATTGTGTTAGTTCTGTCTCATCTGCAGCTTGTCGATGAGCATACATCGCAGCTTAATGATTTGCGAAGGTTTTGAGTATATTGGGTGTGTCATAATGCGTGGTATCATCTACAATGATTGCTATAACTATACAGACCTTGTCTTGGGAATTTCATTATGTGGCTGGCCAGTGCTCTACCCGGCCTGCCACCTTCACCATAGTACCGAGCTTTGCTCCGCCGTGACATATGTTGTATTTCCTGATAGGCCACATCATTATATTCTGTGATTTTAGTTTTAATGAGTGCCAGTGTAGCGGGATCTGCGGTATCACCATATCTGCGCTCTAGGTCACACAACTCTCGTTCTAGTGCAGCCAGAGTGTCACGTAATGATTTGAGAACCCCCGCCTGAAGACCTATACAGGCCCCACGAATGGTCACTTTAAAAGCCTCCCAAAGCATCTCCACAGTCTGAACAGACCCAGTGTTATGTGAAAAATAGTCAGAATTAGCTTCATGAATTCCTTCGCAAAAGACCTGGTCTAGTAGGGAGGACAACTGTAGTCGCCATTGAAATTGAAAGGGGATGTAAGATGGCAATTTCGTGCTGAGAAATACGGGGGAGTTATCTGATAGCGTCCTAGGTAAATGCCTAATCTGTGCTGTCCATGTATTGACGTCCAGCGTGACTAGCCAGTAGTCTATGCGGGACCACGTTTGACGCACATATGAGTGACATGTACCCTCTCGGGAGCGTGGGTTTCGCAGCTGCCAAATATCCGTAAGCCCCAGATTCAATAGTCCGTTGTGTACTGATGCGGCAGCTTTCTTAGGAGAGGGTCAGCTGTAGATAATCTATCCATTGCAGAGTCTAAAACAACATTAAAATCACCCCCACAGATAAGAGTTGAGGGGGCAGTTTGTGGAGCTTACCCCATAGTGTATCATAAATTGCAGGGTCATCAACGTTTGGCCCATATAAATTCACAATAACCATCTTCGTACCATATAGCGTTCCCTGCACTATTATATATCTACCCCCCTCATCCTCCTCCAGGTGTATTGGTACAAAGGGGATCCTAACTACCCGTGCAATGGAAGAGTAAGATGCAGCCAACCTCACTCCCGCCCACCTGGTGGCTATGGTTGAAAACGCCCGCTTGGTAAGGTGAGTCACTTGTAAGAGAGCTATCTGGATATGGTAGCGATCCAGGTACGAGAGCACTTGTCGCACTTTTTTAGGGTTGTTAAGCCCTCTAACGTCCCAACTTATCCACGAAATTGTCTAACTTTTGGTTTGGTCATATCTAATAATGTTGATGATCAAGATTGTGTTGGTACCTATAAATGAGTGTTGTGTAAGCCGAGCTCTGCCAATATGTTGTGACCAATGTAACTTCAATGAAATATCCCCCCAACATCCCCCCACCCACCAATGGAAACATGCTGTGAATTCCCACCCCCATAACAAGACAACAACTGAGCATTTGCCGGCCTGAATCAGAAAATAAAAAAGAAATAAAAACAGAAATTAAAACAACAAAGGCACCCGGAGGTGCCATAACATAAGGACAAACTTTGTGGGGAATTCCCATACTGAGAGTCGCTAGTAGCCGTTAGCCACGCGTTGAAACAGGGTGGGTCGAGACATAAGGAATCAGGCTAACCAGCCATAGGCACAATGACAGTTAACGAGCCCTAGTGCATAGTACCACATGGTGAGAAACCTTTACAACGCAACTTTTACAACGCACTACCATTACAACAAAACTTTTACAACGCAAGTGGATTTACAACGCAAGATTTTACAACGCAAGATTTTACAATGCAAGTACCTTTACAACGCAAGTACTTTTACAACGCAATTATTATGTGTGATATGTAATATGTTTTTTATTTCATTATATAAAAATGTAATACATTATATTTATATTTTTATATTTATAAGTTTGAATTATTGAATTATTATTTTTAATGTTTTATAATAACTATCAATTTATTTATTATTAATAATACTTAGGTATTATATTTAAATTATTGTTACTAATACTCAAGTTCAATGAATTAATACTGTAGTATTATTTAAAAATGGTGAAAAAATGTAAAAAAATAAATTTGTAGTGTTAAAAAAATAAGAATTATTATTATTTAAAATTTTATTAAAAGAGTAAATAGTATTGTTTTGAATCTCTGAAAATAAATATAATTCAATGTTAGTAATACTGTAGTACTTTGAATTAATACTTTAGTATTAATTAAAAAGAAATAATAATAAATGTTGGCTATGTTTATAAAAATGGTTATTATATTTTTTTTATTGTTTTAAGAGTATTAAGGTATTTTTTAAATACATAAAAATAACTATTTTATTAATTTTTAATTTAAAAAAATACTTTTTTTTATAAAAAAGTCTATAAAAGTCTATAATAATGTATTAAAAGTGATAGATTAAAAATAAAATGTATTTACTATGATTAATAGTGGTAAAATGTATTAATACTAATTTATAAAAAAAGTTCCCACGATTTTGCATTGATTTCAATGGAAGTAATTGTCCTTTATTTATTTCCATAGATGAAGCTGGTTGTCCCGCGGAACTGAAAATGAAGGTTAAAAAGAAGAAGAAAGGGAATCTTATGAAAGGAAATGTGATAAGAATACAGGTAAGGATAATATTACATCATTTTTGAAATAATAACTTATAAAAGAGAGGTTTAGATTAAATAAATACATTATTAAAAATAAAGAATACATTCTTTGGTTTTTGTATTTTTTTATTTAAAAAATATAGCAAAATAGCATATTACTCAAGGAAATTTATACATATTTTTCTGTATTTTTTTGTATTTTATTTATCTAAATAATAAAATATGAAAAAATAAAATTCAAATAGTCCCTTTTTAATCTTTGCAGCTTTCGATGACGTAAGTACGTAAACTTGAACGTAAGCGGCCATTTTGCAGAGGATCGATGGAGGAAGCAGCTGGAAGCTGATCTGCGTCCAGGTAGGAAACATTTTAAATTATAATTTATACATGTTAAGTTAAAAAAGTACACATATATTGTAAAGAAGGGATAAGGAGAGATTGCAGTTTACATATGTGATGTAAATGTTGTAAAATAGCATGTCGCCGATCATGTTATTAGAGTATGCCTATGTCGGGTCATAGAAAGTAAAAAGTTAAAGAGAAAAGTTATTTCTGATAATAATTTATTGATTATCATCAATAATGTAATCTAAAGTTAATGTGTAATTGAAAAAATGGATTACAAAAAGAAGATTAAAAAAACATTTTTGGATAATATCTTGCTGTTTTTTTGCTACAAAATAAACAATTTGTGGTTATTCAATTTTTGAAAAAAGCTTATTCGAATTATTACTGTAATTTTGGAACTTTGATATTGTCTGATATATAATTTACTTTGTATGCGTTGTTTTTTGAAAGTATTATGATTGACAGTGATAGTATGATTTAGAAGGAGGGAATAATTTTTTATTTTGAATTGGTTCGTTAGTAAATATATAGTTATTTTTATAATTTATTATTGTAAAAAGTAGAGGTGGAGATAGGGAGAATATGCTTTTTTGGAGGTAGATTTGTTTTTTTTTGGATAAATTGCATAGTATTTTAGCATTAAATTCGTAAATAGTTAGGGCGATATAGCGAGAAAATGTTTTGTTAGGAGGTACTATTTTATTTAGGAAGCAATTATAATTCTCCCAAATTGTTGATATATGAAATAAAATTATTAATACGATCGATCAACATTATATAACATCAAGGAGTGTCAAAGAGTACCATTTTTGTATATCGAGGTCTTTATCTGGATGTTTATCTAGATACTTTATTTTGGGGTTTACTAACATATTACTATGGTATTATATACAATTTCAAAAAACATATTGTGTTTGTAACCACAATTTTTAAACAAATATATGGTAATTTAAAGAAGCTTTTTCCAAGTTTATATTTTTTAGAAGAAATTATTTAAAATTTAAAATGCATTTATCGTTGAAAAAAATATGTTGTCAGGTGGATGTCAAATTGGAAAATATTTTACTGATTTTCTGAAAATTGAAAAAAGTTTTGCACCATGATATTTTGGATTATTGGGGTATTGTGATGTTTCAAACATTAGTTTAGTACAGTTTGAAAACATAAAAGAAAAAAATATCAAGTAAAAAAAGATATGCAGACCCAACTAATTTAATAAAAAATGTTTTGGAAAAATGGGATAGCTAATTGTAATTAGTGTTTGTTTAAATTTAGGGCAAAGCAGGAAAGTAAGGTGCAAATGTTATTTAGAAGCTTAGAATGTTAGCAACATTTTCAAGGTAGTCTAGAGCCACAGACAACGAAAATTGTTGTATAATACCCAATAGTCTCTCAGACATTTCCTTTGTTTTTTGTGTAACTCGTGGGTTTAGACTGCCAGCTAATGTTTGTGAAAGTCTCATTTCTTGGAAACTTTGCTCCTTCTTCAAAGTTTCCAAAAAAGAGTAGAAATTAGGGTGTGGTTTTCCAATTGTATGGTTGAAGGAGCTATGCCATCCCTCAATGGCATTATTTGTTTTAGTTTCTCCCTCTAAACAGCTTGTGTAACAGTTCCACCACTCCACATGGAAACGTGGCTTCCTCCTGCGACCAGATCTGCTTAGGTGCCCAATCCATGTGTCTTCAAAATAATTTAGAATGGGTGCCAATTTGTCTTCATTTACATTGTAATAATTTGATTCTGTAATGGCAGTGTAGTACTTATCTACACTTTCGGGAGGCACAAAACAAAGAGCTGTTAATTTTTTTTATTCAACTTGTAGTTTGCTATCTGTTGAGTATTCTGCAACCAGGGTTGTTTTCTGTAACTTACGCCAGAATGCCTGGGAAAAATGGAAAAAAACAACCCTGAATTTGGGTATCCGTGTACGTTTTACTGATCACATTGATCATGCTCAATACAAAATCGACAATTATTTTCCTAGGACTTTTGGTTGTTGTATTTTTAATAACTGATAAAAGTTCAGTGTAGGTTGCAGAAGACTTATCAGGCAGTAAACTATATACTAAGGGGATCACATTATGGTTAATTTTAGCGTGTATAGTGTAAATTTGGGTGAAAGGATGGGGTGTACTTTTAAACGTCCCATCCATCATCCAAATTTCACTATTTTCTAATTTAACAAGGTTGCGGGGTGTACTAAAAATTAGAATTCGTTTTTGAGGGTTTTCGTTGTCATGGAGAAGGAAGGGTTCATCAGCAAAATAAATAGTAAGTTCATGTGGAATAACAATGTCTGAAAAAGTATGAGGTGTAGTTACTTGTGTGTTACTTGCCTGCTTTTGTCTTTGTATAATTCGCCTCAGATTAGGAATTATAGGCATATTACTAGCGACATGACTGGGGACATGCTGTGCAATCTCTCTTAAAATGGATCCTGTAGAATCATTGGAGGTGCTTGCAAGTTCTTTCATCTCATTTAGGGTTTCCCTTACATCAATCTCCATTGCAGAGGCAGAGTGGTTATGATCAGTTGTTTTAATAATAATATTATCATGGGTAACCGCTCTGCCGCTGCAATGGGATGAGTAGTATTGCACACATCTCCAATGATTTCTGGCAAAACTTATCCTTTCTTTACAATATATGTAACCTGCATGCTTAAGTAATTTGTTTCCTTTTCTGGATTTTATATAAGTAGCTGTTTCCTGTGCACACATTATCTGTAAAGAAACAATGTTTTATTTTAGTATGTAAATTTAAATTGCAAAAAAGACATAATAATAATTTATATTTTCTAAACTGCTGCACCTTCATGGAGTTAGAATAGTAATTATTACCCCTACTCTATCCCATACTTTCTGTACTGCTGCACCTTCCTGGAGTTTGAATAATAATGTGCTTTGTAATGTGCTTTTTAAATACCTTTTGATGTAGATGTTTTCTTCTTGGTCTAGTTTTTGTTCAGGTTTCTCGTTGTTTTCTGGTCTTTTTGGTTATCTGGTCTTTTGAGATTCGCTTTTAGATTTTGTTGTAAGAAGATTTATTTGAGTATCTGAAAAAAATGAGACAAAAAAATGAAATGTAATATTTTATTTTAATGTTTGTGATACAGTCAAATATGTTAATACTTTTCTGCATATGTTATATTACATTCACATTACCATGTAACTTTACTACACTTTCCCTACTACTGCACCTTCCTGGAGTGAGAATAGTAATTATTACCCCTACTCTATCCCATACTTTCTGTACTGCTGCATCTTCCTGGAGTTAGAATAGTAATTGTTACCCCTGCTCTATCCCAAACTTTCCCTACTGCTACACCTTCCTGGAGTGAGAATAGTAATTTTTACCCCTACACTATCCCACACTTTCCCTACTGCTGCACCTTCCTGGAGTGAGAATAGTAATTGTTACCCTTGCGCTATCCCACACTTTCCCTACTGCTGCACCTTCCTGGAGTGAGAATAGTAATTCTTACCCCTGCGCTATCCCACACTTTCCCTACTGCTGCACCTTCCTGGAGTTAGAATAGTAATTCTTACCCCTGCGCTATACCACACTTTCCCTACTGCTACACCTTCCTGGAGTGAGAATAGTAATTTTTACCCCTACACTATCCCACACTTTCCCTACTGCTGCACCTTCCTGGAGTGGGAATAGTAATTGTTACCCTTGCGCTATCCCACACTTTCCCTACTGCTGCACCTTCCTGGAGTGAGAATAGTAATTCTTACCCCTGCGCTATCCCACACTTTCCCTACTGCTGCACCTTCCTGGAGTTAGAATAGTAATTCTTACCCCTGCGCTATACCACACTTACCCTCCTGCTGCACCTTCCTGGAGTTAGAATAGTAAATCTTACCCCTACACTATCTCACACTTTCCCTACTGCTGCACCTTCCTGGAGTGAGAATAGTAATTATTACCCCTGCGCTATACCACACTTACCCTCCTGCTGCACCTTCCTGGAGTTAGAATAGTAAATCTTACCCCTACACTATCCCACACTTTCCCTACTGCTGCACCTTCCTGGAGTGAGAATAGTAATTATTACCCTACTCTATCCCATACTTTCTGTACTGCTGCACCTTCCTGGAGTTAGAATAGTAATTGTTACCCCTGCTCTATCCCAAACGTTCCCTACTGCTACACCTTCCTGGAGTGAGAATAGTAATTTTTACCCCTACACTATCCCACACTTTCCCTACTGCTGCACCTTCCTGGGGTGGGAATAGTAATTGTTACCCTTGCGCTATCCCACACTTTCCCTACTGCTGCACCTTCCTGGAGTGAGAATAGTAATTCTTATCCCTGCGCTATCCCACACTTTCCCTACTGCTGCACCTTCCTGGAGTTAGAATAGTAATTCTTACCCCTGCGCTATACCACACTTACCCTCCTGCTGCACCTTCCTGGAGTTAGAATAGTAAATCTTACCCCTACACTATCCCACACTTTCCCTACTGCTGCACCTTCCTGGAATTGGAATAGTAATTATTACCTCTACTCTATCCCATACTTTCTGTACTGCTGCACCTTCCTGGAGTTTGAATAGTAATGTGCTTTGTAATGTGCTTTTTAAATACCTTTTGATGTAGATGTTTCCTTCTTGGTCTAGTTTTTGTTCAGGTTTCTCGTTGTTTTCTGGTCTTTTTGGTTGTCTGGGCTTTTGGGATTCGCTTTTAGATTTTGTTGTAAGAAGATTTATTTGAGTATCTGAAAAAAATGAGACCAAAAAATGAAATGTAATATTTTATTTTAATGTTTGTGATACAGTCAAATATGTTAATACTTTTCTGCATATGTTATATTACATTCAGATTACCATGTAACTTTACTACACTTTCCCTACTACTGCACCTTCCTGGAGTGAGAATAGTAATTATTACCCCTACTCTATCCCATACTTTCTGTACTGCTGCACCTTCCTGGAGTTAGAATAGTAATTGTTACCCCTGCTCTATCCCAAACTTTCCCTACTGCTACACCTTCCTGGAGTGAGAATAGTAATTTTAACCCTTACTCTATCCCACACTTTCCCTACTGCTCCAGCTTCCTGGAGTTTGAATAGTGATTCTTACCCCTGCTCTATCCCATACTTTCCCTACTGCTGCACCTTCCTGGAGTGAGAATAGTAATTGTTACCCCTGCTCTATCCCACACTTTCCCTACTGCTGCACCTTCCTGGAGTGAGAATAGTAATTCTTACCCCTACACTATCCCACACTTTCCCTACTGCTGCACCTTCCAGGAGTTAGAATATTAATTCTTACCCCTGCGCTATCCCATACTTACCCTCCTGCTGCACCTTCTTGGAGTTAGAATAGTAAATCTTACCCCTACACTATCCCACACTTTCCCTACTGCTGCATCTTCCTGGAATTAGAATAGTAATTATTACCTCTACTCTATCCCATACTTTCTGTACTGCTGCACCTTCCTGGAGTTTGAATAGTAATGTGCTTTGTAATGTGCTTTTTAAATACCTTTTGATGTAGATGTTTCCTTCTTGGTCTAGTTTTTGTTCAGGTTTCTCGTTGTTTTCTGGTCTTTTTGGTTGTCTGGGCTTTTGGGATTCGCTTTTAGATTTTGTTGTAAGAAGATTTATTTGAGTATCTGAAAAAAATGAGACCAAAAAATGAAATGTAATATTTTATTTTAATGTTTGTGATACAGTCAAATATGTTAATACTTTTCTGCATATGTTATATTACATTCAGATTACCATGTAACTTTACTACACTTTCCCTACTACTGCACCTTCCTGGAGTGAGAATAGTAATTATTACCCCTACTCTATCCCATACTTTCTGTACTGCTGCACCTTCCTGGAGTTAGAATAGTAATTGTTACCCCTGCTCTATCCCAAACTTTCCCTACTGCTACACCTTCCTGGAGTGAGAATAGTAATTTTAACCCTTACTCTATCCCACACTTTCCCTACTGCTCCAGCTTCCTGGAGTTTGAATAGTGATTCTTACCCCTGCTCTATCCCATACTTTCCCTACTGCTGCACCTTCCTGGAGTGAGAATAGTAATTGTTACCCCTGCTCTATCCCACACTTTCCCTACTGCTGCACCTTCCTGGAGTGAGAATAGTAATTCTTACCCCTACACTATCCCACACTTTCCCTACTGCTGCACCTTCCAGGAGTTAGAATATTAATTCTTACCCCTGCGCTATCCCATACTTACCCTCCTGCTGCACCTTCTTGGAGTTAGAATAGTAAATCTTACCCCTACACTATCCCACACTTTCCCTACTGCTGCATCTTCCTGGAATTAGAATAGTAATTATTACCCCTACTCTATCCCATACTTTCTGTACTGGTGCACCTTCCTGGAGTTTGAATAGTAATGTGCTTTGTAATGTGCTTTTTAAATACCTTTAGATGTAGATGTTTTTTTTCTTGGTCTAGTTTTTGTTCAGGTTTCTCGTTGTTTTCTGGTCTTTTTGGTTGTCTGGTTTTTTGAGATTCGCTTTTAGATTTTGTTGTAGGAAGATTTATTTGAGTATCTGAAAAAAATGAGACAAAAAAATGAAATGTAATATTTTATTTTAATGTTTGTGATACAGTCAAATATGTTAATACTTTTCTGCATATGTTATATTACATTCACATTACCATGTAACTTTACTACACTTTCCCTACTACTGCACCTTCCTGGAGTGAGAATAGTAATTATTACCCCTACTCTATCCCATACTTTCTGTACTGCTGCACCTTCCTGGAGTTAGAATAGTAATTGTTACCCCTGCTCTATCCCAAACTTTCCCTACTGCTACACCTTCCTGGAGTGAGAATAGTAATTTTTACCCCTACACTATCCCACACTTTCCCTACTGCTGCACCTTCCTGGAGTGGGAATAGTAATTGTTACCCTTGCGCTATCCCACACTTTCCCTACTGCTGCACCTTCCTGGAGTGAGAATAGTAATTCTTACCCCTGCGCTATCCCACACTTTCCCTACTGCTGCACCTTCCTGGAGTTAGAATAGTAATTCTTACCCCTGCGCTATACCACACTTACCCTCCTGCTGCACCTTCCTGGAGTTAGAATAGTAAATATTACCCCTACACTATCCCACACTTTCCCTACTGCTGCACCTTCCTGGAATTGTAATAGTAATTATTACCTCTACTCTATCCCATACTTTCTGTACTGCTGCACCTTCCTGGAGTTTGAATAGTAATGTGCTTTTGTAATGTGCTTTTTAAATACCTTTTGATGTAGATGTTTTCTTCTTGGTCTAGTTTTTGTTCAGGTTTCTCGTTGTTTTCTGGTCTTTTTGGTTGTCTGGGCTTTTGGGATTCGCTTTTAGATTTTGTTGTAAGAAGATTTATTTGAGTATCTGAAAAAAATGAGACCAAAAAATGAAATGTAATATTTTATTTTAATGTTTGTGATACAGTCAAATATGTTAATACTTTTCTGCATATATTATATTACATTCACATTACCATGTAACTTTACTACACTTTCCATACTGCTGCACCTTCCTGGAGTGAGAATAGTAATTCTTACCCTTATGCTATCCCACACTTCCCTACTGCTGCACCTTCCTGGAGTTAGAATAGTAAATCTTACCCCTACACTACCCGTTAGGCAGCACGGTGAAGGCTTCTCGTATTTTATCTAGCGTAATAGGGTGCATCAAGAACTCTAGTTGTCCGTGTTGGAGCCATACCAGCGCTATACCGTCAAGATATTGTGTTAGTTCTGTCTCATCTGCAGCTTGTCGATGAGCATACATCGCAGCCTAATGATTTGCGAAGGTTTTGAGTATATTGGGTGTGTCATAATGCGTGGTATCATCTACAATGATTGCTATAACTATACAGACCTTGTCTTGGGAATTTCATTATGTGGCTGGCCAGTGCTCTACCCGGCCTGCCACCTTCACCATAGTACCGAGCTTTGCTCCGCCGTGACATATGTTGTATTTCCTGATAGGCCACATCATTATATTCTGTGATTTTAGTTTTAATGAGTGCCAGTGTAGCAGGATCTGCGGTATCACCATATCTGCGCTCTAGGTCACACAACTCTCGTTCTAGTGCAGCCAGAGTGTCACGTAATGATTTGAGAACCCCCACCTGAAGACCTATACAGGCCCCACGAATGGTCACTTTAAAAGCCTCCCAAAGCATCTCCACAGTCTGAACAGACCCAGTGTTATGTGAAAAATAGTCAGAATTAGCTTCATGAATTCCTTTGCAAAAGACCTGGTCTAGTAGGGAGGACAACTGTAGTCGCCATTGAAATTGAAAGGGGATGTAAGATGGCAATTTCGTGCTGAGAAATACGGGGGAGTTATCTGATAGCGTCCGAGGTAAATGCCTAATCTGTGCTGTCCATGTATTGACGTCCAGCGTGACTAGCCAGTAGTCTATGCGGGACCACGTTTGACGCACATATGAGTGACATGTACCCTCTCGGGAGCGTGGGTTTCGCAGCTGCCAAATATCCGTAAGCCCCAGATTCAATAGTCCGTTGTGTACTGATGCGGCAGCTTTCTTAGGAGAAGGTCAGCTGTAGATAATCTATCCATTGCAGAGTCTAAAACAACATTAAAATCACCCCCACAGATAAGAGTTGAGGGGGCAGTTTGTGGAGCTTACCCCATAGTGTATCATAAATTGCAGGGTCATCAACGTTTGGCCCATATAAATTCACAATAACCATCTTCGTACCATATAGCGTTCCCTGCACTATTATATATCTACCCCCCTCATCCTCCTCCATGTGTATTGGTACAAAGGGGATCCTAACTACCCGTGCAATGGAAGAGTAAGATGCAGCCAACCTCACTCCCGCCCACCTGGTGGCTATGGTTGAAAACGCCCGCTTGCCTGGAGTCACTTGTAAGAGAGCTATCTGGATATGGTAGCGATCCAGGTACGAGAGCACTTGTCGCACTTTTTTAGGGTTGTTAAGCCCTCTAACGTCCCAACTTATCCAGGAAATTGTCTAACTTTTGGTTTGGTCATATCTAATAATGTTGATGATCAAGATTGTGTTGGTACCTATAAATGAGTGTTGTGTAAGCCGAGCTCTGCCAATATGTTGTGACCAATGTAACTTCAATGAAATATCCCCCCAACATCCCCCCACCCACCAATGGAAACATGCTGTGGATTTCCACCCCCATAACAAGACAACAACTGAGCATTTGCCGGCCTGAATCAGAAAATAAAAAAGAAGTAAAAACAGAAATTAAAACAACAAAGGCACCCGGAGGTGCCATAACATAAGGACAAACTTTGTGGGGAATTCCCATACTGAGAGTCGCTAGTAGCCGTTAGCCACGCGTTGAAACAGGGTGGGTCGAGACATAAGGAATCAGGCTAACCAGCCATAGGCACAATGACAGTTAACGAGCCCTAGTGCATAGTACCACATGGTGAGAAACCTTTACAACGCAACTTTTACAACGCACTACCATTACAACAAAACTTTTACAACGCAAGTGGATTTACAACGCAAGATTTTACAACGCAAGATTTTACAATGCAAGTACCTTTACAACGCAAGTACTTTTACAACGCAATTATTATGTGTGATATGTAATATGTTTTTTATTTCATTATATAAAAATGTAATACATTATATTAATATTTTTATATTTATAAGTTTGAATTATTGAATTATTATTTTTAATGTTTTATAATAACTATCAATGTATTTATTATTAATAATACTTAGGTATTATATTTAAATTATTGTTACTAATACTCAAGTTCAATGAATTAATACTGTAGTATTATTATTTAAAAATGGTGAAAAAATGTAAAAAATAAATTTGTAGTATTAAAAAAATAAGATTTATTATTATTTAAAATTTTATTAAAAGAGTAAATAGTATTGTTTTGAATCTCTGAAAATAAATATAATTCGATGTTAGTAATACTGTAGTACTTTGAATTAATACTTTAGTATTAATTAAAAAGAAATAATAATAAATGTTGGCTATGTTTATAAAAATGTTTATTATATTTTTTTATTGTTTTAAGAGTATTAAGGTATTTTTTAAATACATAAAAATAACTATTTTATTAATTTTTAATTTAAAACATTTTTTTTTATATAAAAGTCTATAATGTATTAAAAGTGATAGATTAAAAATAAAATGTATTTACTATGATTAATAGTGGTAAAATGTATTAATACTAATTTATAAAAAAAAATCCCACGATTTTGCATTGATTTCAATGGAAGTAATTGTCCTTTTTTTGCTTCCATAGATGAAGCTGGTTGTCCCGCGGAACTGAAAATGAAGGTTAAAAAGAAGAAGAAAGGGAATCTTATGAAAGGAAATGTGATAAGAATACAGGTAAGGATAATATTACATCATTTTTGAAATAATAACTTATAAAAGAGAGGTTTAGATTAAATAAATACATTATTAAAAATAAAGAATACATTCTTTGGTTTTTGTATTTTTTTATTTAAAAAATATAGCAAAATAGCATATTACTCAAGGAAATTTATACATATTTTTCTGTATTTTTTTGTATTTTATTTATCTAAATAATAAAATATGAAAAAATAAAATTCAAATAGTCCCTTTTTAATCTTTGCAGCTTTCGATGACGTAAGTACGTAAACTTGAACGTAAGCGGCCATTTTGCAGAGGATCGATGGAGGAAGCAGCTGGAAGCTGATCTGCGTCCAGGTAGGAAACATTTTAAATGATAGTTTATACATGTTAAGTTAAAAAAGTACACATATATTGTAAAGAAGGGATAAGGAGAGATTGCAGTTTACATATGTGATGTAAATGTTGTAAAATAGCATGTCGCCGATCATGTTATTAGAGTATGCCTATGTCGGGTCATAGAAAGTAAAAAGTTAAAGAGAAAAGTTATTTCTGATAATAATTTATTGATTATCATCAATAATGAAATCTAAAGTTAATGTGTAATTGAAAAAATGGATCACAAAAAGAAGATTAAAAAAACATTTTTCGATAATATCTTGCTGTTTTTTTGCTACAAAATAAACAATTTGTGGTTATTCGATTTTTGAAAAAAGCTTATTCGAATTATTACTGTAATTTTGGAACTTTGATATTGTCTGATATATAATTTACTTTGTATGCGTTGTTTTTTGAAAGTATTATGATTGACAGTGATAGTATGATTTAGAAGGAGGGAATAATTTTTTATTTTGAATTGGTTCGTTAGTAAATATATAGTTATTTTTATAATTTATTATTGTAAAAAGTAGAGGTGGAGATAGGGAGAATATGCTTTTTTGGAGGTAGATTTGTTTTTTTTTGGATAAATTGCATAGTATTTTAGCATTAAATTCGTAAATAGTTAGGGAGATATAGCGAGAAAATGTTTTGTTAGGAGGTACTATTTTATTTAGGAAGCAATTATAATTCTCCCAAATTGTTGATATATGAAATAAAATTATTAATACGATCGATCAACATTATATAACATCAAGGAGTGTCAAAGAGTACCATTTTTGTATATCGAGGTCTTTATCTGGATGTTTATCGAGATACTTTATTTTGGGGTTTACTAACATATTACTATGGTATTATATACAATTTCAAAAAACATATTGTGTTTGTAACCACAATTTTTTAAACAAATATATGGTAATTTAAAGAAGCTTTTTCCAAGTTTATATTTTTTAGAAGAAATTATTTAAAATTTAAAATGCATTTATCGTTGAAAAAAATATGTTGTCAGGTGGATGTCAAATTGGAAAATATTTTACTGATTTTCTGAAAATTGAAAAAAGTTTTGCACCATGATATTTTGGATTATTGGGGTATTGTGATGTTTCAAACATTAGTTTAGTACAGTTTGAAAACATAAAAGAAAAAAATATCAAGTAAAAAAAGATATGCAGACCCAACTAATTTAATAAAAAATGTTTTGGAAAAATGGGATAGCTAATTGTAATTAGTGTTTGTTTAAATTTAGGGCAAAGCAGGAAAGTAAGGTGCAAATGTTATTTAGAAGCTTAGAATGTTAGCAACATTTTCAAGGTAGTCTAGAGCCACAGACAACGAAAATTGTTGTATAATACCCAATAGTCTCTCAGACATTTCCTTTGTTTTTTGTGTAACTCGTGGGTTTAGACTGCCAGCTAATGTTTGTGAAAGTCTCATTTCTTGGAAACTTTGCTCCTTCTTCAAAGTTTCCAAAAAAGAGTAGAAATTAGGGTGTGGTTTTCCAATTGTATGGTTGAAGGAGTTATGCCATCCCTCAATGGCATTATTTGTTTTAGTTTCTCCCTCTAAACAGCTTGTGTAACAGTTCCACCACTCCACATGGAAACGTGGCTTCCTCCTGCGACCAGATCTGCTTAGGTGCCCAATCCATGTGTCTTCAAAATAATTTAGAATGGGTGCCAATTTGTCTTCATTTACATTGTAATAATTTGATTCTGTAATGGCAGTGTAGTACTTATCTACACTTTCGGGAGGCACAAAACAAAGAGCTGTTAATTTTTTTTATTCAACTTGTAGTTTGCTATCTGTTGAGTATTCTGCAACCAGGGTTGTTTTCTGTAACTTACGCCAGAATGCCTGGGAAAAATGGAAAAAAACAACCCTGAATTTGGGTATCCGTGTACGTTTTACTGATCACATTGATCATGCTCAATACAAAATCGACAATTATTTTCCTAGGACTTTTGGTTGTTGTATTTTTAATAACTGATAAAAGTTTAGTGTAGGTTGCAGAAGACTTATCAGGCAGTAAACTATATACTAAGGGGATCACATTATGGTTAATTTTAGCGTGTATAGTGTAAATTTGGGTGAAAGGATGGGGTGTACTTTTAAACGTCCCATCCATCATCCAAATTTCACTATTTTCTAATTTAACAAGGTTGCGGGGTGTACTAAAAATTAGAATTCGTTTTTGAGGGTTTTCGTTGTCATGGAGAAGGAAGGGTTCATCAGCAAAAGAAATAGTAAGTTCATGTGGAATAACAATGTCTGAAAAAGTATGAGGTGTAGTTACTTGTGTGTTACTTGCCTGCTTTTGTCTTTGTATAATTCGCCTCAGATTAGGAATTATAGGCATATTACTAGCGACATGACTGGGGACATGCTGTGCAATCTCTCTTAAAATGGATCCTGTAGAATCATTGGAGGTGCTTGCAAGTTCTTTCATCTCATTTAGGGTTTCCCTTACATCAATCTCCATTGCAGAGGCAGAGTGGTTATGATCAGTTGTTTTAATAATAATATTATCATGGGTAACCGCTCTGCCGCTGCAATGGGATGAGTAGTATTGCACACATCTCCAATGATTTCTGGCAAAACTTATCCTTTCTTTACAATATATGTAACCTGCATGCTTAAGTAATTTGTTTCCTTTTCTGGATTTTATATAAGTAGCTGTTTCCTGTGCACACATTATCTGTAAAGAAACAATGTTTTATTTTAGTATGTAAATTTAAATTGCAAAAAAGACATAATAATAATTTATATTTTCTAAACTGCTGCACCTTCATGGAGTTAGAATAGTAATTATTACCCCTACTCTATCCCATACTTTCTGTACTGCTGCACCTTCCTGGAGTTTGAATAATAATGTGCTTTGTAATGTGCTTTTTAAATACCTTTTGATGTAGATGTTTTCTTCTTGGTCTAGTTTTTGTTCAGGTTTCTCGTTGTTTTCTGGTCTTTTTGGTTATCTGGTCTTTTGGGAGTTGCTTTTAGATTTTGTTGTAAGAAGATTTATTTGAGTATCTGAAAAAAATGAGACAAAAAAATGAAATGTAATATTTTATTTTAATGTTTGTGATACAGTCAAATATGTTAATACTTTTCTGCATATGTTATATTACATTCACATTACCATGTAACTTTACTACACTTTCCCTACTACTGCACCTTCCTGGAGTGAGAATAGTAATTATTACCCCTACTCTATCCCATACTTTCTGTACTGCTGCACCTTCCTGGAGTTAGAATAGTAATTGTTACCCCTGCTCTATCCCAAACTTTCCCTACTGCTACACCTTCCTGGAGTGAGAATAGTAATTTTTACCCCTACACTATCCCACACTTTCCCTACTGCTGCACCTTCCTGGAGTGGAAATAGTAATTGTTACCCTTGCGCTATCCCACACTTTCCCTACTGCTGCACCTTCCTGGAGTGAGAATAGTAATTCTTACCCCTGCGCTATCCCACACTTTCCCTACTGCTGCACCTTCCTGGAGTTATAATAGTAATTCTTACCCCTGCGCTATACCACACTTACCCTCCTGCTGCACCTTCCTGGAGTTAGAATAGTAAATCTTACCCCTACACTATCCCACACTTTCCCTACTGCTGCACCTTCCTGGAGTGAGAATAGTAATTATTACCCCTACTCTATCCCATACTTTCTGTACTGCTGCACCTTCCTGGAGTTAGAATAGTAATTGTTACCCCTGCTCTATCCCAAACTTTCCCTACTGCTACACCTTCCTAGAGTGAGAATAGTAATTTTTACCCCTACACTATCCCACACTTTCCCTACTGCTGCACCTTCCTGGAGTGAGAATAGTAATTGTTACCCTTGCGCTATCCCACACTTTCCCTACTGCTGCACCTTCCTGGAGTGAGAATAGTAATTCTTACCCCTGCGCTATCCCACACTTTCCCTACTGCTGCACCTTCCTGGAGTTAGAATAGTAATTCTTACCCCTGCGCTATACCACACTTTCCCTACTGCTACACCTTCCTGGAGTGAGAATAGTAATTTTTACCCCTACACTATCCCACACTTTCCCTACTGCTGCACCTTCCTGGAGTGGGAATAGTAATTGTTACCCTTGCGCTATCCCACACTTTCCCTACTGCTGCACCTTCCTGGAGTGAGAATAGTAATTCTTACCCCTGCGCTATCCCACACTTTCCCTACTGCTGCACCTTCCTGGAGTTAGAATAGTAATTCTTACCCCTGCGCTATACCACACTTATCCTCCTGATGCACCTTCCTGGAGTTAGAATAGTAAGTCTTACCCCTACACTATCCCACACTTTCCCTACTGCTGCACCTTCCTGGAATTGGAATAGTAATTATTACCTCTACTCTATCCCATACTTTCTGTACTGTTGCACCTTCCTGGAGTTTGAATAGTAATGTGCTTTGTAATGTGCTTTTTAAATACCTTTTGATGTAGATGTTTTCTTCTTGGTCTAGTTTTTGTTCAGGTTTCTCGTTGTTTTCTGGTCTTTTTGGTTGTCTGGGCTTTTGGGATTCGCTTTTAGATTTTGTTGTAAGAAGATTTATTTGAGTATCTGGAAAAAAATGAGACAAAAAAATGAAATGTAATATTTTATTTTAATGTTTGTGATACAGTCAAATATGTTAATACTTTTCTGCATATGCTATATTACATTCAGATTACCATGTAACTTTACTACACTTTCCCTACTGCTGCACCTTCCTGTAGTGATAATAGTAATTTTTACCCCAACACTATCCCACACTTTTCCTACTGCTGCACCTTCCTGGAGTTAGAATAGTAATTGTTACCCCTGCTCTATCCCAAACTTTCCCTACTGCTACACCTTCCTGGAGTGAGAATAGTAATTTTTACCCCTACACTATCCCACACTTTCCCTACTGCTGCACCTTCCTGGAGTTAGAATAGTAATTGTTACCCCTACGCCATCCCACATTTTCCCTACTGCTGCACCTTCCTGGACTTAGAATAGTAAATTGCTGCACCTTCCTGGACTTAGAATAGTAAATCTTACCCCTACACTATCCCACACTTTCCCTACTGCTGCACCTTCCTGGAATTGGAATAGTAATTATTACCCTTACACTATCCCACACTTTACCTACTGTTGCACCTTTCAGAAGTTAGAATAGTAATTTTTCCCCCTATACTATCCCACACTTTTTCTAGTGCTGCAACTTTTTGGAGTTACAATAGTAATTGATATCTTTACACCTTTCTACACTTTTCCTGCTGATACCACTTTCTGGAGTTTGAATAGTAATTGATACCTCCACAGTTTCACACATTTTTCCTACTGGTGCAACTTCATGGAGTTCTCTAAATTATTTTTATCTCTACACTTTCTTATTCTTTTACAATCTTTTCTTCATTAATGAATACAGTTTAAAAATGCAGTTATGTTAATTATAATATATTTACCTTCTTTAAAAGTCGATGTTTCAATTTTAAAGAAATATTTCTTTTTTCGTTTTTTAATTTCTCTGTGAAAATCAGATTAAAAATATGTGGATTAGCAAATGTTTTTCCGTTTTATTTATTGGGAATTGTGATTTCTAAAATTTAGTAAAAATACCTTTAAATTATTCTTGAAGAGGAGTGTGGATTCTGTAGCAAAATCCAATTTATTTTAACTTGTCTTTTTCGTCACACTTTATAGTAGTTCGAAACAGATTTATTTTCTTATTTTATATATCGCTCATGATTAGCTTAGTAGATCAAATATTCATATAAGATATCAAATTTATTATAGTCATTTCATGAAAATGATTTCATCAGACCAACAATATTGTACATACATCATATACGATACACGTAAAGTTGATGGAGGCAGTGCGGCAGATGTCAACTACACAAGTTTCGGCATACGTGCCTTCAGTGCCGCAGGCTCATGCCCAACAATTCCCTCAAACACTGATCTGCCACTTCATTGGCTACCACTGAGAGATAGTCCACCATAACCAAAATGTTGATGGAGAGGCAAAAGGTCCAGAATTTCTTGGCAAGTTCTGTCAGGATCGTCGATCGGGGACCGCTAAGGTGATTGCAGATGCTTTGTCCATTTTCAGTAGGTCACAGGAATTCACCATTTCCTTGGTCCACCACTGGACTGCGAAGGATCCTGCCATTACTCCCAGGCAGTGTATGTACAGCAGTCGTTCTGCTACAGGCCACTTTCTTCCTGTGAACGACTCCCCACATTGCGCGCCCTATCAGGACTTGCTGGCATCAGATTCTATTATGATATCCAGGTCAGAACCAACAATGGCTCTGCCATTCTATGTGTGCCAGCCACCACTGCATCTTTTCTCAGACCTCCTTCGCCAGAGGAACTTGCTCCGAGTATTGGAGACCTCTGCGGAGGTGAAAAGTCCTGAGACTCTGAAGGGCCCTGTAATGCAATGGACACGAGAAGATTGCCTGAATGGAGGACGATAGATGACCTACCACCCAGGCTATTTGGCGTTATGAAGTTGTCAGTTTGGACAAAGTATGCCTCAGTTCTGTTTGAATCTTTACCATCTTCCGAGAGGGTAAGCAGAGGGTCTTTTCCATCAAGTTGATGGTAAAACCCAGGAAGGTATTCTGTTTGTACGGGGTTAATGGGGATTTCTTCACATTTACGAAAAACCCAAGGCTTCCAGCATGTGAATTGTCATCTGCAATTGCTCTTGCAGTCTGGCTGGACATTGATTAAGAAGAAGGTCATCCAGGTAGATAATTAGACAGAAACACTGGGCACTGAGAGATTCCATTGCCGGCTTGAGCACCTTGGTGAAACCTCATGGGGCTGAGGTAAGACCAAAAGGTAGAGTTGTGAACTCATAGACCTGCTCCCGCAAAAGGAACTGAAAGAATCTGTGGTGGGGTGCAAAAATGGGGACTGTGAGGTATGCATCTTTTTTTTTTCATAACCGTATTTATTAGAAGTTTAAGCAGATCAAATGTACAGTCCTCCAAATGCAGGAGAACACGTCAGCAGGCAATATACAATAGAAAATACATATAGCCCAAACTTTCAACTTGCCCCTCCCCGCCCCATTATCCCCCCAGCAACTGTAACATCCCCCACTACCCACCCCTTATCCCGCCCTAACCCGATGCACGTGATCACAAACAGCTGCAGTATACAGATGGAAACACAACTAAGTGTCTTGGAACTATCCAGATCCCGAAGTCTCAATCAGTGGATAGGCTATCACCTGATTCAGTGGGAGGCTCTAATGTCAGGTCCCTGTAGTCCGCCCACCGCTTCCAGATCTTGTAATGTTTCCGAGGGCAGCCCCTGGCCTCAAACACTGGCAATTCCAGCCCCATAAGGAAATCTAAGCCCGCCTTCCAGGCGCTAAGTGGGGGGGCGCGATCACTCTTCCAGGCCTTCGCCAGATCCCTCTTGGCCACGATGAGGCCCAACAGAAGAAGATGGCGCTTATAAAGGTTACCACCTACTTGATCGAGGACATGAAGAAGACCCAATCTAGGTGTACGAGGAAGATCCCATCCCAGCACCTCTGACAGGCAGTCCCACACTCCACTCCAGAACCGGACCAGGCCCACACACGACCACACAGTATGCACCAATGTGCCCCTCTCGGCCCCGCAGCGCAGGCAGTCTGGGGAAGCAATAAGGCCCGCCCTCCACAGTCTCTCTCTGGTGTAATAAGCCCGATGTAGGTATTTATATTGTATGAATCGCAACCTCACTGCTATAGCCGTACCTCGGGGGGACCCAGCGCCTCTCGCCAGTCATCCTCATCCAACGGACCAACATCCACCTCCCAGGAGGCCTTCAACGACACCAGGGAAGAGGAGCAGTGAGTAACTAGTGTTTGGTAGATTTTTGAAACTTTTTTACCCCCCAGATCCCCCATGAAGAGCTTAGCTTCCACAGGGCTAAAGTCCGGAAGCTGGTCCAGCTCCACCAGACTCGGCGCCAGAGCATGACGAAGCTGTAGATATTTAAAAAACTGGGTCTTGGGCATGTCAAACTCAGCGCTGAGTGCCTCAAAGGATTTAAGGGTAGTCCCGGTAAGGACATGACCTAGCGACGAGATCCCTATGGAGTCCCAGCCACCAAACCCTTGCAGTGAGGCCAGAGCAGGGAGCTGTCCATTGTTCCACAGTGGAGTTTCGGCCGTCAGCCGTCCCCACCAGCCCATGCGACGCAGTACCTGTCTCCAAATCAGGAAAACTACTTGGGTCACATGTGGCAGTGTCTTCCGCCGCCCTGCCGAATACAAGAGTGTATGGAGCGTGGCATCTCCCATCAGAAAATGTTCAAGGGCATATGCCGGATCGTCACGTCCACCGTACCACCACTCATTTAAAACCAACAAATGAGAGGCCTGGTAGTATGACAAGACGTCTGATGTTGCGAGACCTCCACAGTACGTGGACAAAAAGCAAGTCCGCAGTGCTACCCTAGAAGCACCCCCAGCCCACAAAAACCGGCCTAGCAAGGAATTCACACGCCGGAACCACTGCGGGTCCACTCTGTGTGGATAATTCTGTAGCTGGTACAGTAGTCTAGGGAGGGCCACCATTTTAAAAATAGCAGATCTGCCATAGATATTAAGAGGCATGCGCGACCACGTTTTGACGTCTGATTGAACCCTGTCCCACACCGGTTGTACGTTACGTTCCCACGCAATCACGGCAGACTCTGATAGGAAGACTCCTAGATATTTCAGTCCACCAATTGCTACCTGCAGGTCTGCTGCCCAAGGAGAAACCTCGGGCCGGTCCCCCAGCACCCAAAGAGTCGATTTACGCGGGTTCAGGTAGAGTCCCGAGACGTCACCGAAAATGCGTAGTATCTCCAAAATTCGTGGGCCCGAGCGATCAAGGTCCGTCAAAAAGAAAAGGACGTCATCTGCATATAGCGCGATCCTGTCGGTGAGGCTCGCACTCCATACAAAGCCACGAAGCTGCGCGTCAATGCGCACCCAAGCAGCCAGTGGCTCCATGACTAGCGCGAAGAGATACGGGGACAGAGGGCAACCCTGCCGGGTCCCCCTAGCAACCGGAAATTTCTCCGAGATGGCCCCTGAAACACGTACCGAGGCCGTGATGTCGGTGTACAGCAGTTTGACGTATGAGACAAAAACTGGGCCCAAGTTGAGGCGCGGTAATAGAGCAAAAAGGTAAGTCCAGCTGACAGAATCAAACGCTCTGTCGATGTCAGCCAGTAGGAGCGCTGCCCGCTCCCCAGTCGCCCTCATCGCACCCACCGCTACCTGTGCCCGTCTGATGTTGTGCCTCGTCGCTCTGCCCGGCATAAAGCCCGCCTGATCCGGGTGGACCAGATCCGCTACGTACGGGAGGAGACGATTCGCCAACGCCTTAGCCAATAATTTGGCTTCAAAATTAATGAGAGATATCGGGCGATACGACTCGTGTCTGTCAGGGGGCCTGCCTGGTTTCTGGAACACCACAATCTCCGCCTGACGCCAGTCCACCGGCAAGCTACCACACTCCCGCGCTGCCTCCAAGGCCTGTCGATAGTGCGGTCCCAGCTGCAAATGAAATTTCTTGTAAAATTCACTGGGAAAGCCACTCGGTCCGGGCGCCTTGCCAGTGTTGAGCTGTCCCAGCGCGTCGCCCAGTTCCTCCGCCAACAGGGGAAGGTCTAGGGCTGTCCTGGCTTCATCTGATATCGCCCTTGGGGGAAGGTCAGCTATGAATTTGTCTATTGCCTCCGGTGGGAGACAGTCTCGTGGGGCGTACTGCACCTTATAGTAGTCGGCAAAGCTCGCCGCAAGTGCAGCAGGGTCCGTCACGGCAACTCCCTCTCCGTCCGTAAGGCCCGGTAGAGAGATCGGCTGCAGCGTCTGCTGACACAACCGGTGGAGCATTGTGCAGGACTTGTCGCCCCATTGGTACACCCTGCTTCGTGTGGCCAGCCAGGCTTGTCGAGCCTCGTCTAGTAGGACCGAGGCATATGATTGCTGTGCCTGGAGGAGCAGTCTGAGCGCCACATCGCCATTATCTTCTCTACACCGCTCCTCCAATGCTCTCACCTTGGCTGCAGCTGCCACTGTGACCTCCTGGCGCTTCCGGCGGGCGGTAGCACACCAGGCGATGTCCACGCCCCGCAACGTGGGTTTCATGGCTTCCCAGACCGTCACACTATCCATGCCTTCGGTCAAATTCTCCTGCCAATATTGGGCTATTGCTCCGCGCATGTGTGTGGTATACTCGGTCTGTTGGAGATGCCACGAAGACATCCGCCACCGGAACGGCCGATGCGGCTTACACAGGGCAATCCGTACTGCGACCGGGGAGTGGTCCGACAGTCCCCGAGGTTGAATCACGGCCTGTTTCACCCTATCTAGGAAGTCCCCAGGAACAAACACACAGTCCAACCGGGAGAAGGAGCCATGCACTGCCGACACATACGTGTATTCACGCGTCCTGACATGTAAATGCCGCCAAACATCCACCCAACCCAACCCATCAATCATCGCTTTCAGACGGGTAGGGGTAGGCGCTACTGCGGCCACTTGCATTCTCTGTCTGTCCAGACCTACATCCATCACGTCATTCCAGTCACCCCCGATCACAGCTAGGCAGTCCGGAATTTCGGCCCACAGTTCAAACAGGCGCTCCACAAGAGACCATTGCAGGGGTGGGGGAGCATATACACTGCCAAACACCACCGGTTCTGCACCAATCATGCCCTTAACAAACACATACCGACCCTGGGGATCAAGCCAATGGCGTTCGTGAGTATAAGACAGTCGTCTATGAATGAGGACAGCTACCCCTCTCGACCCCCTGGCAAAGCCTGCGTGGAACACCTGGGTGTAGCCAAATCGTTGTAAACTCAGTATCTTCGTTCCCAACATATGGGTCTCCTGCAATAGCATGACATCCGCTGAGTCCCGCTTACCCCAGCGCAGCACTGCTCCCCGTTTAATTTTGTCCAGCATTCCCCTGACATTCCAACTAAGAATTCTCATGGAGCCACTAACCGGCGCCTTCTCCGGGGAATCACCCATAGTCTCGGTGGGAGAGCATCTGAAAACCCCCGGACCTAGCCCAAGCACCTTGTAGTACAGAAATCACAGCAGCAAAAATCACGTGCATCCCTGCCCAACCACCCCGTACCCCCCCCTCCCTGGCCCCCAACACAACTCCCCCAACAACCAAATTTCCACCTATCCCCCCTCCCCCACCCCTATACCTCATGGAACATTGAAGTACCTGTCGCGGCATAAAAAGCTTCAGGCCCAAAACAGAGCGCCCAAAGCCACCCATGCCAATGGATCCCCCCACTCTCCCCAACTAACAGTACCTCCCCTTAGGGCCCCCCCTCAAACGTGAGAGGATCAGGCCGCCCATGGGTCAGTACCCCGAGCCCCATCAGTCACATGTGACCCACCGCTTACGCGCAGCGGGACCGCACTACAACAGATATTTTGTCCTTCCTGTGTCCAGCCATGGCCCAAATCACACCACACCACACGCCAACCCATCAATCAGTAAAGCTACCCCTATGGCCACCAGTAGAGGCTAGTGACGAAATATCGCTCTGAAATCAAGAATGGGGCTCCACGGCCCTCATGTCCCAGTCCCAGACTGAGCAGTATCCGACTGCGCGCCATCCAGCTGGCCACCCCCGGATAGGGAGCGCCTCCGTGACCGAGACTTCCTGTGCCTTCTGCTCTTGTTGGAAGATTCGCCCCTCTCATGTGACGATCCACGCGATGCTCCAGAGTTCAGGCCCGGCTGGGCATTTGGTCGGATCCTGACCGTCTCGTCCGTCCAGCTAAACACCGCCTCCGGGGTGTCAAAAAAGTGGGTCTTGGAGTGAAACACAACCCTCAGACGAGCCGGGTACAACAGTGAATACTGAATTTTCAGTCCACGCAATTTGGCTTTCGCATCTTGGAAGGATCGGCGCTGCTGCTGCACCAGCTTGGTATAATCTGGGAAAATCATAATCCTGTGGCCCTCGAACAACAAATCCTCCTTGACTCTCGCTTCTCGAAGTATAGCGTCCCTTTCATGAAAGTTGAGGATTTTGGCGATGACTGGACGAGGTCGCTCTCCTGCCGGCGGTTTCTGCGCCAGGGCCCTATGGGCGCGTTCCACCACAAAGCAGCGTGATAGGACGTCCGGGGGAAGCCAACTCTCCAACCAGTGCGTCAAGAACACATCCATGGACCCCTTCTCACAATCCTCTGGAAAGCCCACAAAGCGCAGGTTGTTCCTTCGCGCCCTCCCTTCCGCATCTTCGACACGGAGTGCCAGCCCCTTTTGAATCCTGGCCATGTCCTCCACCTTTTTCTTTAGGGCCACCATATCATCCTCTACACCTGTAATCCGAGTTTCGGTTTCTGTGATGCGGGCCACAGCATTGCGGAGATCTTGACGCAGCAGCATGACATCGGCTCCAACCGCACCTATTTTGGCATCAAGCATGTCTCTGGATTGCGTAATGGCGGCCATTAGGGCCGCATTATCAGGACCTGTGCCCTGGCCACCCCCGGAGGCCCCGGATCCCCCACTGGGACCCGTGAATTTATCAATCGGCCTTTGCTTGGCGGAACCAGTGCCGCCCCCACCTCTCGTCATGTTTAGTGGTAGTGAAGAGGGCCTCTCAGCCACTGCGGTGGGTCCCTCGTCGACAATAATTCAACAGCAGCGTCCGCTCGGTGGGCCAAGGAGACACCGTCCGGGCCTGAACGCCGTCCCCAATGGGCACCCCCAGATCACGGGCACCGCAGCCACGCTCCGGGCGGCAAGCCCCGGCGGGAACGCCAACAGGACAGCCCCGTCACTTGCTCAGGGCCTCCGAGGCCTCGGTTCGGACCTCACCCAGGACCTGCGAACCAGAGCACCGACAGTATAGTTTCAAGACACTGGGGCGTCCAGCTCCGCCGTCCTCCTGGCCACCTCACACCCCACTCGTGACCACAGCAGCAGACGATGCAGGGTAGGCACTCTGGTCTTCAAACTGGATAGCCCTGATCACCCCCGGGCCACAAGTCTTGTCGCAGCGCCTTAACGCAGGTCCACCAGGGGGGAGGAGGAGAGGGGGGGCACTCACAGTTTGTCGCGGACCGTCTGCGGAAGACTTCCAGGCACCACTCGGGCAGCAGGCTCGTCCCTCCAGGCGTGTATGTGAGCCCCACTGAACAGCACTATGCAGCGTCGTCGATGCACCATCCGTCCACCTCACCAGCCAGCACCGTGAAATCCGTCCCAGCACACCAAATTGGACGCGGCGCTCGACCCTCTAGCGCCCCGGTTGCACAGCGCCCGCACCCCTCGTCTAGGAGCCGGTGAGGATACAGCCCGGCCGGGGGTTGCCAAAGTCCAGGCCACAGTGTCCCCAGGGCCAGGTCGGCCACAGTCACACTCGGATGCCCCAGGTGCCCAATGCAGGATCCAGCAGGGACCCTCTCCGACGTGCCGCAGATGTCAAGTGGCCTCGGGCCAGACCAGGGGAAGCGTGCCGCAGGGCTTACTGCGTGAGCAATGTCGAGTCCACCAGGCAGCCGGGCCCCTGCCACAATCCACTCCTTCCGTGCTCCTCCTGCTGTGTGTGCCCAGTGGTCGTCGGGCGTGGCAACCGCCCCAACAACATCAGGGGTGGGCCTCAGCAACCCACCGTCATCCGGGTCCGGGCCGGCGCGGGGTCGCGAAAATCGAGGCCCCGGCTGCCCGGGGTCTGTACAGGCCGCTGCGCCTCTCCGCCGTCACAGGGTCACCTCAAGGTAGGAGGCCGCTCCACTGGGCCCCACAGTAGCGTCCACAAGCTCCGGCGGTGCTGCCTCTGCGCGGGGGATCACCCGACCGGCCCGATCACCGGCCGTCAGCGTCCGACCTTGAAAATCGAGGTCCCGGCTCCACTTGTGTACACCAGGCCGCACCACGCCGCCGGCAATCCCGGGTCACCGGGACGGCAGGGAGAACGGGTCGGCACACCGGAGAGATCCGGACACCGCCAGGAACACTCCCCACGCCGGTAAGGCAGTTAGCGGGCTCGGGGCCAGGATAAAAGAGCAGATTATGACTGGGCCGGCGGGAGCTCCTCTAAGCTGCGACCGCCATCGATGCCCTCCAAGCCACGCCCCCCCACTTTATAGTAGTTCGACTATAGAAAAAAATTTAACATTATGTGATGTTTGAAAAATAATATATGTTTATTGCATTAAAAATAAATTAAATTAATAAACAATTTTAGTTAAATTTTATTCTGCTTTAAAAATGTAGGGCTTTATATTTATTGATATATGTATCCATATTTGTAGTAATATCTTCGTGCTATATTATTTCCTTTAAATTGGAAAAACAAACTTATTAGGGGCAGCGTTTTAAATGATTCTAGAAAACATTTCTATCATTAGTTTTAGAAACTCACTTGTATTACGAAAAAAAAATGCTCCTTAAATCGATTCCGGTCTTATCTTGATAAAGAGGTCAGAGGGTCAGCTTTTGGCGTCTGGTCACTCTGGGAGTTGAGAATCAACTGATTTTAAAATGGTGTCTGACTCGTATTTATAAGTTTTAGTCAGTGTCATTGTTATTTTTATGAAACACAGCGTTGGTATTATTTTTTTTAATACGAATCATTACTGTGGAAAGTTATCATTTAAAACTTCATGTAAAGATGTAATGTTTTCACTTTTTCGTTCCGTTTTGGCATCCACTTTGAAAGTAGTATTGTGGTATTATTTTCATGGAAAGAGTTGTAGGACATATTTAGGAACTACACAGTTTAAAATGGCGACTATGTGTATGTATAATGTTTATATTTATATTTACTAATAATTATTTTCTTTCATAGTAATATATTGTAAGTTTATTATATATTTAAATTCGTTGCCTGTGTAAAATTGTTCAATACTTTCGAGTATTTATTTTTAATACTCGGGTATTACTTTTAATACTCGAGTATTCATTTTAATAAACTCGTTGCATTTCTTTAAATTTACGTTCAGTTTTTCTCTACATTTTAAGACCCTTCCCCACCCAAAACCCCCTAATTTCCCTGCATCCCATGCCAGGTTTTATTAAAAAAACAAATAAAAAAAAAACGTTATTTTAGTGTTGTAAAGGTATGCGTTGTAAATGATTTCGTTGTAATAACACTTTACTATTAATAATACTATCTCGCGTTGTAACAGTATTCGTTGTAAAAACATGCGTTGTAAAAGTATTTGCGTTGTAAAAAATGCGTTTTAAAGCCATGCGTTGTAATAGTATGCGTTGTAACGTCATACATCCGTACCACATATACCCCAACATTACATAAGGAGCGTTGTAAAGTATTAGTAGCTTGAGCAGCATGGAGTTTGCATAGAACAATCACAACATACTACGAGGTGCAATTAAGATATGGTATAGACTAAGAACTGCATAATGTATTGAAGATAGCGAGAAAAAATACATGAGATATAACTGTAATCCGTGAGCGACACGCTAACTGAGTTCAACAAACAGTGTGAGTCTCACATGATCAGCCCTCAGAGTCGGAGTCCGCACCCCTCTCTCGCATCGACTCCTGCCGCTCGATCCGTCGGATATATTGTAGTGCATGTTTGGGCGTCGAGAAGATGCGTGCTTTACCAGCATGTTGAATTCTCAGGCGAGCTGGGTATAGCATCGCATATTGGATGTGTAGGAATTGCAACTTCTTTTTGACAGCCTCAAATTCTCGGCGCGCTTGTTGCACACTTACAGTGAATTCGGGAAATAGTTCAACTTTCATTCCTTGATAGTTCAGACTGCCTTTTTCTCTCACCAAACGTAGCGCCGTTTCCCAATCCTGGTAATTCAGAAGTCTGGCTATGATGGGACGGGGTAGTGTCCCTGGTACAGGGCGAGCTGCCAGGGAATTGTGAGCCCTTTCCACTGTTAGCACTTTAGAGAAGTGTTCCGCTCTCAGTAGGGTTGTGAGCAACGTTTCGACGTAGGATTCCGTGGGCCCAGTATTGGTGGACTCTGAAATGCCGGTAATTTGTAGATTGTTCCTGCGGGAACGGGCTGCAATGTCCTCGTTCGTCGCCCGTATCACCTCCAATAGCTTCTCCATGCTGGCACAGGATGCGCTGACAACCTCCATACGATCCTCCATAGTTGAGATGCGCTGCTCGGCTTCTACAATCTGTGTGCCATACTTGTCTATCTTTGCAGCCATATTGTCCATGTGCAACTTAAGATGATCGATCTTCGCATCGATAGTTTGCAAACTCTGCTGCATGCTTAACATCAGATGCTCTAGTTTTGTATTTGTTCCCACTTCAGGATCAGGCTCAGTATCCGAAGCATTTGGTGTTTGGGACTTTGTGTGCTTTTTGGCTTCGAATTGAAATTTGCTTTGCTGCTTGTCAGTTCTACCCATGTTTGGCCGTGGTCTTGAGCAGATGTTCGCAGCAGAATTAAGGATATGTGCAGGAGTGAGGAGGTTTCAGACCAGGGACACGCAGAGGTCGCAGCGTTTGAACATATCCTACCACTTGGAGTACACCAGAGACATAGACTATGGTGATGTGTTCGTCCCTTCTTCAACGCTATGTCCCACACCAGTGCAAACTGTTGTCCCGGCCGCAAACTTCTAAGTATGCTGGATCCCATGGAGGAGTATAACACCGCACAGTCGTGATTGTCCCAGTGACAGATGTGCATCAATTATGCGCGGAAGTGCCCCACAGTTCAGCCAGGCAGGTTGAAGAGAGCAGTATGTGTATAGCAACCACAGGCCTTGCGCTTTAACACTTACCTTTCCACGGGGGGGGGGGTATGTTACCGCACGGCAGCCACCGGGAGTCAACAAAGAGCTATGCGATGCACAATGCGTTAGCCCTGCACAGCAGCTTACCCGAGGACGCAATGGCGCAGTTCATAGGCAATGATGAACGTTATTCAGAGCAGCGCCATGTTATGCAGTCACGATGTAGGCACAGCAGATGGGGCAGACAACGAGGTAATCACGGGGCCACCGGATCTGAAGGCGCGATGTCTGAGGGAAGCAGTGCCGACGATGGAAGCTTTTAAGCCAGCCGCGCCCTCCCCAGCAGCAGCTCCAGGCTACAGAGGTGGTATTCACAAAGGCGGGAGGGCCGCAGTCCATGCAAAGTGCGCCAGTATATACAGTACGTCAACTAAGTGCGGGTAGAACACAGGCAATTCCTCCACATACAGAGCGCCCCCCGTCCTCTCCAACATTGTGTCCACATCGTACCGCGACCTATCAGGGGGCGTGATGGCGCGTGTACAGTGCTATGCCAGGCTATTCAGAGACACATTGCAGGCACAGCAGTCAGCACAGATAGAGAGAGGAGCACAGGGCCGTCAGAGGACGCGATGTCGGAGGGGGACAATACTGGCAACGAGAGGCTTCACAGTAGTCGCATATTACCCAGTAGTAGCGCTGGGTCACCGAGGCAGTGCTCGCGGGAGAGTCGCAGACCGCACAGGGCACACCAGGATGGCAGCAGTAAGTGCACTAGTGCAGCTAGGTGCGGGCGTGGTATAAGCAGTTTCACTGCTCTCAGAGTGCTCCTTGTCTCTGCAGCTGCCAGAACGGGCAGGGGCCGCAGCTCAGTCAAATCACCTCAATGCTTCGGATCATGTAATGTCGGTTGACCTTCCAGATGCGGCGATGAGCGAGCGTAGAGCCCAGTCGCACTGCAGCGCGCCAATGACCGATTGGTGGCCGGGGCAGGTCCACAACACTGGACAGCCGCCGTGAGCTCAGGTCGCAGCACCAGGGTAGGAGGATTCCCTTTAGGAGAGTTCAATGGCGATTTCCCGCCGGGGCCGCCATCTTGCGCCGAGCGAGGTCCCGCTGTAAAAGGTATTTAGAGGCACATAGCAGCAAAAACAACGGCCCCAAAGTGTTCCTCTGCAGTCTGGGAGTCAGGACACACTTGGTGCAGCCATGGATGGCACCGAAAATGCAGGATATTTGGTGGATGGGGGACTCGACCAGCAGAGCAGCACTAAAGACAGCTATTTTGCTCCGGGCTCTCAAGCGCCCCCATGGGCAGCAACATGTTGACCAGAATATAGAATAGGAAAATCTATCCATATCCCTATTTCACCAAGCTTTTTTTAACTCTATCCATTGGGGGGTACCAGAATAAAAATTGTCCTTAGCCACCAAGAGATAGTTTTAACCCACGCACAATTTTTCGTTTACACTCTGCCCCTTTCTCCCACACAAAAAAAAAGAACTTGGATTGCGGTTGACAAAAAGAACCCCCACTCCTCTCCTACGGAAGAGTAGTAGCCCACACAGGGAACCTTGCAGTCCAAGTGTGAAGAGGGGACCCTATGATGAAGCATATCCCCCTAGGGTGAGTGAGGCTTCTCGTCTTAACACAGCAGTGCTTTCTAGTCCCTTTCTCTTTCTCTTTGTTTCTGTTTTTGTTTTCTTCTATTTGTACCATCCTCTCTTGTCTCTATCTGTATCCCTCTTACCTCTTTCTGTACCTCTCTTGCTTCTTTCTGTACCCCTCTTGCCTCCTCCTGAACCCTTCTCCCTCTTTCTACACCCCTCTTGCCTCTTTCTGCACTTCTCTTGCCTCTTTCTGGACCGCTTTTAGTTCTTTCTGCACTTCTCTTGCCTCTTTCTGCACTTCTCTTGCCTCTTTCTGCATATTTCTTACTCTTTCTGCACCTCTCTTGTTTTTCACTGTACTTCTCTTGCCTCTTTCTGTACTCCTCTCGCCTCTTTCTGTACTTAAATGGGAAGTGCAAGCTGCCAAGTTTAAAGGTCTGCGTGCTCTCATGACTGAGGTATATTTCTACTTGTACATGTATTCTCACATGTGTTATGCATCTGAAGATGGTATTTTTAAAAAGCAGATAGCTTTTCCTACAGGTGGTCAAATTTTCTCAGTTCTGCTCTGTCATTCGGTTGTACAGGCATACATGTCTTACAGATGTAGGTGTTATAGAGCCCCTCAAATATACTATTGGATACCCATGTGCCCTGTATTACGAGCAGAAATAAATACACACACCTTCTTGTTCACAAATGTACAGAGTATGCTGTTTAAAACACAGGTATTCAAGTATTTGTATGTTTATTTTAATGTAGCATGTCACTAGGTAAAAGCACAGACACACGCATGCATACCTTCACGAACTTGGTGAGACTTACAACAGTGATATGGTTAGGATTTCTGTTTTACATTTGGCAGGCCTAACATTCTGAGCATTCAATGAATAGTGAACCTTCAAGAGAAAAGTGAGGTTTAAGACATCTTGGGAGATGGATTACTGATTAGGCTACTTTGTAAAGGTATAGTCGAAGTAGGCCTCTTTCTGCACCTCTGTTGCTTCTTTCTGTATTTCTCGTGCTTCTTTCTGCACATTTCTTTCTCTTTCTGCATATCTCTTGCTTCTTTCTGCACCTTTCTCCCTCTTTCTGCACCTCTCTTCCCTCTTTCTGCACTTCTCTTGCTTCTTTCTGCACCTTTCAACCTCTTTGTGCACGTCATACCTATGTAGGCATAGTTAGGAATTAGCATTTGAAAAACCTTAGAAATTCACTGAAAAAAACACACATTTCAGGGACGTTATAGTTAGAAATTAGCATTTAAAAAACCTTAGAAATTCACTGAAAAAACCACAGGTTTCAGGGAATTTATTAGAAATTAGTATTTAAAAAAACGTACAAATTCACTGAAAAAAAACAGAGGTTTCCGGTACGTTATAGTTAGTATTTAACATTTAAAAAACCTTAGAAATTCACTGATAAAAACAGAGGTTTCAGGGACGTTATAGTTAGGAATTTGCATTTTTAACAACCTTAGAAATTCATAGAAAAAAACAAAGGTTACAGTGACGTTATAGTTAGGGTGACATTTAACTTGCACAAAACCAGAGAAATTGAGCCGTTATAGTTAGCTGAGCTAACTATAACTCGCGCCCCCGCAGTGCACTGCTGATGACGTCACATAGTACATCACTCAAGTTTCAAAGTACTTTATTAGTTTTTTTTAATATAAAAACCATAAAAGCAGCAGTACCACAGTTAATAATACACAGTTAAAACGTAATCTACAATCATAATCACAAGTCATTATAAAAAGCGCATTCCACTTTAAAAGGTATAAAATATCAACAGACACCCGTTAGGGGACAACTATAATAATGGCAATATTTTACAGATCAGTTAGTTCTCCCTACAGTTTCTGGATTTTAGAGCTGATTTTAAGAAACCAATTAAGAATAAAGTGCTATGAGGATTCAACATTTGCAGGTAGCAAAGGGCTGGACGGACCTGGGTAAAATTCATTTTTTTAAAGAGGGGCTTTAAAAAGAACCTCCGTGGTGCATCATAGAGGTGGACAAACGAATAGGAAATGCACCAAATCCTGCGGAGACATGTTGTCGCAGCCGCAGGATGGTAACATTTGGCCTCTGTGAGAGCCCCTCGGAACAGCTAATAAAAAGTGGAAATAGTCCAGCTGGAACCTTGTTAACATAAACCGCTCGTAACCTGATATGGGCCATGATAAATAAGGTTCCAGTGATGGCGTAGTTTTAAGCATCACATGATTGCGAACGCTAGGCTTTACCATTTCCACCCCCTCTCGGTTAAGTTTTTTCATTAGGGTAAAAGATTTTTTAACAAACTCCACATCTGCCTTGACAATCGAGTCTGGATTTAAAAAAAGGTCCGGGCGCCCCAATGCAAAAAAACAACCTTTTAAATATTTTAGCCATGGAATGTTGAGCATGTGGTGCAGGGACATTACTTCTTTTAGTAGCAGGTGGTTTAAGACCAAATCTTTATTTAGCCAGCACTTTAGCAAAAATACTAAGGGCCGTAGAGCTATGATGTCGCCAATAAAGGGTATGCCTGTTTCCTCGTGAGCTAAAAAGTTTGAGGTTCCTTTTGGTGCCCCCAAAAGCTGTTTTAAAAAATTATTCTCAACCACCCTAATGCCCTCTGCTGCCACATACCCCCAAAGTTCGCTACCATAACTTCCTAGTGCAACCCGTTTTGCCTGATAAATCTTTAATAATGCAGCGATTGGGCGTTTACCCATTTTCTTCGCAAAATTAAATATAGCTGTGTTTGCCCGGGTTACCTCCCCTCTTTTCCTTTACAGCAATGGTCCCCATTTTAACTGGTCGTCAAATAAGACTCCCAAGTAAGAGCATGTTGTAGTCATGGGAACCTTCTCTGTATTTACCACAAAAGGGTACACTTTCTTGGTGTGCTGTCCCACCTGCATAATGTAGGATTTTGTGTTGTTAATTGCTAAGTCGCGAGCAGCCATGAAACCGCAGAAAGCATTCAATAAAGACTGCAGACCTCTGGCAGTTCTGGCCAAGAGGACGGCGTCGTCTACGTATAGCAGAACGGGCAGACCCCTGCGCCCAACCTAGGGGAAGTCAACTCCGGTATTAACCAGGCACTCGTCCAGCTCATTAATATATAGGTTAAATAAAAAGGGGGCCAAGATACAGCCCTGCCTTACACACCTATGAACGTTAAAATTCCTAGATACCCTAAGGTCCTGCGAGAATCTAATGTTAGCCTTTGTGTCCCTGTGCAGGTCCCTCAGAAGGTTAACCAAGGTGGCCTCCACCCCCATGGCATCCAAGGCCTCCCACAATTTCCCCCGGTTGACACAGTCAAACGCAGAGGAAAGGTCCATGAACGCCATGTGGATGGTGCCCCGTCGGGCTATGGTGTACTTCCCGAGGACCGTGTACAGATTTAGGCATTGTGCCAGAGTGGAGTGACCTGGCCGAAACCCGTATTGGATTTTAGAGATTACCCTGTTTTAATCGTCCCAAGATGTTAATCTGTTCAGTATTACTCCCCCCACGACCTTGACCACAGAGTCAATGAGGGAAATCGGCCTATAACAGGTGGTACTATTACGGTCTCCCTTCCTAAACACTGGCACAATTGGTGAGGTTCCCCATGACCCTGGGCAGCCAGATGCTGCAGCTGCATTGAGCACGGCTGTGAGAACCGGTGCCCATAGAGACACTTTTGATTTAAAAAGATCCGGGGGCAAGCCATCTGGTCCCGGTGCCTTATTACTTGTCAGCCCTAAAATACCTCTCTCAACCTCTATCATGGTGAAATGAGGTGAGATTGCGCCTTGCCCACCGCCATATAATTCTAACTGGGGTTTGTTACTCTTGAAGATGGAGCTGAAGTGTGACACCCATTCGTCTTCAGTAATATTAGTGCCAACCTCGTGCTCCCCTTCCCTATCGAACAGAGGTCTGTTAATGATACCCCAAAATCTCTCGCTATTGCTTAATGTGTTGGGGTCTAAAAGTTCCTGCCAGATCTTATCCTTTAATTCAGCTTTACGTTTTACCAGGGTCTTTTTATAGGTCAGGCGTAGAGACCGAATCAATAAGTGGTCTCTGGGACTAATTTTCAGTGCAGCCTTTAACTTTCTTGCTGCTTTGGTGCAAGAATGGTCAAATCATTTGGGGTCCCTAGATGGTGATCCAGATGTGGGGACGGTTAGCATAGACCCTACTTTTATGACGATCCCCTCAAAGGCTTGGAGGATGTCACGGGGGAGGGATGCGGGGGACACACATGATGTTAGTTCGGGGGCACATGATTTATGGATACTTTCATAAAGTAAATCCGAGTTCACCTTTGACCACTTGAGTCGGCGCCTTCCATCTGTAGGTTTCAAGACGCCCTGGATTATCGCTTTTTCCCGTAGGTTCTCTAGGTTACCACCCAGATGAACACAGGCTGGATTATGGTCGCTATAGATGATTTCCTGAATTTTAAAGCCTAGTATGATGGATTGAAGACCATTAGAGAACAAGATATGATCTATAATGGACACCCGGTATAGCCTTTAAATGTGGGGACGCGCTGGTTACTACAAACGTCCACCACAGACAGGGCAGAAACCAGGTCAAATTCATTAAGTAGGTGTTTAAGCATATCTCCCCGACCCGAGTGTTCAAAGTGAAGGCCCTCCATCCTATCACATCCCAGATCTCCCATTGCAGTGTTCATTGGGTTCCCACATGGATGCACGTTGAAGTCCCTGGTTAACATGATACGGTGGGGGTTACTTCCACAGTGCTGTCTGATAAAATCGCCCAATTGGGCAATCTTGCATTCCCTTCTAGCATTCACTGCATTATAAAAGTTAATCATAAACAGCATTACATTCCCTCTTTTTATGGTGACTGCTTGAATATCAATGTTGTTAGAGATTATTGGTTTAACTACACAGTTCAAGGCGAAGGCAATATATAAGGCCAGACCTCCTTTAGCTCTGCCACTACGTGACGGTGTTGCTTGTATAAAAAAAGCTTTATAGCCTTCTAAAAATATATTACATTCCACCATCCAGGTCTCTTGCAAACAGATCACAGGAAATGCCTTTAGAAACACTACCCACTTTGGGTCTTGAACCTTCCCTGCCCGAGCCCGGAGATGTTCCAGGAGATGACATTATGAGCCAGTTGTCTAGATGGAGCCACTGGGGGCCAAGGTCAGTGACATCACTGATGACATCGCAAATGACAGCACTTTAAAATGCAGATTTCCTAACTATAATGTCCCTGAAACCTCTGTTTTTTCAGTGAATATATATGTATATGTATGTATATATATATATATATGTATATATATATATATATATATATATATATATATATATATATATTACTCTCCGACTTGAAAAACGGCAGCGCCTCTGCCTGTTTTCCCAGCGCGCAAACAACAATGATCGTCCGGAGTCAGGCTTGTCAAATCGCTTCTTTTATTTTGTCATTAAAGTGCAGGGTGCAGGAATCATCAAACAGACGCGTTTCGGGCGCGGACGCCCTTGCTCACTGTCAGCGAGAAACTGGACATGGTAACCATTAAATAACAAACACTAATGTTCAAAAAGCGCGCCGGTGCATTCACAGTAATTAACATAGACAGAGGACTGATGGCTTAAAACCTGATAATAGGTAACGTCCATAGCGGCCATTTGTAAATGGTGAAACATATATTATTCAATCATATATGTACAAATACTATAATAATCCTAGTGGTAATCACATAAGTGCAAATAGTATTATATTCATTCAATGTTAATGTAAACATAAGACACATGTGCAAATATGCAAATTAATGTGCAAATAGGCACATTTGTAAAGTGCCACGTGCAAATGCGTAATGCCTGAACAGACATGATTTGTATGTTTAAATACAATTTATATAAAAGTGCAAAGTGCCATGTAAACTTTATAACTGTGCAAATACGCAATTCAAAATGCTTTCACATTACTGGTAGATATTACTTCAACCATATATAATCACACAAATCTTATTTGGCGTTTTGATGTTTTACTGGGCCGACTATGCATTCTATAACACTGTTACAAAGCTATGTCATATCCATAGTTAATCTCATGTAATCTATGATATTTGATACATGCCTCTGTGAGTTCTATAGATTAAAGATGCAATATTGTGCTCGGGGACTAGCGCACAACTTGTCATGGTTAATTACATGTCCATTAAATAAACAAATTGTAAACATAAAATAACGGTGGGGAAGGAGTGTGACTGGGTATAAACCATGATGGTGCCAAATGAAACTTAACTAAATTTAATTTTAATTAAACGTGTACCAGTGCTAATGTCACATATAAAATTGAAAAGAATTCTTGCCTTGCTCTAAGCGACTAAATGGTACTATACTACTGCCTCATGTAAGGTCTAGTGTTGAGGCAGAAGGAGAAAAGATTGTGTATAACTGATAAGGGTATTACAGGAAGTTACTGAGTTCTTCACCCATATTGAGCCCCCCCGGGCTCTTACTGTTCAGCCGAACAATATATTTAGATTCCAAACGTCTAAGTTGTTTTTCATAGTCTCCCCCTCTTTTAGAGGTTCTCACTGCATCAATCACATAGTACTTTAAATGTGATAAATTTATATTGTGATGTAAGTGGAAATGCCGAGCAACAGGGTAACTTTGGTCATTATTTGTTATTGCTCTTAGGTGTTGTAAAATGCGTTGGTGCACAGGTAATTTTGTGCTCCCAACGTACCGTAACTCACACGTGCAAGTGAGAACATACACTGCCAGCTCAGTTCTGCAAGTGAAATGTGCCCTGATGTTAATGGGTTTTGGATCAAAGGGGGTGACATATGTCCTTGTGTTGCTGCCAAAATTACAAGCGCGGCAAGATATGCACTTGTAAAAGCCCTTACGTGGCGAAAGCCAATCATCGTTTTTTGGCATCTCTGGACTGCTTGAAACCAACTCATTCCGCATGCTAAAAGCACGCCTGTAAGTGACAGTTGGTTTGGGGGGTAAGATTTCTCTTAACACTGGATCTGTGAGGACAACTGGCCATTGTTTCCTAATAAGGCTGGAGATTTGGCAGGCCTGACGGCTGTATCCTGTTATTAGCCTGACACCAGTATTGGTTTCTTCCATCTTATGTGTGTCTGTTAGTAATTTGACTTGGGGAGAAGTTTTAAGCAGCTCTAGTCTGTTTTGGTTGTTGGCTCTAGTCATGGCTGAATCCAACATGTTCTTGCTGTAACCTCTTGCTTCTAGTCTTAGTTTAGCCTCAGATTGGTTTTTATCCCTGAGCTCTGCCGTACTGCAGGCTCGATGAATCCTGAGGAACTCTCCATAGGGAATGGCCCTAATGGTGTGTTTAGGGTGGAAACTTTCAGCATGTAAGATGGAGTTACCTGCTGTTTCTTTTCTGAATAGACTAGTTGTTATCTTGTTGTCTATAATTTCCACCATCACATCGAGGAAACTGATTCTCGTGGCATTTATGTCTGATGTAAACACAAGGTTACAGTCATTGCCATTGATCGCATGCACAAAATTCTGAGCTTCTTCTCTGTTTCCCCTCCAGATCACGAATACATCATCTATATATCTCATATACATGACTATATTCCTCGACCATACATCAGAGTGTTGTACCCTGAGGACATATATATATATGATAAAGGTCACGTGTGGTGACCAAAACACGTCATGACATCTAACGAGCAATAAACAATATACAGCACCAGCAACATTGGAGTCCGTGCCCGTTTCAAACCTTGAGTGGTGGATTACAGTGGGAAGTGTTTATATATATATATATATATATATATATATATATATATATATATATATATATATATATATACATATATATATTACCTACTTGCGGTCGCCAGTAGGTATATATAGTTAGGACCTAGTTACCATAGGAAATCCACAACATTCTATTGGGAATAACTTTGGCGTCGATTGAGGAAATTGCGTGCAATTTTCCAAAATTTTGGCCAGCTCAGTTCTGCTCCTTCCCTAAAAGATTTGGGGGGATTCATCAAGCGGGGGCCGAGAAAAAAGGGGAGTCCCAAAACGTGTTTTCCCCATGTTAATTTCCATAGGACGATTAGACACGGCTACAGCCCGAACGGCTGAACGGAATTACACCAAACTTGGCAAAATGGTAGGGACTGGTATGCAGAAGTGCCTTTTCTATATTTGGTGAAAATCCCTCCAGTAGTTCCTGAGAAAATCAAAAGAGAAAAAAATATATCTATAGCAGCTTACTGTAAGCTTACTGTAAGCTTACCTTTCCGAGCACGAGCTGAATGCTAATTGGCTGTCAACTGCCTGTCAACACTCCAAACCAGAAAGTGTTGGCAGCCATCTTGTGCCTCGGTAGACTGAGGCACAGGAAAGCAGAAAAACAAACGTGTAGAACACAAAAAGGGGGCAGGGTAGAAGCACCCTGACCCCCTAGGCCTGCTCAGGAGGTCCCACAAGGACCCCCCAGGCCCCCCAACAAAATTACTTTTTTTTTAAAAATCACGGGGTACGCGTACTGTACAGAGTACAGTAAGCTTACTGTAAGCTTACTGTACTCTGTGCGGTACGCGTACGCTGCGCTTACCCCATGATTTTTTTAACATTTTTTAAATTTTTTTGGGCCTGGGGGGTCCTTGTGGGACCCCCTGAGCAGGCCTAGGGGGTCAGGGTACTTCCCTTTGCGTGGTTTGCACCTTTGTTTCACTGCTTTCTTGTGCCTTGGTTCTACCGAGGCACAAGATGGCTGCCAACACTTTCTGGTTTGGAGTGTTGACGGACAGTGGCAGCCAATCAGCATGCCTTCCCGGACAGAGTTTCTGCTTAATTCAGAAACTCTGTCCATCACCACCCCTTGTTGTTAAATATTTTGTCCATCCTAAGCTTGGAAGGGTATACTCAGATGTGAGTCCCTTGCTCATTGCACCATCAGGATTCAAGCAAGCCGGGCCGACGACGGCTGAAATGCCAGAAACCAGTCCCCGGAAGCTTGTTTCCTTCCCATTGTAAGAATTGGCTTGGTAGTTTGGTTTGCCCTGTTCCCATCATGCACTGGGACAGGAACAGACTAATTTGCATATAGCCAGGTTCTGAGCTGGGATGGTGCAGTGAGCTAAAAAACGGTGTTGGATCTAGCCCTGATCTCTTGACTGGGTGAGAGTATTCTGCTTAACTCAGAAACTCTGTCCATCACCACCCCTTGTTGTTAAATATTTTGTCCACCCTAAGCGTGGAAGGGTATACTCAGATGTGAGTCCCTTGCTCATTGCACCATCAGGATTCAAGCAAGCCGGGCCGACGACGGCTGAAATGCCAGAAACAGGTCCCCGGAAGCTTGTTTCCTTCCCAGTGTAAGAATTGGCTTGGTAGTTTGGTTTGCCCTGTTCCCATCATGCACTGGGACAGGAACAGACTAATTTGCATATAGCCAGGTTCTGAGCTGGGATGGTGCAGTGAGCTAAACAACGGTGTTGGATCTAGCCCTGATCTCTTGACTGGGTGAGAGTATTCTGCTTAATTCAGAAACTCTGTCCATCACCACCCCTTGTTGTTAAATATTTTGTCCACCCTAAGCGTGGAAGGGTATACTCAGATGTGAGTCCCTTGCTCATTGCACCATCAGGATTCAAGCAAGCCGGGCCGATGACGGCTGAAATGCCAGAAACTGGTCCCCGGAAGCTTGTTTCCTTCCCAGTGTAAGAATTGGCTTGGTAGTTTGGTTTGCCCTGTTCCCATCATGCACTGGGACAGGAACAGACTAATTTGCATATAGCCAGGTTCTGAGCTGGGATGGTGCAGTGAGCTAAACAACGGTGTTGGATCTAGCCCTGATCTCTTGACTGGGTGAGAGTATTCTGCTTAATTCAGAAACTCTGTCCATCACCACCCCTTGTTGTTAAATATTTTGTCCACCCTAAGCGTGGAAGGGTATACTCAGATGTGAGTCCCTTGCTCATTGCACCATCAGGATTCAAGCAAGCCGGGCCGATGACGGCTGAAATGCCAGAAACCGGTCCCCGGAAGCTTGTTTCCTTCCCAGTGTAAGAACTGGCTTGGTAGTTTGGTTTGCCCTGTTCCCATCATGCACTGGGACAGGAACAGACTAATTTGCATATAGCCAGGTTCTGAGCTGGGATGGTGCAGTGAGCTAAAAAACGGTGTTGGATCTAGCCCTGATCTCTTGACTGGGTGAGAGTATTCTGCTTAATTCAGAAACTCTGTCCATCACCACCCCTTGTTGTTAAATATTTTGTCCACCCTAAGCGTGGAAGGGTATACTCAGATGTGAGTCCCTTGCTCATTGCACCATCAGGATTCAAGCAAGCCGGGCCGACGACGGCTGAAATGCCAGAAACCGGTCCCCGGAAGCTTGTTTCCTTCCCAGTGTAAGAATTGGCTTGGTAGTTTGGTTTGCCCTGTTCCCATCATGCACTGGGACAGGAACAGACTAATTTGCATATAGCCAGGTTCTGAGCTGGGATGGTGCAGTGAGCTAAAAAACTGTGTTGGATCTAGCCCTGATCTCTTGACTGGGTGAGAGTATTCTGCTTAATTCAGAAACTCTGTCCATCACCACCCCTTGTTGTTAAATATTTTGTCCACCCTAAGCGTGGAAGGGTATACTCAGATGTGAGTCCCTTGCTCATTGCACCATCAGGATTCAAGCAAGCCGGGCCGACGACGGCTGAAATGCCAGAAACCGGTCCCCGGAAGCTTGTTTCCTTCCCAGTGTAAGAATTGGCTTGGTAGTTTGGTTTTCCCTGTTCCCATCATGCACTGGGACAGGAACAGACTAATTTGCATATAGCCAGGTTCTGAGCTGGGATGGTGCAGTGAGCTAAAAAAAGGTGTTGGATCTAGCCCTGATCTCTTGACTGGGTGAGAGTATTCTGCTTAATTCAGAAACTCTGTCCATCACCACCCCTTGTTGTTAAATATTTTGTCCACCCTAAGCGTGGAAGGGTATACTCAGATGTGAGTCCCTTGCTCATTGCACCATCAGGATTCAAGCAAGCCGGGCCGACGGCGGCTGAAATGCCAGAAACCGGTCCCCGGAAACTTGTTTCCTTCCCAGTGTAAGAATTGGCTTGGTAGTTTGGTTTGCCCTGTTCCCATCATGCACTGGGACAGGAACAGACTAATTTGCATATAGTCAGGTTCTGAGCTGGGATGGTGCAGTGAGCTAAAAAACGGTGTTGGATCTAGCCCTGATCTCTTGACTGGGTGAGAGTATTCAGCTTAATTCAGAAACTCTGTCCATCACCACCCCTTGTTGTTAAATATTCCCGAGAAAGCTGCATGCTCATTGGCTGTCAACACTTCTAACCAGGAAATGTTGGCATCCATCTCGTGCTAGTGTTGACAGACAGTGGCAGCCAATCAGCATGCCTTCCCGAGAAAGCTGCATGCTCATTGGCGGTCAACACTTCTAACCAGGAAGTGTTGACATCCATCTTGTGCTCGATAGACAAAGGCAAAAGAAAGCAAAAAAACAAACGCGAAGAACACAAAAAGGGGGCAGGGTAGATACACCCTGACATCCTAGGCCTGCCCAGGTGGTCCCACATGGACAAAAAAGGACCAAATGTTTTTTAAAACCTGGTCTGTTTTTTAAAAAATTACCCCCCGGGGGGACCAAATCGCGGGGGCATAGTGATAAAGAAGTGTGGGGGGGTCCACAATCCCCCCCACACTTCCCCGGGGACCGCCACCCCCGGGGCAAAGCAATGCATACTGGAGGCTCCTGATGGGCTAGTTGGCCCCCAGGGACCCCCAGTATGCAAGGGGAATTAGTTCCTACTCTGCAAACACGCCAGGGGTTGCGCTGCAGAGAGGTGTAAAAAAGGGTGTGGCCTCATTACACCTCTCTGCAATGCAGCCCCCTGGCGCATACTGCAGGTTCCAGGTGGGCTAGTTGGCCCCCAGGGACCTCCAGTATGCAAGGGGAATTAGTTCCCCCTCTGAAAACACGCCTGGGGGCTGCGTTGCAGAGAGGTGTAAAAAAGGGTGTGGCCTCATTACACCTTTCTGCAATGCAGCCCCCTGGCTTATACTGGAGGCTCCTGGTGGCCTAGATGCCCCCCAGGGACCTCCAGTATGCAAGGGGAATTAGTTCCTCCTCTGCAAACGTGCCAGGGGTTGCGCTGCAGAGTGTTGTAAAAAGGGGCCGTGCCCTCTGAACACCTGCCTACAAAAATGTAGTAAATCAGTATAAAAAAAACAAATTAATACATTTAAAAATTGTCATTTAAAAAACCTTGCAAATTCAATTAAAAAACCATAGGTTTCAGGCATTATATAGTTATGAATTAGCATTTAAAAAACCTTGCAAATTCACTGAAAAAACCATAGGTTTCAGGCCTTATATAGTTAGGAATTTGCATTTAAAAAACCTTGCAAATTCACTGAAAAACCCATAGGTTTCAGGCCTTATATAGTTAGGAATTAGCATTTTAAAAACCTTGCAAATTCACTGAAAAAACCATAGGTTTCAGGCCTTATATAGTTAGGAATTAGCTTTAAAAAAAACCTTTCAAATTCACTCAAAAAACTATAAGTTTTAGGGGTGTTATAGTTAGCTGGACATTTCACTCATACAAAACCATTGAAATTGCCCCTATATAGTTAGTTGTACTAACTATATTTCGCGCACCCGCAATCCACTGCTGATGTCACATATTACATCATTCATGACATGGTCAGTGACATCACTGATGACATCTCAAATGACATCAATGATGACATCACTGATGACATCATCCACGTGACAATCACATACACCTTTTCATACACTAGTAAAATCTTTCATCACTCTTTGTAAAATACAGAGTATCATATTTGAATCCATTGACACAGCAATACAAGAGACTCCAAAATACCCAGCGTGACAACGTTCACCCCTATATCAAATTCAGTAAAGAAACTGATCAAGAAACATTGGGGAATCCTTAATACAGGCAATTTCGCCTATATTTGCATTTAAACGGGGTCGGAATATACAAGATGAGGCTACAAGACACGCTCCATAAGAAAACCAGTAGAATCACAACAGAGACTCTGGAATCCTTCGCCTTCCACCGGCCACCAACCATGTGGTGGATGTGGGGCATGTACATTTACGAAAAAATGCACTTCTTGGACCTGTGTCTCCCCACACCGTGGAAACTGAAACACTTCACAAACTGCAATACAATTAATGTGGTATATGCTCTAAAATACACTTGTGGACTTTTATACATAGGCATGACATCACGCAAAATCAAGGTGCAGATGACGGAACATAGGAGCACTATTAGGTGCAAAAAAGAGAACACAAAGCTGACAAGTCATTACACCGACGCACAACACACAGAAAATTATATTGAATGGTGCATAATAGAGAACTGGAACAGAGAAAAACAGATATGACCAAGGCATTTTTTATATTTGAACAACACTGGGTTTTCCGCCTATGTACTAACAAACATCCCATTGGGATATTTACGTAGATAAGGAAACTGGTGACCTGGTAACATGTAAAAAATGATCACTCTCACCTTTGTAGAACATCCTAAAAGTAAATTGGGGGGTTTTGGTACATACACTGCAAGTTTCTTGTAAAAAATAACATAAATGAATAGCAAATTCATATTGGTGGGTGGCCTACACAAGTCAAATTCCCTGAGATATAATATGAGGATAAGGGCCAAAAGATGCCAACACAACACAGCGTGTTGACCCACAACCACAGCCGTTTTTACCTTGAAGGGGCAGGGTAGGATATAATCAATGTAAAGAAAATACCCACCCAACCTAGCAGCGTGAAACAAGCTACGGACTACATGTCCCAGAATGCCGCTGCACTGGTCTTTGAACTATCGTGCAATAAACAATTGCTCACGCTCTTTAACAACTGACTGTGCGGCAGTATGATTCATTGTACATGGGCAACACACCTTAGATGACGCTCCCTGCAGCGTTGCGAGCGCCAGTGCTAGCATGACTGTTAGAACTGGGGGTCTCTAGTTGGCAATGGTTTGCACCTTTGTCCAAATAGGGACCCTTGCTTCTAGTCAGGGTAAGGAGGCTACACTCCTAAAATAACCCGTCCTCAAACCTGTGGTAGTTTGGCACGAGGAGGAAGGCTTATCTCAGAGGCAGTGTGTAAAGCATTGGCGAACACATACAGTAATACAGTGAAACACTACAGATGGACACTACACAGGCTTGATAAAAATAAGTATTCTTTTTTTTTTGAAAACTTTTTATTGATTTTATAACACAAACACAAACAGATTGCAAGGAGAGAAGAGAACGAGACATCAGTATACACAACGTTGCAGTACATGGTGTAGGAGCGGGAAGGGCAATACCATGAGCGTTTGTTCCATCGAGAGAGAGTCTCACAGGGGGGGGGGGGGCAGAGGAATCAGATTGCAACCAGTATACAATAGTATGTGAAGGAACCCTCGGGCTACGGGGACGTGGGTGCAACATCTGGGTCAGGAAGAGGAGGGGCACATATATCACCACGGTAAGTGTTCCATTGAGTCCATATCTTCCCCCATTTTCGGGGGGTACCTCGAGAAATATATACAGTTTTTTCTCTGAACATACACCAGTCCATGTTTTGTTTCCATTTCCGAATCCCGGGCGGGCCCTGAGCGCCCCACAGTTGCGCAATGTCTCTTTTGGCAATCATATTGCCCAAGGTCACCCACCGAAGCTGCGACACAGAGTAGTCATTCGGTTCCCATACGTTCAACAGGCATCTCCTAGCCTCCGGCATCGATCGCACCCCCGTAACCTCACTCATCACTTCATGCACACGGGACCAAAATCGCACTATCTCAGGGCACTCCCAGATGATATGTAGAAAGGTGCCCAGGAGACCGCATCCACGCCGACACAAACCATCCACAGAGAAGCCCATGTGCACCAAACGGGGACCAGTGACATACACTCTATGCAGGATTTTAAGTTGCACAAATCTAAGGCGCGCCTGGATGGCCACCTCTTCAGGGGAGGAGATCGCCGCCTGCCAGTCCTCATCGTCCAGCTCCAGCCCATCACTAGTCCAGACCTCTCTAAGGCGAACCAGGAGATCAGACCTGGAGTTGATGAATTTTTTATAGATAAGCGAAATCGTACTATCAGGAACATGTCCATCCAGTACCCTGTCTTCAAGCGGGGACGACTCCGGTATCTCCACACCCGAAGGGAAGACCGAGAGCACCGCGTGGCGGACCTGCGCATAGCGAAAAAATTCGCGATCGCTCAAAGCGTATTCGGTTTTCAATTCCTCAAACGTCTTCATTCTCCCCTTAGTCCAAACATCATCAATCCTGCTGATACCAATCAAGTCCCACCTATCAAACCCCCGGAACTGCCAAAGTGAGCCAAGTCTATCAGACGCGTACAGGGGGGTGGCACGAGTCAATTTATCAGCCCACCCAAGCGCCATGGAAGCATGTCGCCACACCTGGACGGCCGTCCTAGTGGGGCCCGTCACGTTGCGAGGGGTGAGTTTCGAGTAGAGGGCTCTATTGAAGTCACCTCCCGGTAGCAACCATTTGTCCATCTCGAAGGCCGGATTCGGCAAAGGGCCATACATGCAATGATTTATCGCCCCCAGTTGAGACGACCAATAATAGCGGCGGATATCAGGCAAAGCAATTCCACCGTCGTACCACGGGAGCGACAATTTAGCAATGGCGATCCGGGGCCTACCCCCCCACACCAGTTGCCTCTGTAAACTTTCAACCTCACGGAAGTATGTAGCCGGGACAACGTCAAGTGTGTTTTGCAATGCGTAGAGGAAACGGGGCAGTGACATCATCTTAAACAATGCCGCTCTACCCAGGGGAGAGAGAGGAAGTTTCCCCCAGGCGACCACATCCGCCCGAAGGCGCTGAAGAGGGGGCAGTAAATTACGGTCAAACCGGAGTGCAGGGCTCAGCGTGATAAAAATGCCTAGGTATTTAAAGCCATCTTTCACAATCGGGATAGGACATCCACTTGGCAGAAGGGGGGCGGCACCCGACAGGACGTATACACAGGACTTCGACCAGTTGATGACAAGACCCGAGTTTTTGCGGAAGGACGTTAAGACATCAAACAGCACAATGAGGGATTTACGGGGTGATGTAAGATAAAGCAGAATATCATCAGCGTAGAGAGATACACGGTCCTCGAACTCCGAGTTCCACCTAATGCCCCTCAGGGACGGTTCCCACCGTAACCAGGCCGCCAACGGTTCCAAGGCGAGAGCAAACAACAAGGGGGACAAGGGACAGCCCTGTCGCGTCCCTCTGCTCAGTGCAAAGGGCGCAGAGACCCGACCATTGACCACCACCTGGGCCATGGGACCGGCATAAAGCAATTTGACCCACCGAACGAACTCCGAACCGAAACCAAACTTAGCAAGAACCGCCCACAAATATGGCCATTCTATCGTATCAAACGCCATCGTAGCGTCTAAGGACGCCAAGATGGCGGGCTCACGCAGCGTCTCGGCCCGTGCCAGGACGCCATGCAACCTCCGGAGGTTAAGCGCTGTGTTGCGATGCGGTATAAAGCCGGATTGATCAGGGTGAACCAGTTCCCCAATAACGGTCGCCAAACGTGTCGCCAGCATCCTGGCCAAGATTTTAGGTTCCGCGTTAATCAATGAAATGGGTCGAAAAGAGGCACAGCGATCCCGAGGTTTACCATCCTTGTGGATGACAACAATAGTGGCCAGTCTCTGGTCCGGCGGGAGAAAACCCACCTCCAAAGACTCAAGAAACATAGAGCGCAGATCAATCAATCAATCAATCAGGTCATTTGTAGAGCGCACTACTCACCCGTAGGGTCTCAAGGCGCTGGGAGGGGGGGGTGCCGCTACTGCTCGAACAGCCAGGTCTTGAGCTTCTTCCTGAAGGAGAGGTGGTCTTGGGTCAGGCGCAGATTGGTGGGAAGTGAGTTCCAGGTCTTGGCGGCCAGGTAGGAGAAGGACCTTCCTCCTGTTGTCTCTCTTCGGATGCGGGGGACGGCGGCGAGGGCGTGGTTGGTTGATCTGAGGAGGCGCTTGGGAGTGTAGAAGTTGATCCGGTTGTTGAGGTAGCTCGGGCCTTGGTCGTGTAGGGCTTTGTGCGCGTGGGTGAGGAGACGGAAGGTGATTCTCTTGTTGACCGGGAGCCAGTGCAGATCTCTCAGGTGTCCGGAGATGTGGCTGCGTCGGGGGATGTCGAGGATGAGTCTCGCCGAGGCGTTCTGGATCCGCTGGAGTCTCTTCTGGAGTTTGGCCGTGGTTCCGGCGTAGAGGGCGTTGATGAGGAGCTAGCGAGTCCGGGCGCAGTTTATATAGCTCAATGGGGAGCCCATTAGGGCCCGAGGCCTTGCCGGATCGGACCGAACGGACAGCAGCGGCAATCTCGTCCACAGTAGGCGGGGCATCCAGAGCATCTCTATCAATATCAGACAATCGGGGAAGTGCAATATCACGCAATAGCAGGCAGGAGTCCTGCTCCGAACGATCAGACACCTGGGAGTATACCTCGCGGAAATAATCAGCAAAACATGCAACAATATCAACAGGGTCTGTATAACATTCTCCATTCTCCGCAACAATCACAGGGACGACACGACTTGCATTCTCCCTCTTATCCAACCAAGCAAGCAGTTTCCCAGCCTTATCACCCACATCATACAAGCGCCCCTGCTGTTCCCTCCCCATTTCCTTAGCAGCTTCAGTGACCAGAGCTCTGTATTCATGTTGCTTCAACTCCAGTAGATGTAACCCCTCAGTGGTAACACCAGATTCCAAGTGTTCCTCCAGGGCCGTGACCTCCCCCTCAAGTCGAACCATCTCAGCACGGTTGGCCAACTTCACGCTACCAATCAATGAGAGGGCCTGGCCACGAATGACCGTCTTGTAAGCTTCCCAAAGTAAACTAGGGGAGGAAACAGAGCCCACATTTTCCACAAAATAACAATCGTGTGCTTTAACCAACTCATCCCTGACCCTGGGGTCCTTCAAATACCAGGGGATGATCGGAGCCACTCGGCCCGCCGAACCCTGCCGTGCATCAACCACCAGCCAAAGAGGAGAATGGTCCGAGATGTCCCGAGCCAGATGTTTAACTTCCCGTATGAGGGATGCATGGGCCGAGGGCAGTAATACGTGGTCCAACCTCGAGAGACTACCATGAGCACCAGAATGATAGGTATACTGCAACTGTCCCGGGTGAAGCAACCGCCAGCAATCAGTGAGCCCCAGCGTCTCCAGGAAGTCACTCAACAAAGTCTGGGCCTTCGGCAGTTCCCTGGGAGGGTGACGATCACGCATCCCCGATACCACCGCATTAAAGTCACCCCCGACCAAAAGCAGACCCTCGGGGAGACCCAGGATAAGTTCACTCAGATCAGCAAATGTGGTGGCCTGGAGGCCCGGGGGCACGTACACAGAAATCAGAATAAGAACCTTCCCCTCCCAGCGCCCCACGATGGCGGCATATCGTCCCTTATCATCCAGAATGACATCATCAATGGCCAAGGGGAGGGAGGTCCGAACCAGGATGCCCGCCCCCCTAGAGCCCGAAGTGAAACCCGAGTGCGCCACAAGGCGATAACCACGCCTATTCAAAGCGTAGCACTTGTTGCCGAGCAAATGAGTCTCCTGCAGTAAAACGACATCTGGAGTCAAACGTTTCAGCAATTGCAACACCACCCTCCTCTTAATCCCATCCCCCAACCCGTTCACGTTCCAACAGAATAACCGAAGTCCCCTATCCCCATCCCCGTGTTCAGCCCCTTCCCCGCCCCACACCCAAAGCGACTGCAAAAAACAGGAGTGCGCCCTTCCTTCGCCTTGCAAGTAACAATAAAATTCAAACAAACAACCCAGTACCCCCAACAATGTCAAAACAACTATACCCCGCACCCCTGCTGAAGACCAAAGAGCCCCATAAACTTGCAGTGTGCCTGTCGCCCAACCACCCAACTAGTCTACGAAAAGAAAACCCAGGAGGAGAAAGGACCCGCTCACCCCCCACCCACCCCCAAAAAGACTATTACTTGCAAACATTAAGAACACAGCATAGCACAGTTCAAAGCCAACGGGAAGGGTCCGGGGTCAAAGTCAACAGCTACTCCTGCTCTGTCGGGCCACCTTCCGTCCGATCCGACTTGCCAGAATCCTCAAAAGGTTCATGATCCGTAGGCAGCGTGTCAAGCCAGTCACTCACGACCCCAGGATGGTCGAAGAAAAAAGTACGATCCCTATGTACCACCCGCAAACGGGCCGGAAAGAGCATGGCATACTTCATAGACCTTTCCCGGAGTCTCTTCTTGACCCCTTGGAACCCCAGCCTCTGTTTCTGGACCTGTTGTGTAAAGTCCGGATAGAAGCTGACAGTAGAGTTCTCAAAGGCAATGGGACCAGACTGCCGCGAAGCCTGCAGGATAGCGTCTGTGTCTCGGAAATGAAAGATCCTCGCAATGATGGGTCGAGGGTTAGCGCCCGATTTAGGTGTGCCGCCGGGGATCCTGTGAGCACGTTCTACAGCGAAGAACTTGCTGAGACCCTTGGGCGCCAAGTGATTCAGCACCAGGTCTTCCACCAATAGGTCCGTCGAGCAGCAGTCGATGATTCCGGGACCCCAATCAGGCGGATGTTATTGCGCCTGGCACGGCTTTCATAGTCCTCTAGGCGCCCAGAATAATAATCATTGGCTTTCCTCAGATTCCCGACTTCAGCCTGTAATTCAGAGACGTCGGTGACCAGGCTAGAGGTCTTAAGATCCAGGGACTTGACCTTTTCGTTTGTCTTCGCCAAGTCCGCCCTGATCAGATTGACATCAATAGCCACCGTATCCAGTTTAAGAGTCAAGGCCTCATACTGTTGCCCCAATGAGGCCTTCATACCAGTGATGGCACCCATGAGATCTCGCAGCGAGGGCTCGTCTTCAATCGATGAGTCCTCCGGCATGGTCGTCGAGGGTTTAGCTGCCGCTCCCGGAGATCCCTTAGCTAGGGTATACCGGTCCATAATGTTCGTCTGCAGAGCACTCCCTCGAACGCCCGGTTTAGGCCCGCGCTTCCCACTCTCAGGCTTGGTGGCCATCTTGGATCCTGGACCCGTACGGGTCGCCTGTTGACGGGTAAAAATGGTGACTGCGGAAGCAAATGTAGGACCAAAAGGACGAGGGTGGTGCCAGTCTCAGAACTGGAAGCCGCTACAGATCGGCAGTAGGAGCGGAAAGGCCAAGGGTGTAGGATCGTCCGGCCGTCCACGGAGCCTACAAAGTCAGGTTGAGCTCCGGACAGGAATCGAAACCGAAAGCTATCGCCAGCCCACGCAAGTCTGGCAGTCCGTTGTTGTTCCCTTACTGGACGGCAAGCGAGACAAGATAGCGCGGGGCGTCACCATGGAGCAGGCCAAAAAAACTGCGACAGTCTGTAGCTCTGGACCCCGAAGTCCAAAAAAGTTCGCTGAAACAAATAAATGAGCAGTAGAACCGTGCCAATAAACACCCGTCGTCCGAACCAGGATAAATTACAGGATAGTCGATGGAGGTGGCGAGGGTCCGGGAGCCCTGTGCTCACGCGACCATCTTGGGTGCGCGCGAAGCTCCTCCCCCAAAATAAGTATTCTTTATATAGACTTAACACAAGACTCAAAACAACAAACATCCACAATACAGTATTAGAAAAATAACTTTTAGATGGTAGAAATAGCTTAATTCAAAGTTGATGGTAAATGCGACACGTTTCTCACAAAGTACCTTTGGATGTGTAACGCAAGATAAATAAAAGGTTCGCAGGGAGAACGATGCGTCGGTTCGTTGCTTCGGGGGAGGCAATGTGTCTGTTCCTCAGTGCTTGCGCAAAGTAGTTGATGCATCTGTTCCTTACTGGAGAGGAGGTGATGCGCCAATCTCGTGTTGCGTTCCGGTTGCGATGCGGCAAGATGGAGCCTTGATGTGATGCGACGATCCAGTGAGATGCGAAAAATTGGCGCCTTTGATGCGATGCGACGACATGAAGGTGATGCGTGCACGCCAGATGGCCGTGCGGCGACTCTGGAACTTCTGAGCCACGACAGGCACTGCGACATGCTTCTCCAGTGATGCAACAGCCACCCTTGCGGTGGTGACACGCTTCTCCAGTGATGCGACGACAAACAGCTGCGACGGAGACATGCTTCTCTGGTGATGCGACAGCGACCCTTGCGGTGGTGACATGCTTCTCTGGTGATGCGACGGCAACAGCTGCGACTGCGACACGCTTCTTCTCGTTTGAGTCGCGCTTCCAGCTCCCAACAATACACAGGCTTCTGCAGACAGAATTCCTAGCAAGCAAGATGATTAAAGTTCAATAAAAGTTCCTTCTCCTTTCCTTGGCAAATAAGCAACCCCTGCAGGCCAACTCCAGAAAATAGCGCACTGGCACAGGGGCAGTCAACTACTTCAGCTTCTTCTGGTTCCTTTACTTGGCAAAGGTTTGTCTCAATTCCCAAAAGTGATTTAAAGTCTTGGGGTCTGGACCCCAATATTTATACCAGTAAATCCCTTGTCCTCTGAAGGCAGAGGGTGCCTGTGCCCAGCCAAACCCAGTTCTGTGCAGCTTCCTGCCAGGAGGTGGAGAAACCATTGTTGAAAGCAGACCTGGCCCAGGTAGCTGAAAGGAAATCTCCTTCCCTACTCTCTATTCTATGAGGGCTCAGGGGAGTTAAAGTTAATCTCCGCTCCCCCCTCTCTATTCAGCCAAGGTCCTATTCAGCCCAGCCCTGACTCATCAGACTGCTGGAGGCCAAGCTCTCCTGTCACTCACAAACCAGACGTGCAATACACAACCTAGCAGAGGCAGCAGGCTGGATGATTAGGCAAGAACATACTTACTTTCTAAAAGTGGTATTTTCAAACACAGAATGTAAAAACCACGTTCACTAAAAGATGATTTTAACATTCTAAGTTCAGGCATACTAAGGGGCTGATTATGATGGCGGCCCGTTTTAATTCTTTTACAGGCACTAAAATTACGTAGCGTCACATTCACGTCACGCCGGAAGTTAACCCTGCACACCCAGGTTTTAAAACCATAGGCTATTCTGCCTAGTTACACCATCTTGGAAACCACTACAGGCGGACACCAAGGAATTTACATGAAACTCGTTTTTAGATCTCACAGGTATGAACCCTGCTCTTTTTCTTTACAACAGCGAGTACCGCGAGCCTAACAAGACCAACACCCTGTGGTTTAGACCGTAATTTGTCCCGTTCACCATCGGCACGTTTTCCGTTGTTCATTTCACCCGTCACGCCGAGTAAGCAAATACGTTTTTGCTGATATATCAGCGCACATCCCACCCCACAGTTCCTTTGTCTCCGACTTTACGAATCGCTCTTAACGAATCACTGGGCACTTTTGATTCATCACTGAACACTTTTTAGAACTATTTTGAATTAACATTCGCATTCAGCTATTGTTTTTGGATTAAGTGGGATATATTTTATTTAGCTTTTCTCTAGGGAACATCCCCTGACGAAGGGCTGGTCCCGAAATGCATAGGAGCAATATGTAACTCTGTGAAGACCTAACAGAATATTTGGATACAAAGAGTCCATGTGGTTTTGAACAAGATACATATAAACATTTTCGAATGCAGAAGAAAAATTTGTTGCAACCTTGACAAAAGAATACTTTGAGAAATAGATTTTGAACATTTCCATACTTGACTGAATTGATTGTGGAAAAGCGATTCCCTTGCTTTATGAGAGTCTACAGGTAGTGACCCTTTCCCGACGGGCAGGGCAGTAACTTTGGTTTTCAAGTATTTTCGCCAGAAGGACAGGAGGCGACAACCTGCAGACCCAAACCCAAAGATTAAATTTGAGACAACGGTTCAAGTTTATAAAACTTGATTGTAACACGAGTGCGACGGACCTTTCTACTAGTACTAGACTGCACACAGGCTCTGCAATGGCAGGCCTGAGACACACTTTACAAGCTGCTTCTGTGGGTGGCACAATCAGTGCTGCAAGCCCACTAGCGGTTCAGAAAAGGGGGGTGGTGATGGACAGAGTATCTGAATTAAGCAGAACACTCCTACCCAGTCAACAGATCAGGGCTTGATCCATCACCGTTTTTTAGCTCACTGCACCATCCCAGTTCAGAACCTGGCTACATGCAAATTAGTCTGTCCCTGGCCCAGTGCATCATGGGAACAGGGCAGACCAAACTACCAAGCCAATTCTTTACTGGAAAGGAAACAAGCTTCCGGGGACCGGTTTCTGGCATTTCAGCCGTCGTCGGCCCGGCTTGCTTGAATCCTGATGGTGCAGTGAGCAAGGGACTCACATCTGAGCTTACCCTGCCACGCTTATGGTGGCCAAAACGGTTCAGAAAAGGGGGGTGGTGATGGACAGAGTATCTGAATTAAGCAGAACACTCCTACCCAGTCAACAGATCAGGGCTTGATCCATCACCGTTTTTTAGCTCACTGCACCATCCCAGTTCAGAACCTGGCTACATGCAAATTAGTCTGTCCCTGGCCCAGTGCATCATGGGAACAGGGCAGACCAAACTACCAAGCCCACTAGCAGCATTTGATCTACAGGCCCTGGGCACACATGGTGGACTGTACTAGGGTCGGACAAGTGGAGCAAATAAGACAATCATGGAGTCGCGAATCCATTACAACAATTTACAAAAGGGAGCACTTGCACTGTGGCACTGAATAGCAGTGGCTCAGTGCACAAAGCATGTAAACCAGCAAAAACATATCAAAATCAGAGGAGACAACAGCAAAAAATGGAAGGGAGACTCACACCAATGGTACCAGGTCTAACAATGATGCATGGGCGTATGTAGGACACGACATAGGTGACATGCCTACCAACAAGGGAAAAACACACCCTCAACCACAAAGGAGTTGTGAGTATTGCCGAACCACAGAAAAAGCCTGGCATACACTTCCATTTCACAAGGTGGTATTGGAGCGGTCGGGTACTGTAGTAAAAGCGACCCCCGGACTCCACAGGACTGAGGAGCTCCTCACACCACACAGTGGGTAGGCTTGGGCCTCCACCATCCTCCAGCATGAGCAACAGGACGATTAACAAAATAGAAAACGCCCCTGCATTTCTTAAGGTGGTGATTACTGATAGGGATGTTCCACCAGTCAGCTGTTCAAAGGGGTACGGTAGGACACAAAGTGGCTTCTCTACCTTGACGAAGTAAGTGAAAGAAATGTCATTATAGACAAAAGATCTTATTTATAGATTAAAGGCTCTTGGTCCTCACGGGAGGAGATGGTCTAGTTCTATACGAGGCAATATGTTCTCTCTGTTTTTCTTCATGCCTAACTGCTAAACAAATTCATACATAACTCTGCCACCAGAGTGTGACTACAGGAGATACCCACCCCGAGCAGACCATGCAGCAATTAGTGCAACTAAACTAGGTAAAAACAACCCTCTGTGTCTTCACATGTTGGCTGTGCCACTTATGCATATTGTGTCAATGAATATATCTCTAGAATTACCTGATCACATTGGGTGTACTGTTGTATATTGCTAAGGTTTTTTTAACTGCAGTTTACCTTGGGGTGTGCAAATAATAGGCTCCTCAATATTATGTACTGAATGAGTTCCATTTGTTTATTAGTATATAAATTATGTGTTTTTTGCTGCCTCCTTTTTACTCCTTTTTTCTCCTTTAACTGTATCTTTAGGTTGTTTCTGACTGGAAATTTCCATAAGTGAGAGGTTGGTCCTCTCCATACACATATTCTTTCTCTTTGGATACTCTGCACTGACTGCTTGCAGTATAGGGACGCATAGACATAGCCTGATGAATGCCATAGCTGAATAGGCCTACAGAAGGCAGAAACATGTTGGTATGAATATTTACTCGTATACAGAGACGAATATCAGTCATTACACCAGTATATGTCCCTGTAGTTATGCTTTTAATAACTTTTTAATATACTTGTGATACCACCAGAATAAAGGACACTTTTGCAGTGTATCCTAAGGTATTTTTAGCCAGTTAGCTGGATCACGATATTATCCAGGCAAGACTTATCTAAGAACTCCCTCAGGTAAGCCCCAGCCCGAGCTTGAGCCCACCCTGGTAGTATCAGCTTACAAGGGTGGGACGCGGTGGCAAATGATGAATCATGTCACATTACGTGAGTGAGCCATCCTCCTCAAATTTCTTAAAATAAACAGAGCCTTACATAGCTAATGCATATCTTAATGTATCACAAAATTTCAAAATCCACATATATATAGCTTTGAATACATTATCTTGATCATTTCATTGCAATAATTATAAATATTCAGAACACAAAAGAAGAAACAAAGAAGAAATGAACCTAGGGATTTAATATAGATTTCACATCTCTCATGATAATATAAATGTCAGTTTTCTATGGTCATTCCTCTTCCATAGAGAAAATCATATGAAACCAGTGCAGTACGGATACAATTACATAGGTTGTATTCTACAGAGTACCTCTATAGTAATCTACCATTTCTTTACATGCACAACAGGCGAATTAGGAAGGCATAAATGTCATCTTATTAGATCTTATAAGTTTGGACACCATGGACAATATGTTAATACTGAAGGAATTTTATTATTTTGTATAATTACAGTGTTCAGCACCTATTACTATTTTTTATTTTTAGAGTTTTCTATATTTTCGAACAAGACCCAGTTTAGGGTATCAGAGCGCTTTACAAAAATCAGAGTAAGAATAAAACTTTTTCTAACAAGATCAGAGGGTGTATCAAAACATTTTTAACAAGTTTAGGCAAGAAGCAGCGTACAAATAAAACTTCTTGCAAAACATAGCAGATTTAGTATCAAGACATTTTTAACAAGTTTTGGCAGGTAGCAGAAACAATGATGGAGATGGTTTATACATAGCAGTAGGAGCAAGTTTGCGTACGAATAAGTCAAAGAGGCATAGATGTCAATATGGGGAATGTGGAAAGCAGTTTGAGGAAGTGGACTAGTACTGTGCCTTGTAAGTCAGTGAAAAGGCTGCTGTGCTAGTAGGGCACCAAATGGTGAGACGTGCAGAGTTAAGGGAGGAATTTGCTCATCGGGAATGATTTTGCTTCCCTTTTGAATAAAGGTGTAGACAAGATTTTTATGATGCATGGAAGTAGCGAGTTCCAAATTCTTGGTGCCGCTCCGGAGAACGCTCTGTTGGAAGTTTGTTTCTTACTGAAACCAGTGGGTTTCAAGAGTAGGTTGTCGGAGCTCCTAGAGTGTCTGTTTCCTCCAGATAAAGTGAGTTTCAGAGCTAGGTACTGGGGGGTGTTGTGGTGGAGAGCTTTATGAGTAATGCAGGCCATCTTCAGGTGGATTCTGGCTAGTCAGTTGAGCGCCTTGAGATGTGGAAATATATGGTCAAATTTCCTAGATCCTGTTAAGAGTCTTGCTGCTGCGTTGAGACAAGCTTTTAGAGGGGTTGTTGAGATTTTGGGCAGCCCCAAGAGGGTAGTACATCAGTATTCCAACCTCGATATGACTAAGGCCTGAACTGCCGTTTTGAGGTCAGGGCTCTTGATGAATGGTTTCATTTTTTTGAAATAGCTGAGGTGAAAACAGGCATTTTTAGCCAATACGTTGATGTGTGTTTGCATGTTAAAGTTTTTATCCAGTGTGATTCCCAGCGATTTGGCGGAGTCCACCAGAATCAGCGTGCAATTTAGGGCAGTGATCATCCTGGTCCGTATATTCTTCTATACTTATATATTCATCCTTTTTTTAGCCGTATATGCATAACATCATGCTGCATTGGCTCAAGGTCACTGATGAAATATTCCATTCTGGACACTTTAGTTATGATAAGATTGAAGGAAACAGTCTATAGTGTTTTATAGTATAGTAATTGCCGCTGTGTCTCTTGTTTTCCAACATATTGTGTTACTTTGTTATGTGGCTTATGATAAAACGCTCATGTAAGAAATGGGGTTACCAAATCTCCAGGGGGTTAGCACGGAACTAAGCGGGCAGGCCAAACTTCGGAGGACATGTGAAGCACTCACGCAGTACCCACAGACGACTAAACAGGCACACCACAAAAGAGGCAGGACACCAGCTTGAGTTGGAAAATTAGTAAGTAGTTTAGTATCTCTCTGTAACCGTGGCGGGACTGGAGCGGACAGCAGAGAAGGGCAGCAGTCGGGTTCTGGTAACAACGGGCTTTATTGAGCTAAACAAATGGTCAGAACAAGTCTTTCTTGTAAGGGTGGTGCGTCGGGCAGAACGACTTCGGGACTTCCTAGGTCGGTTCTTCTCTCCGTACGGGGTCCTCCGATAGCCGGTCTGGCTTCTTCGGGGTTTGGTTTCGTCCGGATCCGTCTTGACACCGTCTCGCCTCAGGACCGATGGAAACAAAAGAAAAGGGCAGCTTGTGAGGCAGGCGTCCTACTCAGACTGATCACTTCGGGAAAAGGGAGTGAGGAAGCAAACTCACACGTGCTCTGAACCTATGTACAAGTGGTGAAGACGCAAGGGGTGGGTGTGCTCAGGGTAGGGGGAAACCGGGAACCAGGGAATCCGCTATATTACAACGGGACCTCCCTTCCGTCCCACCCAGCCTCTGATACGGTCACGCACCTGGTTGAGCCACACACCTCCCCTGGGTGAGTGGCTGGGCGACGCGTTGAATCGGTGGCCTCCTGGCGTTCTCTCCACGAAGGGGACTTCTCCTCCAGTCTGCGACTCCTTCGTCCAGCTCGCTTCCGTCTCTCTCCGCAATCTTTCCTCGTCTTCTCTCCAGGTGAACAAACACGACTCTTCTCTCTCTGTTTCCGCCTTTGACAGCGTTCCTCCCTCCTGAAGCTCCGCCCATTCGTCCACATTCTGATAATTAAAGGGCCAGCTCTGTTCTCCGTCTCGGCCAGAGGCGGTCTCGGATCCAGCCCCTCGGTAGTCCATCTGCTGAGGGACACAAGAGGGAGGAGTTGTACAATGTCTCAAAGGCAATGGGGAGCAATCGGGTCCAGTGTCTACAACGGGGATCGGTGTCGGGGACACCCCGTTACAAACCTCCCCCCTAGGACGCTTACGTTCGGGGAGCGGATGCCGAGACAGGTAATCGGCCCCCACGTTCTCCACACCCTTTCTATGTTTCACTGAAAAGGCATACGGCTGTAGGGACAAAAACCAGCGCATCACACGTGCGTTATTGGACTTATTACGGGCCATCCATAGGAGGGGGCGTGGTCAGTGAACAGGGTAAACGGATGCCCTTCCAGGTAGTAGGACAATTTTTCAACAGCCCATTTGACAGCCAAACACTCCTTCTCAATGGTGGCATACCTCAGTTCCCGGGGAAAAAGCTTACGGCTCACGTAAAGGCTGGGATGGTCCCTACCGTCCTGTCCAGTCTAAGAAAGCACGGCCCCTATGCCATAATCGGAGGCGTCGGTGTGCAGCGTGAAGGGTTTAGAGAAGTCAGGAGAGGTCAGAACGGGGGATGACGTGATGATATGTTTGAGATGAGTGAACGCTGCCTGCATGGCCTCAGTGGGTAGGAGGGGCGTATTGGATTTCCCGGGATGTCTCAGAGAGTCGGACAGGGGGGCAGCTATGTGTGAGAATTGGGGTATGAAGCGTCGGTAATACCCTACCAATCCGAGGAATGCTCTTAACTGTTTACGGTTGGAGGGAAAGGGCGTCTCAGCTATGGCCCTTATCTTTTCAATCTGGGGCTCGATGAGCCCGTGGCCGAGGACGTATCCTAAGTATTTCACCTTTTGATAGGCGACTTTCGATTTCTTGGCATTAATTTTCAAGCCCGCTTTTTCTAGGGCTACAAATACCTCATGTAAATGTTCCAAATGGGAGGACCAGGTAGGACTGTGGATGACTATGTCGTCCAGATGAGCCGAGGCAAACTCCGAGACATCTTTCAGGGCGGTGTTCATGAGTCGCTGAAAGGTGGCCGGGGCTCCATGTAGGCCGAAGGGGAGGACTGTAAACTCAAAGTGCCCTTCATGGGTACTGAAGGCAGTTTTTCTTCGGTCTTCCTCCTTTAATGGCACCTGCCAGTAGCCTTTAGTAAGGTCCAGCGTTGTGATATACTTGGCTTCTCCCAAACGCTCAATCAGTTCGTCGACTCTCGGGAGGGGATAGGCGTCGAAGCTGGAGATCGCATTTAGTGCCTGGAAATCCATGCAAAATCTCCTCGAGCCGTCTGGTTTGGGGATCATTACGATTGGACTGGACCAGTTGCTCTTTGATGGTCGGATAACACCTAACCGTAGCATATCCTCCACTTCTTTTTGCATGGCTCTCCTCCTGGCTTCCGGTACCCTATAGGGCTTGATTTTTACAGTCTTCCCCGGGGCCGTATCAATGCTGTGCTCGGCCATCGTCGTTCTGCCCGGTAGATTAGAGAATAGGGTGTCATGTCGTAACAATACTTCCTTTAATTCCTGGGCCTGAGTAGAGGTCAGCTCATCATTTATCAGTAACTCATTGCGGGTTGAACGGGCAGGCACGGTCTCTGATAGATGGACTCCAGAGGGCACGGAACCCAACCATTTCTTTAAAAGATTGATGTGGTATACTTGTGTTTTCTTTGGTCCTATCTGCAACCGGTAACTGGTCTTTCCAATGGTTTCGACCACTTTATGGGGACCCACCCATTCCGCTCGAAACTTCTGGTTGGACGAAGGGAGGAGGACTAAGGCCCAGTCGTCTATCTTCAGATGTCTCCACCTTTTTCCTTTGTCGTAGTAGGCCTTCTGGCGTTTCTGCTGGGTTTCCAGGTGAGTAAAGGCCAGGTCCCTCAGTTTCCCCAACCGTGCTTTTAGGCTCTGTGCATATTCCAAGGAACTGGCTGTCTCCTCGTGCAATTCATTCTCCCAGGCGTCTTTTGTCATTTCCATCAAGGACCGGGGTTGTCTGCCGTAGAGGAGTTCTAACGATGCAAGGCCTAAACTACTTTGGCGTTGTCCTCTGATGACATATAGAGACAGGGGTAAGATCTGGTCCCACTCAGCCCCGCTGACCTCTAGCATTTTACGGAGTGTCGTTTTGAGCGTTCGATTGTACCTTTCCACAAGGCCATCGGTTTGTGGATGGTACACGGAAGTGCGAATCTGGTGTATGTCAAGGTTCCGGCAGACTTCCTTCATGAGTTTCGACACAAACGGGGTACCTTGGTCCGTAAGTATTTCCTATGGGAAACCCACTCTACTGAATACCTCTATCATTCTCTCAGCCACCTGTTTTGTCGTAGCCGCTGTCAATGGAAAGGCCTCCGGAAATCGGGTGGCATAGTCTACCATTACGAGGCCATGCTGGTAGCCCTTTCGGGTTTTTGGGAGGGGACCGATGAGGTCCATACCAATCCTTTCGAAGGGCTTTCCAATGATAGGGAGAGGCTGTAAGGGAACGGATGGGGGCATGGTCATGTTCTTTTTTTGACATATGGTGCATTCCTTACAGTACTCAGCCGTGTCTTTATATATGCCGGGCCAGTAGAAGTGTCTTAGAATATTCTGGGTGGTCTTTTCTCCTCCGGTGTGGCCGGCAAGTAAGTGGCTTTGGGCAAAGAATAATACCTGGTTGCGAAAGGACACTGGCACTAGGAGTTGAGCCTCCTCGTTGGGGTTCCCTTCGCGATATAACAGATCGCTTCTAATGGTAAATCGGGGGAATTTATCGGGGGGCTGTCCTTGTGCCTGATGGGCCTGCTCCCAGGCGTTAAAAAGGGTCGGATCATTGGACTGGGCGAATCGGAAACTCCTGTCTAATACCCAGGGATCCGGGGAGAGCATCGCGGGGCAGGGGTTTCTAGATCTGTCTACTGGAGGACAGGGGCGGCCTTGTCTTTCAAAACTGGCTTTAAACAGAGACAAAAAACGAGGGTTGTCAGTACCTATAATGAGGTCCTCGGGTAACGAGGCCAACACCCCTACCTTAACCGTCTGGTAATCCCCCTCTTTAAGGTGTATGGGTACGTTAGCCACCGGGTAAGGCCGTACATCGCCATGTACGCACCTAATGCTCACCATTTGCCGAGGAACATACTGGGAAAGCGTAACGTGTTTGGTCTGTATCACAGATTGTCTACACCCGGAGTCTAAAAGGGCAGGTATATGGGTCCCGTTTACCCTGACACTTACTCTGTACGTGCCACCCATCTCGGCTGAGAAGAGGACAGATTTGGGAAGGTATCCCACCTCCATTGGTTCTTCCGGGGGTCGTCGTTTGGGACAGTGTCTGGCGATATGTCCCCAATTTCCGCAGTCAAAGCATTGAGGTCCGGGAGTTCCCGGGCTTTCTGATCTCCAGGGTCGAGGCTTGGGTACTTCTACATGACGTATTGGCTTCTTTTCCTGTTTGGGAGCTGGTCTAGGAGTCTTTTCGGGTTCCCATGCAGGGTTCCGTGGCTGAGCCCGGGCAAACGAGGAGGCCATTTCTATAGCCTGGGCTGTCGTGAGGTCATGGTGCTGCCTAAGCCATCTCAGCGTGGCGTAGGGCAGTGCTTCTAAATACTGCTCTAGATATATCCGGTCCATTATTTCCCCCTTAGTGCTGACAGAGGGGGTTAACCATTTGTCGGCCGCCATCTTTAACTGAACGAATAGCGTTTTAGGGTTCTCCCCAGGGGCCCCCGTTCCTTCCGGAAGCGTAGACGGTAGGCCTCGGCGTCTAGCCCCAGATGGTCCAGTATGATCCGTTTTACCTCATGGTAGGGGGTGTCCCCGGTGGGGTTGGCCACCTGGTACGCGGCTTGGGCCTCACCCACCAGGAGAGGCGCTAGAAAGAACGGCCATTTCACCACAGGCCAACCACAAGCCCTGGCGGCACGTTCAAAATTCAGGAGGAATGCGTCCGGATCCTCCCCAGGCTGGTATTTCTGTAGAGCGATGGCAGCCGAACCATGGGGTATAACACGCTCCACTCCGGTTCCGGGTGAGACGGGATCTACCCAAGGGGCCGATGGTCAGGTGGCCAATGCTTCCTTCAATAGTTCGGTATTGACTTGGGTGGCGTTGAGTTGTTGTTCGGCTACCCATTCTAGCTTCTCTTGTCCTTTGGCAAGCTGCTCAATAACGGTTTCCATCTTCCAGGTACAGATGGGGTTTATGCCCGCATTCTCCACCACTGTAACCGCGGCAGGACTGGAGCGGACAGCAGAGAAGTGCAGCAGTCGGGTTCTGGTAACAACGGGCTTTATTGAGCTAAACAAATGGTCAGAACAAGTCTTTCTTGTAAGGGTGGTGCGTCGGGGAGAACGACTTCGGGACTTCCTAGGTCGGTTCTTCTCTCCGTACGGGGTCCTCCGATAGCCGGTCTGGCTTCTTCGGGGTTTGGTTTCGTCCGGATCCGTCTTGACACCGTCTCGCCTCAGGACCGATGGAAACAAAAGAAAAGGGCAGCTTGTGAGGCAGGCGTCCTACTCAGACTGATCACTTCGGGAAAAGGGAGTGAGGAAGCAAACTCACACGTGCTCTGAACCTATGTGCAAGTGGTGAAGACGCAAGGGGTGGGTGTGCTCAGGATAGGGGGAAACCGGGAACCAGGGAATCCGCTATATTACAACGGGACCTCCCTTCCTTCCCACCCAGCCTCTGATACGGTCACGCACCTGGTTGAGCCACACACCTCCCCTGGGTGAGTGGCTGGGCGACGCGTTGAATCGGTGGCCTCCTGGCGTTCTCTCCACGAAGGGGACTTCTCCTCCAGTCTGCGACTCCTTCGTCCAGCTCGCTTCCGTCTCTCTCCGCACTCTTTCCTCGTCTTCTCTCCAGGTGAACAAACACGACTCTTCTCTCTCTGTTTCCGCCTTTGACGGCGTTCCTCCCTCCTGAAGCTCCGCCCATTCGTCCACATTCTGATAATTAAAGGGCCAGCTCTGTTCTCTGTCTCGGCCAGAGGCGGTCTCGGATCCAGCCCCTCGGTAGTCCATCTGCTGAGGGACACAAGAGGGAGGAGTTGTACAATGTCTCAAAGGCAATGGGGAGCAATCGGGTCCAGTGTCTATAACGGGGATCGGTGTCGGGGACACCCCGTTACACTCTCCAACCTGCAAGGCAAAAAAATGCATAAACAGTGGTATCACAACCCGGCGCCAACTGGCACCAGAGCCAAGTGTATCAGGGGGGATTATTTACAAGGGGGACAATGGAAAAGAGGTTCAGTCCGTAAGTCCATGGCTGAAGGGAAAAGAATGTGATTAAATTGACATTAAACCTGGGGTCAATATGGCGGGGCCAACTCAGGCTCTAATCCTTAGTAGTAGGCTGTAATTGCAAAATACAACATTAGCATAAGTACACACCGTGCACTATAACTCCAACCCGACCCCTGTAAAGGAAGAACTTCATGGCATCACAGCACATGATAACAGACAGGAGCACCTGTAATAAAGCAGCAAGGCTTGCTCATTAACATGGGATGTAACCAGGGGCCTGGAAGGACACGTCAGGCCAGCATAGGGGCAGGACCATTAGTATAAAACATCAGGGAGTATACAACAGCATACATAACCCCCCATCAGGACTTAATACTAGGCCATCAGCACACTGGGCGCGAAACCATCTGCCTAAGCATCAACCCAGCATTAACATAAAACTCGGCCCTAACTCATGGAGGTCATGCAGGTAGCAATCACATTAACACTAGGCCCAAATCGCATTGAACCTGGGGGCATTTATGCATTTAACATGTACCTGACTCTAGGCCTGTGAACCTCAACATAGGGCAATCTCTCCTCGGGGCATAGACAGGTAGATCGGATGTCAGGCCTAAACATTTCAGGGAAAATCAGGCAACAGGTAAAAATGTGCATTTCATTAGGCATATCACCTGGCTATGCGTATCAAACAATTCCCTGGGCATGGGACGCAGTAAGCTAGGCATCCCGCTCGGGCATAAGGCTTGGCCCTAACTCATGGGGCATCAAAAACCCTGCGGAGAACCCCAATGGGCTTAGATATCTTGCCCTCTACAACTGGCACCGTCTGCTGGGGCCCAACGCTGCAGCATTAGGTTGGTACACCTCTTTCCTAGTATCAGGAGCAGACCCTTTCAGCAGTCAGGCCACATTTCACTACACAGAACCAACCTTTGGAGTCCCTGTGTCCTGGGACTCTACGTTCAAGAATTGACGGCCCACTGAGTTCCGGCCAGAAAAACGGGGGGGGGGGCGAGCACCGACCCTGTGCCCCGTTGCCCTTTCCACCCTCCCCACACTCACCGGGCTTCGGCTGTTTTGGCAGGTTTCTCCTTGGAGTTAGGGCCAGGCACTGACAATGTGCCTCGAGGCCCTCCCCTCTGTGCTCCTGCAGCCAGCCGCAGGACTCGCAGCAACACTCGGGGCACTCTTTCACCGACGGGGGCACTTGGGTTCCTCCGGGACCTCGGTAGGCCTCCTCTGCTGGTGCTGGTTGATGGGGCTTGCGGGCACCTTCTGGGCCCAAGGCCACTCGCAGGCAGTGGAGGGGGAGGCGCGGGACACACGCGGGGCTCTCCCTCCACACTCCTGCCGGTCCTGACCGGCGGAGTGGTCTCCCGCTCCGGTCGCTCTCACCGGGGCTCCCTCCGGGGCACAGGGGGCCCCGCCCCGGCGCCTCCTACCTCCGTCTTCACCCGGGCTCCCCCTACCTCACGTGGACCTGGGGCTTAGGCTCGGCTTCTCTCCCTCTGGCTGCCCGACAGGCAGCCAATCTGTTCGCGGCCTTCAGGGGGTGCGGCCACGATCCAATCAGGCACCAGTAGGGGCGGGGCGCGGCTACTGACGCGGCGCCCCCGTCACGTGATGAGGGTGACGGCGGCCTCAGGGCCTAACTCGGCCCTCTCTTCACTTCGGCGGCCCTCTCCTTGTACCGGGGGGCGCCGCAACAATGCCTACCACAGCGGGGGGGGGGTCCCCTCGACAGCGCCGGGCCGCGGCAGTGATTTCCGGCTAGGTACAACCGGCGCGAGGCAGCGCCAACACTCCTCGGGCTATGGCGGTGAGGACGGCCGCAATAAGGGTTAGTCTCCCTTTTTATTAATTATTTATATTGCGGCAAGCGCGCCAAAACGAGGGTAGGCTCCTCCAGCGCTATTCCCCTCACAGTTCCTTCAGGCCACACAGCCCCAGCGCTTCTCTTCCCACAGCGCTTGGTGGGCAGTCCGGGGGCAAATTATCTGAGGCAGGTCAGCAACACTGGGATCAGCACGGCGCTTTAGGTTTATAGCGCTTAGGGGCCACAACAGTCACAGGCCACAGCACTTCTGCAGCACAGCGCCTCCCCGGGGGCCACAGCTTCACAAGGATAGCGCTTGACAGGCACACATCAATGAGGAGGCGACAGTCCCAGCAGCAGGCCAAGGGATCTCCGGGTAACTCTCCTCACCTCCTGGGGGGATCCTGTCCTCAGCACTCCTTCCCTTTCAGGGCGCTTCTTCACGCAGCGCTGGCGTGGTGCAAGGTCCTACACAGTGTCAGGGACCTGGGGGGGGGCCTCCTTTACCAGGGGTCCCCGGGAACAGTAGAGGGGGGGTTTTGAGGGCTGCAGGGCCCAGCTCACAGGCCCATTTGGCGGTAACACCTCGCAGCAGGTACCCTCATGTTCCTATCCCAGCTCTGTGTGTCTCTCTGGTGGCACATCCCCCTTACTTATACCCTCCTCCCAGTCAGTGCCAGAACCTTCTAGAATGTTGGCAAAGCTGGCCTAAACTGGCTCAAGGGGAGGGGTTGAGCACCCTGGGTGCCAGGCTTTCCCTCCAAAGGCTAGGGGTGGCTGGGTAATAATATCTAGACCGCTGACCTATGGCAGTCAGGTGGCAAAACCCATGGCCATGGCATCCATTTTACATACAGAACATTTCAGTCAGGTGCATTTCTAAAATGGGGGAATATTTCCTGCACACCATTTCGTGACATTACAATTTTAAAACAGGGCAACTCCTACCACACATGGCCTATACAGGTTTATTACCATGGGGGAGACATCCTAGACAAGGGGGTCAAAAGCGAAAAATTTCAGGGGGAAAAGGTCAGGTCCAACAGCTCATATTTAGCATATATGTTTCCCAAGACTATCTTGGTACTTTACCATTATAGACATTGTTCAAATGTGAATGAATTTGTAGAACCATCAAATTGTTATACTCCGGAGTTTGGCACCAAATTGAAAATGATAACTGAATAGTGAGCACTTTTATAATGCCGATTTGCAGTCTAGCACTTTTTAAATAAGTTGTTGGTGGCGGGGGAGGGGTTTCCCCCTTTAAGAACACTCTGCACATTACAAAGTCTATGGCCAGTTGAAGGCTCTGGCCAAAACGTGTTGCCCCACTTGCACTGTTAGCACTGTGGAGGAGAAACTGCTTAAGTAAAGTGGTTTACGGTACCTGACCTGTTTGTGCTGCCTGTTTCTTTGAACCACCCACATGACTGGATACCGTGTGTGAGAAAATGGTGTGGAGAAAGATTTGTTCTAAAAAATTTATCTGGGATTAACACCTTCCTGAGAGGAAATACCAGCCATGTTGATGATGTTCTGGAAAGGCCAAGGAATGATAGATACTTAGATAATAGTTTCTGCAAAATCCTCAGTATTATTTTTCAACATTGCAATTCAGCTACACTTTACCTCAGATAGCAATTATTATTAGTTTAGCTAGCTCTATAAAATAATTTTTAGATGTTTTCAGATTCTATAAATTACTTAGGTTTTATTTCAAAGAGGAACAAATGCCGGATTTTGATGATTTTCTTCTTTTTTTTAAAAATGTTATTTAAAACGGACAAGTGGTAACATATGTTAGGTGTGCCAGTCCACAGAAAAATACTATATGCACAAATAGACACTATGAAGAAATATGTTTTTTCTCGAACCTCAACCACGGCATTCTCGAAATCGTAACTGGATTGTGGGAGTTAGTGGGGCATATCGACTCAATTTGCACAGAGAACCTTATAGAGTTAAGAACGAGCCTGCCGCCGTACCCCCGCTCAAGGAGGTGCGCTGGAGTTCGGCCTCTCCGCCCCTAGACCAGCTCATCAGCTCCTACTGGCTGCCCCAGGTTGTGCGGCTGGACACCGGTGAGTACAGAGGCACCGTGCCAAGAGGGGCCTGTGGGGAGCGGGAAGCCCGTCAGCCTGGCGTCCAACCCACCACCCAACAACAGCGGCTACCCCTGCCCCGGGCCACTCTGAAGCGGAGCCCGGGCTCCCCGCGCCCCTGGGGGCCAGAGCAGCGCCGGAGGCTCCTCTCCACACCAGGGATTTATGGTTCTCCCGGACCTGCAGGATCACCATGCAGCCACGGCCAAGAAAGGTGAGGCCTGGCCGCGCTCCCCGGCCGCCCCACGTCTACGGCAGTCCCCGCAATTCTGGGCCAGCAGAGAGGGCCCACCATCTTGTCCATTCCCTCGTCCTTTACCCTTTTCCCTCGTTTCCCCCTTGACGATCCTCAAATGTTTCTTCCCTTTTCTGATTTGCCTTTTCTCCATACCCTTGTATCCCTCCCACCCTCTCTTGGTGCTGTGACTGCGTCCCCCCTCCGACCCCACTTAATGGAACTCTGCTCTTCTGGGGGGGTTTTTTTGGGTCTTGACCTGAGAAAATCTACTATGTGTATACATATGTATATAGAGATAACTCAATTCACTAGTATATGCAGTAGACCTTTGTACTCTCTACCATTCCTATGTGACTCTTAGAGTATATCCATTTGTATCTCTTCCTTGAGTGACTTTACTATTTGTACATTTGCAATTTTCTCTCTGTTTGTATCTCTTCCTTGTGTGACTTTACATCTTGGACATTTGCAATTTTTTCGGTTTGTATCTTTTATGTAACGCATGTAATCCTAAATCCTTATGTTTTGCAACTGGTTCTTATGTAAAGCGCTCTAACACCCTCGGGTAAAGTTCGCACTATATAAAATCGCATTAAATAAAAATAAAAATAAAATAAACGAAAGCCACTGTAAATGTAGCTCTCCCGCCCTCTACTGGTTGCTGCCAGCATCACCTCTGCTCGCGGCGGAACTATATTGAAAGCAGTGCAAGGACGGAGGGTTGCTTTCTCGAGTGCACAGGAAGCAGACAGCTTGGCCCGCCCTCTCCCGGAAGGATTACACTAGGAAGCTGCGTGCGTGATCACCCCTGCCTCTGCGGCTGGCAGTAGACCATGCTGGGTCTTGGCCTGTGCAGGAGTGTGCTTGTCGCTGCTGTTCGGCACAGTAGCCTGCAGAGCGTACCTCTTCTCCCTGTCTCCAGCCTGCACGCCGCAGCATCACGTAGAGCAGTATCCGGTCCCTCCAAGGACAACGGGGAGACCCAAAAGAGGTTCGACCCCTACTTACTGGATTTCCTTGTCTGCCCTCTGTCAAGGAAGCCGCTAAGGTAAACCTAGCTTTTGCTCGTTTTAATGCATGCATCTCCTCATACACATAACAATAGTCTTGTCCTTTGTTGACTTTGAGCTACAGTTTGTACCGTCTTCAGTGTTTAGGGAAGTTCCTACTTCTTTCGGAGGTTTGGTCCCGGGGAAATAGTTTTAAATTTTACCGAGATTATGGCTAATGCTTCAGTTAGTGTTTTTACGATGTGGGTTACATTTTTTTTGTGTGCAGATTTATATAGCGCGAACTCGACTCGAAGGAATTGGAGCGCTTTACTTGCGCACCAGTTACGTTACAAAAGGACACATTCATATAATACATTACATTGTTTGAATGCTGTTACTAAATTTATATAGAAATTTTCAGTCTGTTGGGAACATTTGACCTGTTTGCAGTTATAGGTCAGGTGATCGGTGCCTAAATATAGCTGCCACATTTTTCATTGATGTATAAACTGAGCATTCGCGATGCTGTGCAGCGTGGTTAGAGTAAAACAAGCATTTGCAATGCAATAGGTCTCGCATTTATGCGGGTTTGAGCTATTGACATTGCAAATAACAATGCCTTTTGTTTTTGTTTTTAAAACATAAATAAAACGCCTTGTTATTTACAGTGTCCATAGCTTAAACTTGCGTAAATGCGAGACCTATTGCATTAGCTTGTTTTTTAATGCACTTCGACCACTAGATTAAACACTTTAAGGGAGGATTTTCAAGGAGCCGGTCGAGTAAACATTTTTGTGCTTTAATCCCAGACCTTCATGAAGAGCCGAACTGCCCTTGAAGATAAAGTGAGAACTGTATTAGGGTTCAGGCTTCTAGATTAACACGCATAATATAATGCAAGTCCGACACCCTAGGACATAGACAGTTTTGGAAAGCCCAGCTACAGTAATAGGCAAACAAGAAAAGCATGCAGCGAAATTGTAAATGAAGACGAACTGCAGTTTCAGAAAGAGACACGTTGGAAGAGTGTGGAACCGGGGGGGGGTTTAAAATACAGCACGTAGCTAAAACCTGTCACAGGGGAGTGCCATCCTCCTACTGAGGAAACAAAAGCGCTCATTCAATTTAAAGCAATTCTTTCCTTCAGGGAGTAAATATTAAGAACTGTTGATACAGACTGACTCTATACAGCAGCAGAATTAGTAACGAGACGTGTCGAGAAAAAGCAGAATTAGTTAATCGGTGCATACGCGCAGCACAGCAGTCCTGTGCCCATGAGCTGGGGATACCACTGCTGTAGCTCATAGAGTCCTGGTCAGTTGTGAGTACTGGCTTAAGGAATGCTTCACTTGTCAGGGAGGCTGCGCCCTGTGCAGGTATTTAATGAGGTAAAGCTGTCCACGTGATCTAATGGTGTGCTCGCTCGCATGCAGGCAGCAGAGCCGCGTTCCATGTCTATTAAACGTAAAAGGCTCCGGCAGAACAAATACTTCAGGTTATATACAAATCAAGTGCAAGGGCGAGGCGCGCGCACACACCCTACGTGGCATACATGAGGATGATTTAAGTGCAGGTTTCAAGCACAAAGCTTAGTGGCGTAACCTGCCCACATTGTTCCTTTAAGCAATGGAAACAAGCATTGGCCGTGAAAGTGACGCAGCCGTAAAAGTGAAAGTGATCGCGGGCTGTAAGGGCGCCCGCGAACAATGCACTTAATGAGCCATGACGAGACAGGAAAGCTAGATGGCGCCTGTGCTCGTAACAGTGCGCCTAACCGCACGCTCTAGGCCACACAAAAAGTTGTGGTCGGCTTCTTGAAGCCCACCTACTAAAAGTCTCGCCTGCGAATGCCCTGGCTCAGGCAAGACCTAAAAAAGAAACTGAATTGACTCAGCTGCCCGCATCATTTGGTAGGTGTCCACACCACACATACCCACAAAATGTACCTGAATGTTTTTTTTTCTTTGTTAGTTATTGATCAAGTTGGATCTATAAGTGGAAAAAATAGAATGCATTTAAGCGGGGTTTAAGTAAAAAAAAGTCTTTTTAAAGCGTGTGGCATGGGCGCAGAAGCAACATTGGGGAGGGTGGGACAAATGCTAAAGCAACATGGGGAATTATGGGGAGGGTGGGACGAATGCTAAAGTAACATGGGGGTGAACGGCAAAGCAACACAAGGGAAGGTGGCAGAGAACATGAAGTGGCACGAGGCGGGATGTAAAAGCAACAGGAAGGAGGGCTGGCGGGGACACAAAGGCAACAGGGGAGGGCGGGAAAAAGCAACACTGGGGTTGAGGTAAAGTAACAAGGACACGGTTGGGGGAAGCAATAGACACACAAGAAAGTGCATGTGGTTGGAGGGCAGGGAGAAGCAGTCAGGCAACAGAGGGCAACATGTAGTGCCGGGGGTGAGACTTACATGAGGTAGGCGGCTTGCAAATACTGATTTTTATGAGTACTTCTCAAAAAAGAAAAAAGTAGTGTTTAAAAAGCAAGCAGTGATGACAGATATTCAACAAGCATTTACAATGCAACGGTTTCGCCTTTGACAAAGTTAGAGCTATTGGCATTGTAAATGACAAATTGTTTATTTATGCGTTGTATTGTCCAACGTGTGTTGATTAATATGTTGACGTATAGAATGTCATTACAGTATTTATATGAGGTCACAAAATTTTCGTGTCAGTGTTGGAGAAGGAATGCTTTAGAACTGGTCGCTTTACTGTGATGATTGTATGTGGGCCTGCTTGTTTCATACTTGAAGGATAAAGAAGCTTTTAGAAACGCTGTCATCTATGACTCTGCATAACTATCGCCTCCATGCATTCCAAGTCAAGGCGACATATAGATGACAGCACTGTTCCTTGATCCTGCTGGTCAACCCCAATGGGTTCATTAGCTTCTTCCAGATTTCCCCAAAACATCTCAGACTCAACATGTTTCATCCTATGTGCTTCATAAGGGACACCCTGCCCTTGGCCCTGTTTATCTTTAGTAAGTGTGAGTAACTAGCCCCCAAATTACCACACAACACGGCAAATCGTTCACCTTACAGGTATGTTACTCTAGCAATTTCAACTAACACGCAGAAATCCAGGGTGCTTTTTGAAACATTAAGCCCGGTGAGCTAATATGCAGAGTTGGAGCCTGACAGCAGAATACCATTTATAGTTCTATGCACACATCTGCTCTCTACCTGTCAAGTGTTTAAAACGTCATGTGTGACGTCTTCACCCATCGCTAGTTTTTTAGGCAACAGGTCTTTGCAAGCTGGTACCTCTAGGCCCTTGCCTTGCTATAAAAAGAAAAGCAAAACTGCTAGGAATGTGTATGCTATGCCCGATTCCTACTGCGAACTGAAAATGGCCCACATAATGCTTCAAATGTATAGACTTCCAAACTTGTTGCACTGGAAGACTCCAAGATTCAGGGTACATGGGGCTATAATTGGGGTTGGGCCAGTGTAGGTTTGCTGAAAGAGTACAGCACCACCTCAACAAGTCTGACAGCCAATCTGTTGATACTAGGAAATGTGCACACTTCACAGTCTGAACCAGCAACCACTGCACACCAACCAGCCAATGCATACAAGCTACAAAAAATGGCCAACCTACAGCATACATTAGTAAAGAATTAACATGTACTATCAAAAGAAAGTCAACTTTAAAAACAAAGCGGATGAAGAGTCCGTCCCTCAATTTCACAGGTAAAGTAAAGCGGCTGCAGCAGACACAAGCAATGGGCTTTAGCTGATTGGGACATGGTGCACGCAAGGGGCCTACAGCAGCCAGGTGCAGCTTCGAGCAGTGGGACTTGGCTGGAGCTGTAAGAAACGGGTCCAAGGGAGGTAAAAAGCTGGGTGGTACTGGGCAGCAGGAGGGGGCAGGCACTTGGCATGCAGATTCAGAAAGTAGGGTGGCTGAGATAGGGCTGCAGCAGACGGGGAGCAGTGACGGATGCAACAGTCAGAGAGCCAGTAAATGCATCAATAGGAAACATAATAGATCCCGCTACCAAATGTGGCATAAGCACGAGTAAGGGAAAGGGCACTGGGCTGCAGGTGCATGCTTATCTGAGCCTGTCCGTGCTGCAGGGATACATACCATTCTCACTAAGCTGAACACTAGCATGTGTGCCCTTGTCCCCGAAACTCTCTTAAAAGTGAAACAAAGAGCCCTGACGCAGATTCACAATACCATTTATCTGTGCCCGGCGCCCAGCACTAACTCGGCTTCCCACCTTTTTAAACGGCAGAACATATCCTGCCAACTCTGTCCAGACCAGGCAACTCACCAAGCTTGCACTGCCCGGGCTCTCTGTCCGCGGCACTGGAGAAAGCCTCGCACTTTGTTTCTGGTTTGTCAATCCTCTGAAACCGTGAAAAAAAAACGGGGAAGCAAAGCGGCGCTGCCGGTCCAAGAAGTGAAAATCCGAAGTCAGAAGCACCTTCCAGGGAGCCCTGAGAGCAGAGCATGCCGCGCCACCAGTCCCTCACTGGCTGCATGGAAGACCAAGTCAGCTGTCCAAGCCACGCCCACTGCCATCCTATTGGGTAAAGGAAGCTCTTTCCTATAGGTTGAAGTAAAAACGTGGTCTCACTTGCACACGGTCTGGAATTTGTATGCTGCAGAGCTATGCCAAAACTTCAACCGACTTTCTCTACAATCACAACAAAGGAAACGTGTTTCTATTGGTTGATGTGAACCAATTTCCTATTGGTTGAAGAAACACATGGCTTTATTGGTTAAATGATCACGTAACGTTTCCTCACATTATATGGAACTGCAATAACGTAGGCGTCCCGCAAGCATCTGCTCTTGGGTTGGCGGGATATATTGTATAGTTTAGCCGTTGATCATTACAGTTTCGTATGCAGAGGGAAACAAAGAGAGACTCAGCTCATGGGGTCTTCACGATTGTTTGCATACGTTGAAGTACTGGCTGCTTAGCCGAATCATGTCTTATTAAAACAGACAGAGCAATGCTTTAACAAGCACCTACGAGGACACAGGGGGCGGGAGAGGACACGGACGGCGTGAGGGGGCGGGAGAGGACACGGACGGCGGGAGGGGGCGGGAGAGGACACGGACGGCGGGAGGGGGCGGGAGAGGACACGGACGGAAACGTGCACAGGACAGCGAGGGGGGGCGGAAAGGCACACGGAGGGGGCGGGAATGGACAGACTTGCAGTGAAAGGGGAGGTAACGGGAAAAAACGTAACTCCGCCCTGGGAAAAAATCTCGGGAACGCCCCCGAATCTGGTCCGGCCTTGACGGACAGATCCGGCACTCAATGGCTAGCCTCCATTTATGGAGCTAGCCAATGAGAGCCGGGGGACGTTCCCGAAGTGCTTATTGTCAACATAGGATTTCACCTGCGCTGAAAAGCTGCGCAGAGCGCAGCCTTCGGCAGGCGAAACCCAAAAAGGCTGTAAAGAGGAACTACTCCATGGGAGGGCAAGCACAAGATTGACAAGCTGGGACACGAATAAGAAGTAGGCAAATGAGAGTGCCTGGGAAAGCCAGCCAGTGGTAAGCAATCGGAGGACTCCAAGCCCCTTTATTTTCTTGGTAAGTCACAATATGCCTCGCAACAAACCGGGCATGTGCTGTTTAGTAGGCCTGACCTAAAAAGAGATATCCTATGCAGCTAATACACAGCTCCTTGCGGTGACAGTGCATTGTGGCAAGCGGGCCCTGCATATCACCGGAAGGTACATTTCATCAGCTAAGTCTTAGCAAACAAGACACCTGCAGCAGTGCCTTTTTCATGAAAACCTGTAAATCCATTGTTTGTACTGAGCTTTCACCTTTCCAATTCAGTGCATTGTAATATAAATACAGCCCAGGCAGATCCGACCAACTTTATTGTGAAGCGTCTAGTTTTGGGTATTCGCACACTCGTAGCACAGCTACCTTTGAAAATCTCATGAAGAGAGGTTTACTCCTGTTTGGTAACGAGGGAATATATTATTGCAGCTTCTTGATCTATTCAAACCATAAACGCATTAAAATTACAATTTTGTGTGAGTTATACTGAAAGCGCACACCAGGCTTGAGTCAAGGCATCCTCTATGTATTATTACAGCATGATAGTGGTGAAATGAAACTTCACAGATTTTAAGGGGGTACGTGCCAATGTGAAGAAAATACTGACATCAATGACACCCCAGCTGTTCCTTTTAGTACTCCGCTGAAATCAGGATTTTTTTTAACTGTACACCTCATAGGAATTCCCCCATTGTTGGACCTGTGATTTTTTGTTTGAGATGTTCCTGCACCCCTAGATAAGCTCATCCACAGCTTCTAAGATCTCAGAGGTGGTTGACATGCTATGGTTTAGAGCAGCGGTCACAGTTTTATGTTGTAGATCGTTATATGCCGCAGACTAGCAGCTCGAGGGAGTTTACAGAGGTCCAATAGAAGCTCCTGTGGTGATGTTGTTCTGGAGATGCTTTTTGGAGTAAGCATTTTAGCATTTTCATAAATGTGTAAAAACTACTGACAAGGCTTTCCAATAACTATGGACAACCCAGCTTACAATCCCATTACTAGTAGACTTTACCTTTGACCATGTGCAGCTCTCCACTGCCTTTTGCTAGGTCTACCCTATAGAAATAGCATATTCATACATACAATCAAGACATACTTATGATCATTGAAAGTTGCATTCCTTGCAGCCCCACTCACCTTCCACCAAATGTTATTAGAGTGTTTTTTCTGATGCTGAAGAACCCACACACCATGGATCACAGGACTCAAGAAGACTGATGGTATGGCATTAATAGTTTTGATGCTGTCTGGTATACCATACAAGCTGCTCTCTGTATATGAAATAGTGTTTGGAATTGGATGGAGGATCACTGCTGGGGTGATGAGGTCTCTTCATTTAAAGCCACAAAGATTTCCAACTAAAGTTTCCCTAGCATGGGTGTTAACAGAATTGGAAACTTTTTTTTTTTTAGGGCTCACCTACCACCGCTTATGGTGCCTGGTTGCGAAAGACCTGTTGGGGACTAGCCCAAAAATATACAGAGGGCTTAGGCCCCAGTTGTTTCTATTGGAAACTCATGTTTCCTTGTTCTCCCTCCTCCCCCCCCACTGGAACATAGATTCTTTACCAAGTTTTTGATTTGCCGATCTGTATCATTCTTCTGCTCAATTTTAGAGAATGACAGTTCTTTATCAATAAACACTCTGTGAGAGTGCTTCTGTTTTCTAGCTCTCGCCATCATGATTCTCTCCCCCCTGCCAAATACATGCCCATACTTGGTTTCTCTCTCCCTCGTGCACTGCCCTCTCATGTGCTTCTGCCCCTTACACTGTGTTGCACATTCGTTGTGTGCTGCTTTTCTTTCCATTGTCCTTTTCCCCTCCTCCCACCATTATTTTCATTTGAACATCCCACCCACTCTGTTGCTTTTCTCGCCAGCTCTTGCAGTCCTTTTCACTTTTTTGTTTGTTTTACATTTCGTGAAGGGTCTTGCAGCTCCCAGTTGCTCTCTAGAATCCTGTACAGCATTGGCAAAGCCAATAGGTCTCAAAGGCGAGCTGTCAGCTTTGCCAATGCGTGTTGAGACATGATAGGTATGAAAGATAAGGAAGGTTAAAACATCACTCCCAGTTTGAGTAATAGTGGTGTAAGTTCTGTGTTTTTTTTTGTTTTTTTTTACCAAGTTCAACAGGACTTTAGAACAGTAGTACCTGTATTTCAAATATCTACTTTAGGAAGAGCCAAAGGATACCCATCAAGGAATATGTCTACATAAAGCCGTCTCGCATGACACTTTGGATTTTACAATCATTTCTGACCTAAAATTGAATTTGGGTCTATCAGCATACAGTCAGAATGGTGGGCTGTATTTTGACGAGGCTTGCTGAAAGAAATTGATGAGTGAGGCAAAGATCGATGTAGGACAAAGTAAGGTAACCTAGTTGTGTCAAAGATATGATCCTTTGAGTCCTCATTTTCTTCACTTTGCACTATCCGATAGGTAAGGTTTAGCTGGGGGAAAGGGCTATGTCTTGCTTTTTCTCTTTTTTTCAATATAGGCAGCTGAGCAATATGGTTTATTGGGCCAAAATGCTGTAAAAAGGTCCAGGCGTGTTTCTGAGTCTGAAGCATGACTTTAAGGATGTTTTGCTTGTAGGTGACTTTGAAGTCCATGATTGTGGCAGACTGACCATGGGTGAGATGTTGGAGAGTACTTTTGGATCAGTGCTACTTCCCCCCCTCCCCCTCTTTTTGAAGGTTGACAGTTCCGATGTTTTTCCCATTACTAACATTTCTGATATTTTGTGTAATATTGGGTGTTGACGTTGTTATTGGCTTGATGTCTTGAACAGTTGTGGCTGAAGGTAGATGTACAGGATTGACCATAGTCGTGCGTCCAGCCATGTGTTTGACCACAAGTTGAGAAAGAAGAGTAACTTTAATTGAGAGTACGGGAGCGATATTTGGGAAATGTTTGTGGACATTTCTTGTGTGCTCATTTGTTTTCTGTAGAGGTTATTTTAAAATAACTACAGTTTGCTTCTAAGTCATGTAACCGCAGATAGCATTTTGTTTCATTTTGAAGGTTTTTTTGTTGTCATCCGAAAAATTTCAGTAGGGTTTGTTGTTTACATAGCCCATCTTTCTCCAAATAGTTTCCCTATCCTTGCTTCTCTTTTAATTGTGTGAACATTTAAGTTAAACAGTGTTTTGCTTGTAGGATTTTGTTTGCTAGCTGTTTTCTTTTTGAAGTCCTAAAGGTATTTGAGGTTGTGTATAGTATATTGTCTTTATAATTGGGTGTTTGCTTGCAGGTTGGATCTAATTAAATAAGTGGTTAGTCCAGAGCTGGGGTTAGTGTGATGCTCGTTTCTTGAAAGCTCTGTGTTGAGAAGTCTATGGACTTCCATGTTGGTAGCATCTACGATTTATGTGAAACCTGAGATGCCACTGTAGTCCAACTACACTCCTCAATACGTTGGCATTAAGTCCAAGGCTAAAAAAATTGAATGTTTGAGCGAATTGCCTTGTATAATGTTTTAAATTGGTAAGATTTATCTGCACCACCAAAGTCAATATTACATTCGCCATTCTCTACTTCCCCCTCATGAAATTCTTTAAAACATTTGTCATTGTTTTGTGTCTCATCAGATATGAAGAGTCCACCAATGAACTAATCAACGAAGAGCTGGGCATTGCATATCCCATAATAGATGGCATTCCCAACATGATCCCGCAGGATGCAAGGATGATCCAGCGGGAGACGACCGATCCGGAAATCAAGCAAACATAGGGTTACTTCTCTTGAATACGCAGATCACCAAGACCCCACAACAAATATAGGAGTCGCTGCCCGGAAAGGAGATCGCCATGTTTCTGTCTTTACCGACCTTAACAGTGCTTGTCCCGCTACTGTCCTTAGCTGGTCTGTTTTATTCTGCCTCTGTGGACGAAGACTTTCCCCGCGGCTGCACAAGCGCATCAAGCCTGTGTTTCTACAGCCTGCTTCTTCCCCTTACCATCCCTATTTATGTATTCTTCCATCTCTGGACTTGGATGGGTATTAAACTCTTTAGGCACAATTAGATGCCTCACTCTCTACCCATTGAGTAGATGGAAACTAAGTTATGACATACTACCTTTGAGTTTCGATTAACGTTTGCCACCTACTATAAAATTTTTCTAGGTATGTGATGAATTTAGTCTGTGACTGCAGTGAATGCGGTTATCTGGTTAGCCTGCTGTTTAAGCTTAACTTCCTTTACTATATTTAAGTGCAAATAAACATGAACCGTTTTGATAGTCTCTGTGTGAGATGTTGAAAGATGCTGTTTTGCCATGAACACTTACAATTCTGTAGCTTTGTCATAGACTAAATAGTCATGTTGCTTTGCACCCAGGTGGCGCAATCAATATTTAATAAACTTCTGTTTCGTTTATTTTTTTGGGCCATTGCCGTGCTATCTGCATATACATAGTGAATATTTTAAGGTTATTTTTCAGGTATCAGCTTATTACCATCTATAGCAGATAGATAATAAACAATCAACTAATAAAAATGTGCGAGCGATTTTAAAGTAGAGGGGCTTGCCAGATGTGTGCCTTTCTTCCTCCATAAAATGTTTGAAAGAAACGTATTCACGGATCCCTGTGTTTCAGGAGAAAGCAAAGTGTGTTATGCAGATTTGTAATAAATTCTCAAATATTTAAACAGGCTCTCGGTTCTTAAAAATTACACAGTAGTTGAAGATTTGATAGCCTCGCAATAACTTTTGTTACAAATGTGTTTAGATTTTCACCTCTGCTTGTTAATATGGCATTGGCAGACAAGAAAAGTGAAAGAGAAAAGATGAGTTTCCGATCTATGTAGAGTGCCATAAATGCAATATTATGAGGAACAGAAGCCATTTTATTGGTGAGATCTTAAATAAATGAGTGCCCCTCGAACGTGTCAAGCTGTTGGATGAAAGTGTGGGTAGCTGGAAAAATTGACAACCTTTCCTTCATTTTACAACTTTTAGTTTGAAAAATGCTTCTTCTCTGGAGTAGTGTGATAAAGGGTAAGTAAAAATTTCACGTAATCGCCTACACTGTCAAGAGTGCTGTTCCCCCGGGTAACGTATTTTTATGAAACTGACGAGGGATTGGAGGGAAAATAATGATGCGAAGTCACCCCATTACTGTATAAGAGATGTGATGTCTGAAAGTGCATAAAGAATTTAAAATGGTTGCAAAGCATTGATGCTTTACTTAGCAGGTGTTGAGGGGTAAACACCCATTTGTTGTCCCCCTATTCCTTGATATTCACAAGGATGTTGTTATGTTATGTTACACTTTATTTGTATAGCGCACAGCGACTCAAAAAGAGTATCCTGGCGCTTTCACAGCGAGACCTACAGAAAGTAACACAACACGACAACAAAGCAGAAAGAAAATGTGATGAACAGAAAAAGAAACCTATAAAGTAAACATTATTTATAAATTATATTGCTTCTGAAGATTATGAGACTATGTCAAAAAAATAAATCCTTAATAGTAGTTTAATAACAGGTCGGCCACCGGATACTTTATTACACAGCACTGGTTAAAAAAAAAGATCACTATATCTGTAGATCACAGTGAGTATTAGGTGGATCAGTCAATTTTTCAGAAGAAATTGAAACTAGTTTTAGAAGTGAGCTGCACACTTAACCTTTTAAAATATCACTCGGCTCCTTTTGCTGACGCTTTGCTGTCATAAAGAAAGATATGGCACTGAACCGCAGGTTTTCTGTGATGGACGGTCTTTCTTGATCCTCTCTCTTACAAGGCAAGGGTAATAGGAGAAATCTGTAGTAATGGGTTTACCACAGATTTTAACGTGTTCACAAAATTGAGCAATGCTGTAATGTTGCATTACATCTGTAGTAACACTGTTGCAGAACACACAATGCATTTTGGATTACCAACAACAAATGCGATCAAATCTGTGGCAACATAGTCACCTATACATTTATGTACAGTATTTTCTGTATTCTTTTTTTTTTTTTTTTACATTAAACAAAACCCCCCTCCCCCAAACCCTTAGTCCATCCACCACTACAGTGCCCTCTCTCCTTTCTTCCAGACCTGTGTATCGCTTGTGGACATAGTAGAGTAAAATAGATATGGGCAAAGACAGACTCTATAAACTATGGGGCCTATTTGTAAAGGTAAACATACACATATATATTGTGTATATTTACTACACCACCCACGTGTAGCTGTACACTTTTTTGCTACTCATTTCTGTAGGAGAGTAGGGTCTGCTTCCTATGGTCACCCCCACTTTTTGCTTTGCTTTACTGGTTTTTGACTTAGATGTGGCTGTGGGCCTGCTAATCAGACCCACAGCCCAGATGCACTCTCTCTAAATTCACAACATGTATTCTAGGTACATCCACAATTGGGAATTGGTTCACTTTATCAGCCTCTGTAGAAGTGTACCCTAGGTACTCAGGGCATAGGTGTAACCAAGACCTACCAGGGGCTGCAGCATGTATTATGCCACCCCTGGCTGGCCCCTCAAACGGACACAACTGGCTGATCACTCAGCTGGGGCAAGGTCGTGTAATCACCCCTTGCTTAGGTATAGTATTCCTATATCTACCCTTATATATAGACACTCACTAACCTATAAGTCACTCCTATGGCAGGCCTTAACAATCCTGCAGGCACAGTGCTTGGTTATGTGTGAGATGGTGCTCTAGCATGAGCTGAGCCTGTCTGCAGCTTTCGGAACCATGTCCTTATAGCGGTTCTATGATATTGCCATACCATATACTCTTAAGTGCATTATAATCCTCGCGGTTGAATGCTAACTTTGGTTTGGCTTTATCTAAACATGTCGTGTAAGGTGTCATACGCTTTGGAATACTACCCCCTCCCAATTCTGGCGACGGGGGTAGCATTCCACCCTTCTAGAGGGAGAAGACATGTTATTGCTGACTATCCCTGTTAAAGTTAACCAGAGCCCCAGCGTCACAAAATGGACGCTGCTGCCACAGACACAAGTCTGACCTCCTGCTGCTGGGAGTCCTTCCAGTCACGGAGGTTTGGACAATAGGTTTCCTGCCTGGAGAGGTGCGAGCACCACCCCAGACAGGACTTCGTGTATTGGGACAGGGAGGGCTGAATAGATTGAGACACTGCCTGAGGCACACTAGGTGCTTCAAGCATACCCCAGTTCAAATCGGTTGCTGGGGCACTCCAGCCCCAGCTCTGGCGCGAAACTGGACAAAGGAGAGTGGGTGTAACCACCCCCCTTCCTGGTCCCACCCATAGGAGGGACCTAGGAACGAATCCAGCCCCTTTTAGCTGTATACAGGTAGGAGCTGTGTCCTTGGACTTTAGATTTGATCCTGAACTGAAACTTGAAACGAAACTCTGGACCTTCGACATTCTGCTGAAGCTGAAGACTGAAGAATCTCCCTTGTGGCCAAGGAGTGACCACCCTGGGCAACCAGGCACCATCCAGCAAATCAACGGCTTGCTTTGTCGACGCTCCCGCCGGGACCCGAGCACAGAGCCTGACAAGACCCAGACTGCCAGACCTCGCTGACCCTCTCTTCACGTCTGCAGCATAGCTGAGATCCGTGGAGGCGGGGGCGTGGCTTGGACGCCGATCGGGATGGCGGCGTGAGCTCGCAGCTCCGCGCGGATTCCCGCTAATTCTCCTGTTTTTCGGGACCCGAGGCGACCCGGAGATGACGGTCCTGCCCTCTGAAGGTTGAGGAGATAGCTGGACGTGCTCGGTGACTCGCTGGGGGACTGCTGGCCCCGCGAAGATCGAGGAAGGGGCGGCCGAGGTGTGGATCGGGGTGTGAAGAAAATGGCGGCGTGGAGGTCGGACGATCCCGAACTTCAGCCCTGAGTTCGACTGTCGCCAAGCGGAGGGGACCTTGTGCCCGGCTGCCCGACGCACTGAGATTGGCGGCGTGAAGCCTGGGGACCGGGGGACGCTGCCCGATTCACCCAGGAGATCGAGGGTTCTCGTCGACCACCGTCCCACGACTCGTCCTACCCCCACGGATCCAGCGGGGGGGGCGGAATTGGGTTCATCCGCCTGGTCATTGCTCCTGAGTCCATTGGCGGTAGCACTACATTGCCCGGTACCCGGCACTCGGCACGAGCTCACGGGAGCACCCGTAGTACGGGTGGCTGGACTTGTGACGCAGCACCCTGACATGGCGGCGACCGGAGGGCCGATGCCCGGGAGCCGCGAGGGGGACTCGGCGACGTCGTCCTGGCTGAATGAGAGTCCCTCCCCGGAGCTTGACCAGGAACAGCGACTGAACCGACGTTTGGATGCCATCCTTGAGGCGATCGCCTCCACCAAGGAGGCGTTGCACAACGATATTGCCCAGGTGGCATCGGGCCTGGGGCTGCTCCGCGCGGACCACACGAAGCTGGCGGATCGGGTCAAGGATCATGACCAACTGTTACTGGACCTGAAGCCCTCGGTGGTGACAGCGGAGCACAGGATCGCAGACATTTTGGCCCGACTGGACACTCTAGAGCGGAGGGTGGAGGATGCCGAAGGCCGCAATAGGCGGAACAACGTGCGGGTCGTAGGCCTGCCGGAACGGATTGAGGGGGAGGATGCGGTGGCCTACATGGAGAACTGGTTCCGCACTGTGGTGGCGCCGGAGGGGCTTACTCCATTTTTCACTCTGGAGCGGGCTCACCGGGTACCCGCTCGCCCGCCGGGGCTTGGCCGCCCCCCCCGACCAATGGTGGTACGGCTCCTCCACTACAAAGACCGAGACCTTCTCATCCAGCGGGTCAGGTTGTCGGGCCCTTATGGGGTGGAGAACAGCAAGGTAACGATTTTTCCGGACTACACGCAGGCGGTCCAGAAGGGCAGGGCATCGTTCCTTGCTGTGAAGAAGGAGCTCAGGGAGGAAGGCATTCAGTACTCCTTGCTCTACCCGGCCAAGCTGCGGATTATCATGGATGGCACCACACACTTTTTCCACACTCCGGATGAGGCATGGCACTGGCTTGAATCGTACAGAGCGGGGACGGACGGGACGCACCAGAGTAGGCGAGACCAGCCCAAGCGGCCCCGGGTGCGGCAGTCACAACGCATCAGGTCCCGCAACAGGCGCCAGCGGGAGAAGCGGGAGGCTCAAATGGCGGCGGAGAAGAGGGATGCACTTGCAGCGACGGCGGCCATTACGGGGTCGCAGCAGACCAGTGAACGGGCTGAAACGGACTCGGGAGGAGAAGGTAGCAGAACCGGAGGGGAACTTTCGGAGGCGGAGAGCCAGAAGGGGCCGACAGTGACCCCACAGACCTCGGACGAGATTTGCTGTGGTTAAGATAGACTTTGGCCTGGATCAGGACTTCATGGTAGGGTGATATCCTGTTGCTGGAGGGCGGGTTGCCGGATGGGGGTGCTGAGTGTATCAGAGGGGATGAAGGGCGGGACGCGGGCTCCGCTGGCTGGGGTCGGCGGCGACTCACCCCCCCCTAGGCCCTTAAGGCCGACTGTGGTGGAGACCACAGGGTAAGTGTGCGAGAAGTTAGATCATGGTTTGGATGGGGGCGGCCGTTGGGTTCGTGTGCTCTGTCCTGGGGAGTGGGGTTTGGGGAATGTTTCAGTTTTGGGGTTGTTTGGGGGGGGGCAACTGCATTGGGGGGGTTATGAACCACTGGAGCTTAATTCGGACTGTACGGACTTGGTATGGGGACATTACCTAATTTGAAATGCCTAACGTGGAATGTCCGGGGGCTGCGGACTATGGTGAAACGTCACAAAGTACACGCATACCTGGTACGCAGGGGGGTTCAGGTAGCTCTGCTCCAGGAGACTCACCTCACCAAGAAAGAGTGCGCTGCCTTGCAGAAGAGATGGAGGGGCCAGGTTTTTGGTACCACTTATTCAGCGTATGCCAGGGGGGTCTTGATTTGGGTGAGGGCGGGGATACCCTTTCAGGTGCTGAATCAGGTCATAGACCCGGAGGGCAGGTTTGTAGCGGTGGAGGGGAGACTGTATGGACGGGATGTAGTTTTTTGTTGTGTTTATGCACCGAACACTGACCAAGGCCGATTCTTTGATGGCCTCTCGGGGTCCTTGGCCTCTTTCCTGGCGGGTCCGATAGTTCTAGGGGGGGACTTCAATTCGATTACGGATGTGGCTCTGGATAGGTCCCATCCCCCCCTTGTGGACTCTCCTGTACGCAGGCTGGCAGCACACAGGAAGGACTGGCAGGAACGATGGGGGTTGCTGGATGTCTGGAGGGAGGGACACAAGGGAACCAGGGATTACTCCTTTTATTCCGCACTACATGATTTACATGTTAGGATTGATTCGGTGCTTTGCGGGAGCTCCCTAGCCCCATTAATTACCCATGCTGAGTACCTTGCTAGGACAATTTCCGATCATAACCCCCTATTGGTGCATATACAGTGGCAGAGGGAGCGCTCCGCAATACCAACATGGCGGCTTCGCCCGGAGACGCTAGAGGATTCTGTGTTCGATGATGCGGTCCGGCAGGGCATTGATAGTTATTTCGGTGTGAATGAAGGAACGGCGACGAGCAGGTCTGCTGAATGGGATGCAATGAAAGTGGTGGTGCGAGGGGTGTGCCTGGGCAGGTTTTCGAATGCTCGAACGACTGTGCTGAATGACTTAATAAGAGCGGAAGACGCTTTGAGGGACCTGGAGCGCCGTAGGCCAACCAGGCCGGGTTTACAGGCCCAGTTATTGGAAGCGAAGGAAACGGTGGCCGCGGAGACGGAACGTTTGCGATGCTATGATTATAGGCAGTACATTATTAGGGCACACGCAGGTCGGGACAAGGTGGGTACCCTCTTAGCCAGATTAGCTAGCCCGGAACTGAGGGGTTGCCCGATCCTCAGCATTATTGACGCGCGGGGTGAGATGGTGTACTCTCAGGTAGCTGTATTGGACCGCTTTAGGGGTTACTATGAGGAATTGTACCGGAGTCAGCTGGGAGCGGGGGTTTGGGACATTGCGGAGTACCTGGGGGGGAGGCCGCTTCCGGTGTTGAACGAGGATGACGCGAAGGACCTGGGTAGCCCGGTTACGCTGACGGAAATTCGAGCGGCTATCAAACATATGGCCCGTAACAAGACACCCGGGGTGGATGGATTCCCAATCGAGTTTTACCAGCACTATGTAGACGCTCTGGCACCCAGGTTGCTGGTGGTGTATACGGAGGCCTTCGAGAAGGGGACATTGCCTGCCTCCATGCGGGAGGCCTTGATAGTGCCACTCCTCAAGCCTGGCCGGGATGCCGCGGACGTGAGGTCGTATCGTCCGCTGTCCATGCTGACGGTGGACTACAAGATCCTGAGTCGCATCTTAGCCACTAGACTGGCACCGCACATGACGGGTCTGGTGCACAGGGATCAGGCCGGGTTTATACCCGCGAGGAGCACGGCGATGAATATCCGCCGCCTGGTGGGACTAATGGACGCCATCTTGGGCGAGGAAGGATTGCCGGCGGTTCTGTCCGTGGATATCGAGAAGGCCTTCGATAGTTTGGAATGGCCTTTCTTGGATGGAGTGCTGGAGCGGTTTGGCATGGGAGATGGGTTTCGGAGGTGGACGAGGGTCTTGTATGACTCGGCGACGGCGAGAGTTCGGTTGGGCGGCATGATATCTGCCGCGTATCCGGTGGGCAGAGGTACACGACAGGGATGCTCTCTCTCCCCTCTGTTGTTTGCCCTGGCGATGGAACCCTTGGCGGTCCATGCGAGGTCCGGCGACCGTTATGCGGGAATCGTGAGTGATGGGCGATGGCATTATATATCGCTCTATGCGGATGACCTGCTCCTGTACCTAGCTGACACTTCGGGGGCCCTGGTGGGAGCGATGGATCTGTTGTCTGAGTTTGGCCGACTGTCGGGCCTTAAGGTCAACTGGGCGAAGACCTGTGTGTTTCCGCTGAGAGCGGGATCGCCAGCCCCTAGCGACGATCTGGGGGTGGAGTGGGAACCCTCTTGCATCTCCTACTTGGGTGTCCGCATTTATCATTCGGCTAATGACCTTTTAGAGGGTAACATTGGCCGTTGTGTCCGGTCCCTGCGGGGCAGCTTGTCTTTCTGGTCGACCCTCCCGCTGACTGTACTGGGCAGGATAGCATTGTTGAAGATGGTGGCGCTCCCCCGCTTCCTTTATTATTTCCGAACGCTCCCTGTCTGGATTCCCCAGGGGGTGTTTAGGGAACTGCGGTCGATGTTTATTGGCTTTCTGTGGGGGCATGGCCGTCGCAGGATAGCCTTAAGCACGCTACTTCGCCCCAAGTTGGAGGGGGGCATGGCCGTGCCCGACCTGGAGCTGTATTATTTAGCGGCGCAATTGCAGGTCCTTACGCAGAACGTGGCCAGGGTATTCAGGGGGCCGGAAGAGGACCGGGGACGGGGGATACAGCGCCACGTGCTGTCGTACATCATTATGCAGCAACGGCTCGACTTACGGGCCCTCACCATGGAGGAGCGGACGCTCCGACTGTGCTGGCAGAGGAGCCTCCGGAGAGCGAAGGCGTCGCGGCCTTATGCCCCGGAGATTCCGATCGGGATGTTGACGGCTTTGCCGCACGGAGGGGATTGGTCCCCGTTGATAGATTGGGAGGACGCGGGATTGCAGGTGGTGGGTGACTTGTATGTCGATGGGGCGTTGGCACCGTTCGATGTGCTCCGGGACCAGTTCGGACTGCCTGAGGGGGGCTTCCTCCTACACGCGGCTGTAGTGGCTGCCATGCAGAAGCACTGGAAAGGGGGGCTCCTGGAACCGGCGACGACTATGGCATGCCAATATGTGGTGATGGCGGCTGGTACGTTCAAAGCTGTGACGTGCCTCCATAATAGGATGCTGAACGACGGGCTGGAACCACTCCATGGGCTCAAGGCTAAGTGGGAGGGGAGCGTTGGCCGGCCCATACCGGACACGGCATGGGGCCATATCCTGCGACGCACGTGGAAGGGCACCAGGAACGCGCGCTTTCAGCAGGTCCATTTTTATGTGCTCCACAGGGCATACCTAACTCCAGAGAAATTACAGCGGCACTTTCGGGTGCTGGATGCCTGTTGCCCCCGGTGCTCGTCCCTTGGGGCGGACATGGACCATTTGTTTTGGGGGTGTCCACGACTAGGGACTTATTGGGCAGAGGTAGGGGAACTCCTGAATGAAGTGACTGACAGAGAGGTGGAGTTCGACATGGCGACGTGTCTATTGCTCTGGTTCCCGCATACTAAGCACACCAAGGTGACCAGTAAATTCATAGATCTGGGGCTGATATTGGCTCAAAGGGAAATATCGTGGCACTGGAAGGCCAGGGGGGGTCCCTCACTGCGTAGATGGAAGAATGAGTTGCTGCGATGGTCTGACTGCGAGAGCGTGCTCCGGATGAAGCAGGCAGTGAAGTTAGGGAATGAGAAGGCTTTGGATGCGGCGCGTGCATGGGAGTTAGTGGTACAGGCTCTGCGTGATGCTTTGGTTGAGGATGGGGACGGCGAGGACTAAGCCGATGGACACCACGGGGCGAACACAGTAATATGTCAATGTGCACTGTAATGGAACCATCCAGTTCGGTTGAGTGAAACACACACCTTAGCAGTTGCCAAGGGGGGGGGGTGTTGGGGGGTTAGTTGTAGAGGGGTTTGGGGGGGCCGGAAGCCATTGGAGGATTGCTGAGGGAGGCCTGGGTCCACTGGGACAAGGGGTATTGAGCGGCGGGCGGACTGGGTGGATGGGACGGCCTGTCACGAAGGCCGAATAGCCTAGAGCAGGTCCCGATGGGGGCTATTGTGTTGATATTGCGGGGATGGCTGACGGGAATGGTGTTGTTGTGGGTGGGGGGGTAAAAGCAGATGCGTAGGACGACCTTATGCCAGGGTTCCAATGGGACGTACACTGTGCTGTGCTCCTCTAGAGCGATCAGATATGCCGCCCGGCCCCCGGGATGCGGGCTAAAAGGCTGTGTACAACTGTGAACTGTTATTGGCTGGGGGGGGCCCACGAGTGCACTGGCTGTTTACTTTTTCCTACTGTTTATGACTCTGCAATAAAATATAATTTAAAAAAAAAAAAAAAAAACTGAGATCCGTGGAGGCGACGAGACACGTGGGACCGGACATCTTGAAAAGTCCATGACTTGCTAACTGTGCAGCTCCTGAGGTATCCTCGCAGCTGTGCACTGGGGTATTGAGAAGCCCCGAATCCGAGCTCCACCTGCACCGAAGATCAGCCCTCCACACTCCACGAGTTCTGCGTGGGGCCCTTCTGCTTGTGTTCTGCTCGACGCGTTGTCCGGTTGCTGGCCCGTTGGCTAGTAGCCTCTGTGACGACAATCCTTTTGAATCAACTCGCTGGTCTGGTTGCTCCAGACTGGCCCTTGCCTCTCTGCAAAGGTGAGGCACCTCAGACCTTGCTGGTCTGCATCAGAAGCCTTCTTTGAATCCTGCGTGGGTTGCCTTTTCCAAGGCTTGTTGACTCCAATCCGGCAGTCGACCCCTCCATCTGCGAGAACCTTCGTGGGACAGCTCCTCTCCAGCATCTGGTCGTCCTCGACGCCACCTGGTCTGCGTGGCTGAAGAGACAAGCTTCACGACAGCACCTGATTGCTCCTCGACGTCGTCTGGTTCCTTCCTGGTTCCACCCGGTCACTGGCTGGTGACCCAGACTCTGTCCCCTCTGCTTTCAGGTCCTCTTCATCCTCGATCCGCCCTTGGATCCACCCGGACATCTTCCTCCTGGTCACCTGCTGCATCTTTCTTTACAGGCTCCATAGAATTCAACGGCGAAACCCGACACATCTTCACACCTATACACCCGCTTCCTGTGGGTGAGGTAATGCGAGTACTTCGGTGCTCCCAAGGGTATTGACTATCCAAGTGTCTAGGTTTTTAGTTGTTTCCTTCTAGCTAAACCGGAAGTGTCCTAAATCCTTCTTTTTCTAACTGCTAAGTTCCCATTGACTTAACATTGGCTCTCGCGTGTGTGTAAAGACACTGCACGCGCCGCCTGTGGGCCTCCTACTCCTAACCTAAGGGTCAGATAGTGTAGCCCCAGCGATTCTCTAGGCCCTAGGCCTTTCCTTTTCTCGTGACGTGGTACTTATACCACTTTCTTAGTATATGGTTTGCTTCGCCCCTAGGGCCTAACTGTATTTTGTGCAACTTAAAGTATTCTGATTAAGTAACTGGTTACTTGCTTTTGCCTCTGATCTCATAAAGAGTTCAGAGGAGTGTGTTAGTAAATAAATACATATATTTTATATATATATCCTGTGTGGTGTCCTTTCATTTGACATTCAAGGGGTTACATATGGTAAAACAGCTGGCTTTACACGCCCTCAAGAGTCTTTTAGCCTAAGACTGTTCTGTCCACGCTACCACTAGGATAGCTGGTCTATAAGGTTGACTTACAACCATCACCATAAGGGTTGTTTGGACTGATGCAAGGTGTTCACTAGATTAGTGAACATTATATACCAGGCCAACTTCTCACATTGGTGTGCAGTGGTTGGGATTAGAGCTTGCTGTTGTTTTACCACTTGTAATCTTGAGATATCATTTGAAAGATCACATAGGTACCTATTGGTACATATAAAAACAAGTCTTAGTATACTTAAGTTCTACTGAACTTAGCTGTTGTAGAGCCTGGGCCTAGCACACCCTGACTACAACTCCTAGAGAGGTTCTGTAGGAAAACAAATACTGTAGGTAGGTGCAACACCACACCTCACTAGAAAACATGTCTCAGACAGCGAGCCCCAGTGGTTCTCTGCCTGCAGAAGTAGATCCCTTGAGGACTGCTTCGAGATATGAAGCCTTAGCCCTCCAAGAATTGAGACAATTGTGTACTTCTAGAAGGCTAAATCAGGGTTCAAACCCTACCATCAAGTTCCTGGTTGAGTTCTTAGAAGAGTATGATGCTCAACAGCCACCTAAGACAGGTGACCCAGGCAGTGCAGATGAAGTCTTTCCCTCTTCTGATGATGATAATACTGATACTCTTGTACCAGAGGAAGAAGAGGGGGTAGAAGAAGAGGATTCTGATCTTGAGACAAACAGGCAGGTCCTAGTCAGAAGACTTAGTCAGGCTAACTTAAGCATACATGGGAGTCAGTATGGGCAGCCCTCATACAGACCCCCAAGTGGGCTTAACCAGAGGCAGAGAAGAGGAAGATCCCACTCCGGGGAATCTCTCCAATCGCATGCTTCAAATAGCTCTCATGGCCTTGTTCAGAGAGGAATGACTTCCCCTCAGAGAAGGGAACATGAGGCAAAGATGAGAGAGGCTGCTCTTAGGATTGAGAGACAGGAACTTGAGGTTGCCCTGGCCAAAGAGAAGCTTGCTCGTGCTAGAGAGCATAGAGAGAGTGGGTTAGAACCCACTGGTGGCAGCAATATCCCTAAGGATAAAGATAGGTCCTATGAGAATAGACACCTAAGTAAGATTGTGCCCCCCTACAAAGAAGGGGATGACATCCACAAATGGCTAACTGCTTTGGAGAGGGCCTGCAAAGTGCAGCAGGTACCCCAAAGTCAGTGGGCAGCAATCTTATGGCTCTCCTTTTCTGAAAAAGGTAGAGATAAGCTCCTCACAGTTAGTGATGGGGATGCTATTAACTACTCTGTCCTGAAGAGTGCTCTGATTGATGGGTTTGGCCTAACCACTGAACAATATAGGTTGTTGTTCAGAGATACCCAGAAGACACAGACTCCGGACTAGACTGATTTTGTTGATTGTGCCACTAAGGCTCTGGTAGGCTGGTTATTGGGAAGTCAAGTTAAGGACTATACAGGATTGTATAATTTGATCATGAGAGAGCAAATCCTTAGCAACTGTCAAAACCAGTCATTGCATCAATACCTGATTGACTCTGATCTGACCTCTCCCCAAGAATTGGGAAAGAAGGCGGACAAATGGGTCAGAACCAGGATTAAGCAGAGAAACCAGAACCAGGGGGGTGATCAGAAAAAGGGCAGACCAGAAGGGTTATGAGCAGAAACAAAAAGACCAGAAGTCTTCACCAGGCCCCCAAAAGGCACAGGGGGAGGGTGGCTCCAAAAAGAACAAACAAAAACAAGAAGGTCCAAAGAAGCCCTGGTGTGAATACTGTAAATCAGTCTCTCACTGGTTTAGTGAGTGCACCAAGAAGGGCACAGCACCAACCACCATTGCCCCTAAGGCAACTGTTCCCCCTAGTCCAGCTGTTAGTGGTGGTTTCCAGCAAAAGGGTGTAATAGGGTTGACCCTGGGAACTGAGGTGGACTCTGGCCTAGTCAGAGTACCAACTCAGGCTATTCTTGTCTGTTATGGGGACATAGCAATGTCCTCTACTGTAAGTCCCAGTAATCTGAGCAAGTACAGACAGACACCTTTTATTAATAATAAGATGGATCAGGCCTACAGGGACACTTGTGCCAGTGTCACCATGGTGACACCTAACTTTGTGGACCCTGAGCGATCATACTAGGTGAGACCTACCTAGTGACCAACCCTAGCAATGCCACTACCTCCCATAGTATGGCAGTTGTTAACTTCTCCTGGGGTGGGGTAACTGGCCTCAAAAGAGTTGTTGTGAGTTCAGACCTTCCAGTAGAGTGTCTGTTAGGTAATGATCATAAAACCTCAGTTTGGTCTGAGGTGGAGTATAGGACCCATGCAGAAATGCTGGGAATTTCAGCACATGTCCTTGCTGTGACCAGGTCACAGGCCAAAAAGTGCTTACCTGAACAAGTGCTGGATCTTGGAACATTAGACCAGACACTACCCAAGAGAAAGAGCCAGAGGGTTAAGGCAGTGCCTTCCCCCCTGCCTCAGGTTGAGGATCAGCCCTCCCAGGAGGATGATTCTGAGTTACAAGAGTGAACTTTCCTAGAAGAGCTTGAGCCTGATCAGGTTGAATTTCTTGGGACAGGGGGACCCTCAAGGGCAGATCTGAGGCAGGCACAATTAGATTGTTCCTCTCTTGAACCCCTCAGACAGCAGGCTGCTGCTGGGAATGCTCAAGGTACCCATAAAGTGTATTGGGATGATGGGCTCCTTTATTCAGAGGCTAGAGACCCCAAGCCTGATGCTTCCAGGAGGTTGGTTATACCTCTGCAATTTAGGGGCTTCCTTCTTACCTTGGCCCATGATATTCCCTTAGCAGGACTCCCGGGCCAGAACAAGACTTGGGACAGGCTTGTCCCTCACTTTCACTGGCCCCATATGTCAGAAGATACCAAGAAGTTTTGTCGCTCTTGTGTTACCTGCCAAGACAGTGGCAAATCAGGTGGCACAACAAAGGCCCCCCTCATACCACTACCTGTGGTGGGGGTACCCTTTGAGAGGGTGGGGATAGACATTGTAGGACCAATGGACCCCCAAACAGCATCTGGGCACAGATTTATACTGGTGGTAGTGGATCATGCCACCAGGTATCCAGAAGCTATTCCCCTGAGGACCACAACTGCTCCTGTTGTGGCAAGGGCCCTACTTGAAGTTTTCTCCAGAGTGGGGTTTCCAAAGGAGGTTGTCTCTGACAGAGGTGCAAACTTCATGTCAGGATATTTGACTGCAATGTGGAAGGAGTGTGGTGTCAACTATAAGTTCACCACCCCCTATCGCCCACAGTGCAATGGGCTTGTGGAGAGATTCAACAAGACCCTCAAAGGGATGATAAAAGGGTTACCTGAAAAGCTGAGGCGAAGATGTGACATCCTTTTACCCTGCCTTCTGTTTGCTTACAGAGAGGTCCCACAAAAGGGGGTTGGCTACAGCCCTTTTGAGCTTTTGTTTGGGCATCCTGTAAGGGGACCCCTATGTCGTGTGAAGGAAGGATGGGAATTACCTCTCAAAAAGCCTAAGCAGGACATAGTGGACTATGTACTTGTTCTCCGCTCCAGGATGGCTGAGTATATGGAGAAGGCTTCCAAAAACCTTGAGGCCAGCCAAGAACTTCTGAAAGCTTGGCATGACCAAAAGGCTGTGCTGACTGTGTACCAGCCAGGACAGAAAGTTGTTAGTGTTGGAGCCAGTGGCCCCAGCAGCACTCCAGGACAAATTGTCTGGACCCCATACAATAGTTGAATAGAAGGGAGATGTCACCTACTTGGTGGACCTTGGGACTCCCAGAAGCCCCCACAGGGTGCTTCATGTCAGCAGACTTAAAGCATTTGTCGACAGGGCAGACATGGGCTTGCTCGTGGCTACAGATGAGGGGCAGGAGGAAGAGAGTGACCCTCTCCCAGAACTGCTTACTCAGAACCCTGATGATGGTTCAGTAGATGGTGTAATCTTTGCTGACAGCCTCTTTGAACATCGGCAACAGGATTGCAGACAAGTTCTTCAGTCCTTCAGACATCTGTTTTCCCTGACCCCAAGTCAGACAAGCTGGTGCACCCAATGAGGTGGACACTGGTGACAGTCTGCCTGTCAAGAGTAAAATCTACAGGCAACCTGACCATGTCAGGGACTGCATTAGGACAGAGGTCCAAAAGATGTTGGAGTTGGGAGTTATTGAGCCCTCGGAGAGCCCTTGGGCCAGTCCAGTAGTCCTAATGCCAAAACCTCACACCCAAGATGGTAAACGAGAGATGAGGTTTTGTGTGGACTACAGAGGTCTCAATGCTGTCACTAGGACAGATGCCCACCCCATCCCCAGGGCAGATGAGCTCATTGATAGATTGGCTTCAGCCAAGTTCTTGAGCACATTTGACCTGACAGCAGGCTACTGGCAAATCAGATTAGCTGAGGATGCAAAAGCCAAGACAGCATTTTCGTCTCCAGGAGGACATTATCAATTTGTGGTAATGCCCTTTGGTTTGAAGAATGCACCTGCCACTTTCCAAAGGCTGGTGAATCAAGTTCTCACAGGACTGGATGACTATTGTGCAGCTTATCTAGATGATATTGCTGTCTTTGGCTTCACCTGGGAGGATCACCTGAGGAATTTTTTAGAGGCCCTGCAAAAGGCAGGCCTCACTATCAAGGCCACTAAGTGCCAGATAGGGCAGAGCAAGGTTGTGTACCTGGGCCATCTGGTAGGTGGGGGTCAGGTTCAACCACTGGAGAGCAAGATCCAGACCATCAGAGACTGGACTCCTCCAATCACCCAGACACAGGTCAGAGCTTTCTTGGGCCTGTCTGGGTACTACAGGAAGTTTGTAAAAAACTATGGGTCCACTGAATGACCTCACTTCCAAAAAGCTGCCAAAGAAAGTTCAGTGGGCAGTTAGCTGTCAAAAGGCATTTGATGACCTGAAGCAGGCCATGTGTACTGCACCTAGTCTGAAAAGTCCAGATTACTCCAAAGAGTTCATAGTCCAAACAGATGCTTCTGAGTTGGGTGTGGGAGCTGTACTTTCACAACTGAATATAGATTGTCAAGACCAGCCCATTGCTTTCATAAGCAGAAGGCTGACCCCTAGAGAAAAACGTTGGTCAGCTATAGAGGGGGAGGCCTTTGCTGTGGTTTGGGTCCTGAAGAAGCTGAGGCCATACTTTTTTTGCACTCGCTTCAAGAGTCAGACAGACCACAAGCCCCTCCAATGGTTAAATCAGATGAAGGGTGAAAGTCCCAAACTTCTTAGGTGGTCCATTTCCCTACAGGGGATGGACTTTACAGTGGAACATAGACCTGGGACTGACCATGCCAATGCAGATGAACTCTCCTGATATTTCCATTTAGAACATGAAGACTCAACTGGTCAAGGTTAGTTTAATGTCCCTAAGTTTGGGGGGGGGTTGTGGAGGAGAGTAGGGTCTGCTTTCTATGGTCACCCCCACTTTTTGCTTTGCTTTACTGGTTTACAAATTAGATGTGGCTGTGGGACTGCTAATCAGACCCACAACCCAGATACACTCTCTCTAAATTCACAACATGTACTCTAGGTACATCCACAATTGGGAATTGGTTCACCTTATCAGCCTCTGTAGAAGTGTACCCTAGGTACTCAGGGCATAGGTGTAACCAAGGCCTACCAGGGGCTGCAGCATGTATTATGCCACCCCTGGCTGGCCACTCAAACTGACACAACTGGCTGATCACTCAGCTGGGGCAATGTCGTGTAATCACCCCTTGCTTAGGTATAGTATACCTATATCTACCCTTATATATAGACACACAGTAACCTATAAGTCACACCTATGGTAGGCCTTAACAATCCTGGAGGCAGAGTGCTTGGTTATGTGTGAGATGGTGCTCTAGCATGAGCTGAGCCTGCCTGCAGCTTTCGGAACCATGTCCTTATAGCTGTTCTATGATATTGCCATACCATATACTCTTAAGTGCATTATAATCCTCGCGGCTGAAGGCTAACTTTGGTTTGGCTTTATCTAAACATGTCATGTAAGGTGTCATATGCTTTGTAATACTACCCCCTCGCCAATTCTGGCGACGGGGGTAGAATTCCACCCTTCTAGAGGGAGAAGACATGTTATTGCTGACTATCCCGGTTAAAGTTAACCAGAGCACCAGCGTCACAAAATGGACGCTGCTGCCACAGACACAAGTCTGACCTCCTGCTGCTGGGAGTCCTTCCAGTCACGGAGGTTTGGACGATAGGTTTCCTGCATGTAGAGGTGCGAGCACCACCCCAGACAGGACTTTGTGTTTTGGGACAGAGAGGGCTGAATAGATTGAGACACTGCCTGAGGCACACTAGGTGCTTCATGCATACCCCAGTTCAAACCGGTTGCTGGGGCACTCCAGCCCCAGCGCGAAACTGGACAAAGTAGAGGGGGTGTAACCACCCCCCTTCCTGGTCCCACCCATAGGAAGGACCTAGGAACGAATCCAGCCCCTTTTAGCTGTATAAAGGTAGGAGCTGTGTCCTTGGACTTTAGATTTGATCCTGAACTGAAACTTGAAACAAAACTCTGGACCTTCGACATTCTTCTGAAGCTGAAGACTGAAGAATCTCCCTTGTGGCCAAGGAGTGACCACCCTGGGCAACCGGGCACCATCCAGTAAATCAACGGCTTGCTTTGTCGACGCTCCCGCCGGGACCCGAGCACAGAGCCTGACAAGACCCAGACTTCCAGACCTCTCTGACCCTCTCTTCACGTCTGCAGCATAGCTGAGATCCGTGGAGGCGACAAGACACGTGTGACCAGACATCTTGAAAAGTCCACGTCTTGCTAACTGTGCAGCTCCTGAGGTATCCTCGCAGCTGTGCACTGGGGATTGAGAAGCCCCGAATCCGAGCTCCACCTGCACCGAAGTTCAGCCCTCCACACTCCACGAGTTCTGCGTGGGGCCCTTCTGCTTGTGTTCTGCTCGACGCGTTGTCCGGTTGCTGGCCCGTTGGCTAGAAGCCTCTGTGACGACAATCCTTTTGAATCAACTCGCTGGTCTGGTTGCTCCAGACTGGCCCTTGCCTCCCTGCAAAGGTGAGGCACCTCAGACCTTCCTGGTCTGCATCAGAAGCCTTCTTTGAATCCTGCGTGGGTTGCCTTTGCCAAGGCTTGTTCACTCCAATCCGGCAGTCGACCCCTCTATCTGCGAGAACCTTTGTAGGACAGCTCCTCTCCAGCATCTGGTCGTCCTCGACGCCTCCTGGTCCGCGTGGCTGAAGAGACAAGCTTCACCACAGCACCTGATTGCTCCTCGACGTCGTCTGGTTCCTTCCTGGTTCCACCCGGTCACTGGCTGGTGACCCAGACTCTGTCCCCTCTGCTTTCAGGTCCTCTTCATCCTCGATCTGCCCTTGGATCCACCCGGACATCTTCCTCCTGGTCGCCTGCAGCATCTTTCTTCACAGACTCCATAGACTTCAACGGCGAAACCCGACACATCTTCACACCTATGCACCCGCTTCCTGTGGGTGAGGTAACGCGAGTACTTCGGTGCTCCAAAGGGTATTGACTATCCAAGTGTCTAGGATTTTAGTTGTTTCCTTCTAGCTAA